>NC_133328.1:289832251-290186751 GCF_042186555.1 Aquarana catesbeiana
ATTTTCTGTCTGTGAGAGCGCCCTGATGCTGTATCTTGTGAGGTGACTGGAGCTGCTTCAGCTGCAGTGAGTGCCTGTGAGCTCTTTGTGAGGTGATTTTTATTTCTGCCATGGCTTCCTCCCAGTACCATATTTCCTGCCCAAACTTTCACAGTTTGTTCCCTAGGGCAAAAAGGTTCAAACTGATACCTTTTGAGCCTGCAGGCTCCGCTTTGTCCTTCTCTTCTCTCCTCAGCGGTGTGGAGCTCTAACAATGCATGTCTGCTCCGCTAGGCTCCGCCTCCTGCCGCTCGTTAGCATAAATTTTCAAGGCTTAATTTACTTACTTTGCTGCAGAACAACTGTGAGTTATTAACCATTACTTCTTCCCTGAAAAAAGGCCTTTTTGTAAAACTCTGAGATTAACATTATTTTCCAGTTTTTGTTAAAATAAACTTTTTTGTTCATCTCTGGCAGTTTATTAGCAGAGCTGTTAATGTATACAGTATTTCCAAGAAAAAAATCACTTACAGAATTTATGGACAACACAATATACAATTTTTTTGTAAAATATAAAAGATAAGTTTGCACAGAATGAATAGATACCACACATCTGAAGACTCAATATTGTATGCGCTTATAAAATGGTAAAAAAAACAACAGTACCTCACATTTTTTATAGGTTACAATTAAAATACTTTACAGGTTATCAGTTTAGAGTTAACCATTTTAACCGCTTTAAGACCAGCCGCCGTCAAACGTGGCGGCACAATGGCTCTCCTGCGCGAATCGCCATAGCTGTATGGCGGCTCGCGCAGGCTCAGTTGCGGGCGGGACCCTCTGCATGCTGCGGGAGCGTGCCTGCGTGTCGGAAAGACATGATGTCCTCCGGCGGCCTGTGATTGACTTGTACACAGGCAGAACAAGGCATTTCCTTGTTCTGACAGGTGACATGACAGGGATATACTGTTCCCAGTGGTCGGCAACAGTGATCTCTGTCATGTCCCAGTAAGCCCACCCACCCCCCCACAGTTAGAAACACTCATAGGGAACACAGTTAACCCCTTGATTGCCCCCTAGTGTTAACCCCTTCCCTGCAAGTGACATTTGTAATGTCACTGGTCCCAAAAAAGTGTCAAAAGTGTCTGACCTGTCCGCTGCAATGTGGCAGTCCCGATAAAAATGCAGATCACTGCCATTAACAGTACAAAAATAAAAATAATAAAAATGCCATAAATCTATTTCCTATTTTGTAGACGCTATAATTTTTGCACAAACCAATCAATATATGCCTATTGTGGGTTTTTTTTACCAAAAATATGTAGAAGAATATACATTGGCCTACACTGATGAAGAAATTTGTTTTTAAAAAAATAAATGTGGGATATTTACTACAGCAAAAAGTAAAAAATATTGTTTTTTTTCAAAATTGTCTCTCTTTTTTGTTTATAGCGCAAAAAATAAAAACCGCAAAGGTGATCAATTACCACCAAAAGAAAGCTCTATTTGTGGGAAAAAAAAGATGTCAATGTTGTTTGGGTACAATGTCGCACGACCATGCAATTGTCAGTTAAAGCGACGCAGTGCCAAATCGCAAAAAATGTTCTGGTCTTTAAGGGGGTAAAACTTTCCATGGCTGAAGTGGTTAATATGGTCCTAGAATTATTGCTCCCACTCTGACCTTTGTAGCAATACCTCACGTGTGGTGCACTCACTGTTTACATACATGTGTGGGCCATACATGCACATTTGCATGAAATAATTGGACCCCAAAAACCGTACAGGGGTAGTAACAGAGATAAACTACTGCTCAGAAGGAAAGCAATTTGGATATACACTCTAAATACTGGTATCCCCAAGAGTTTGAACACATCATTTGAATTTGTGCTAAGGAATACTTTTGTGATTTGTGTCTTTTGTATTATGTTGAGCATTTATGGAACCTTTTTCAAGTACCAAGAGTTTGCCTTTTTAACTTGATTATGTTTACACTTATATGCTCCTAATTATGCATTCCATTAAGTTCTGTTGCCCATGTGCTCCACTCTCTCCTCAATTCATCCTCTCACTCTTTCCACCACTTCACTCCCACCTCACTATCTACTTGTTAAGTTCATCCTTTATTTCTTCCTTTCTATATGTCCCATCCATTATGCTTCTGCCAGCACAACTCTATTCAGTCTATACCACTGTGTCTGTGGACAGAAGCTAAGGTATTGTTGCATGACAACATCTGACACAGCCAAGCCCTTTCTTGCCATTGATATAGTCTGCACATGCCCAGCGAGAATCCAAGATAATATCCATATTTACCCATATACAGTATATTTCAAATGAAAAAATAATAAATAATTCCATAACTCCATGGACCGTATTTAAGCTATTTAGTTATGTTTCCATTTTGAACAGGAAGGACCACAGTCAGCTTTAATTTACAATAAATCTTTGCAAAAAAGCACACTTATGTAACTCAATTAACATTAATAAAATAAATTAAATGATCCACATTTTCAGGAGGCAGCTTGAAATCAAAATATTGACATTAGCATGCATTATTTACCCAAAATAAAGGCAGGAAAATATTTCCCACAATCCATGCACAGTATGAAAGCACTTTTAGCCATCTGCTGTTTATTGTAGAGAGAGAATGCAAGTTTTAGAGCCCTTTCACACTGGGGCGGTTTGCAGGCGTTATTGCGCTAAAAATATCGCCTGCAAGCCGACCTAAAACTGCCTCTACTGTTTCTTCAGTGTGAAAGCCTGAGGGCTTTCACACTGAAGCGGTGCGCTGGCATGAGAAAAAAAAAAACTCCTGCAAACCGCATCTTTGGAGCGGTGAAGGAGCGGTGTATTTACTGCTCCTTCACCACTCCTGCCCATTGAAATCAATGGGGCAGCGCAGCTATACCGCGGCTATACCGCGGCTATAGCGGCGCTATGCGAGCAGTTTTAACCATTTTTCAGCCACCAGCGGGGGTTAAAACCGCACCGCTAGTGGCCGAATGCCGCCGCAAAAACGACAGTAAAGCTTTTTACCGCTGACGCCCCCACCGCCCCAGTGTGAAAGGGGCCTTAAAGTGGTTGTAAACCCTTACATATGCCCAATGAAGTGACTGGTTTCAGATGATACGCAGAGATGAAACAAATCCTCCTACATAAATTGTACCTGTTTATCTGCAGTCTTTTCTTCATCCATTCACAGTCCAAAATGTATAAAGCTTGTCTGAGTTATCAGAAAAAAGGGGCAGAGAGCTGAAATTACACTCTGCAGAGCTCAGTGAGGAGAGCTCTGAGAGCTGATTAGAGGGAAGGGACACACCCCCATTCACACAGCTCACAGGAACAGAGCCGAGACTGTCAAATGGCTGCAACTCCCTCCCCGTCACCTGTTTTCTCTAGATATCAGGAAACTTTTTTAGTAGTGACCCATGTATTTAGCCGAGGAACAGAGCAGCAGACAGAAATGACATTTAGTGCGCTTAATTGAGACACGTACACACTATAGAGGGATATGCTTTGCTCGTATTTCATGTCGGAGGTTTACAACCACTTTAAGGCAAAATCACTTTTAGACTACACTACTCAGAGAAGCAATAGCCACAAATAATCTGGGTTAGTGAACCTGTTGCTATGACTATGGTGGTGATTTTTTTTATAGCATAGATATACAGTATCTCACAAAAGTGAGTACACCCCTCATACTTTTGTAAATATTTTATTATATCTTTTCATGTGACAACACTGAAGAAATGACACTTTGCTACAATGTAAAGTAGTGAGTGTACAGCTTGTATAACAGTGTAAATTTGCTGTCCCCTCAAATTAACTCAATAAACAGCCATTAATGTCTAAACCGCTGGCAACAAAAGTGAGTACACCCTTAAGTGAAAATGTCCAAATTGGGCCCAAAGTGTTAATATTTTGTGTGGCCACGATTATTTTCCAGCACTGCCCTAATCTTCTTGGGCATGGTGTTCACCAGAGCTTCACAGATTGCCACTGGAGTCCTCTTCTACTTCTCTATGAGGACATCACGGAGCTGGTGGATGTTAGAGACCTTGCGCTCCTCCACCTTCCATTTGAGGATGCCCCACAGATGCTCAGTAGGGTTTGGGTCTGGAGACATGCTTGGCCAGTCCATCGTCAAAAAAGATAGGGACAAAGGTCCCAAAAGGTATTCTTAAGAAAGGATACAGAAAGTGTAAAGGACTAATTTAACTTCATTTAATTGTACAAAAACAAATTAATACTTGCAAAAATACTTGTTTAAAATAATGAAAAAGTTCCCAAATCCCTCCTCCAAACACATTTAATTAAAATTAAGACAAGAAGGTCTTAATGGAACACTGGTGTCCATAGCAAATCCAGCCATACACATCAGTCACCCATCTCACACACACAGTTCAATCTAATTGTTGTATATTCACTGCAGATTGGCCTGGTAACTCAATAGAGACAAAATTCACTGTGATATAGATGAGATTAGCCAGCGGTGATTATGTATAGAGAGTTCATGTGTTCCGCTCAGCATGTAACTTCCACTCAAACTTGTAAAGCAGCAATGCATATGGATTTCAAAATCGCACAGATTGAAAAACGCAGGTCATTGGCTGCTATGTAAGTATCGATCACAATTGATTAATCAAGGGTAGTATCGGTCAAAGGGTGTTCAGCAAGTAACTTCCACTCAGACTTGTAAAGCAGAAATGCATATGGATTTCAAAATCGCACAATTTGAAAAGTGCAGGTCATTGGTTGCTATGTAAGTATGGATCACAATTAATTAATCAGGGATAACATCAGTCAAAGGATGTTCAGCAAGTAACTTCCATTCAAACTTGTAAAGCAGCAATGCATATGGATTTCAAAATCGCATAGTTGGAAAACGTAGGTCATTGGTTGCTATGTAGGTATGGATCACAATTGATTAATGAGGGATGACATCGGTTAAAGGAAACAGTAACGGTATTAAGGCAGGGGGTTAACCCAGTACAGCTCACCGTTCTGACATCTTGATCCGTATGTCTGTATCCCCTATGTTCATACAAATGGACCAGTTGCTCAGCGATAAAGACTCATAAGTCACCAGATATACTCAGTCATTGGAAATATTAGGTGGATCTTCCTTCCATTTGAAAAGACAAAATGGATAATAGTCCTTCACAGACCTTCCTTAGAGTAGCTCCCTGTTGAATAGTCCCGGTTTATCTTTCAAAGAGTCATATATATAATGCAGATGCTTGCCAAGTTGTCCTAATCACACCAACAAGTGGCTTAAGAAAAGGTTGCTGAGTGCTGGATGGTTAGTGCTGAGCCGAGATTCGGATGGGTGATCTGGGTTCAGTGCTCTGAAGAAGCTTGGGTTACAAGCGAAACATGTAAGCAAGTAAGACATACTCACATGTCTCCAGTGATGTGAACACCGACCTGTCCATCCACCTGGCGAACCCAGATTACCCATCCGAATCTCTACATTTACAGTGGCAAAAGTGTAATTTCTTCAGTGCTGTCACATGAAAAGATATAATAAAATATTTACAAAAATGTGAGGTGTGTACTCACTTTTGTGAGACACTGTATGTGAATTGTTAGATTTTAAAGTGGTTGTAAACCCTTACATATACCCAGTGAAGTAAACTGCCTCAGATGATACACAGAGATTAAACAAATCCTTCTACATAGGTTCTACTTGTATCTGCTGCCCTCTCTTCCCTATACCCCTTCAAAAGGGCAGAGAAGTGTTAAAATCCTTCTTTATCTGTTAGTATCACAGAGGAGGAGAGGCTGCAGTTACAGTGTGTGAGAGCTGATTGGAGGAAAAGAACACACCCCCTCCACACGGCCTATGAACTGTGTTGTGAATAGACATGCTGCATGCTGAGTTCCCTCCCCGACCCAAATTTTAGCTTATGTGTCTGGAAAACTTCTCAGAAGTGACTCTGCTGATAACAGAGGAATGACACACCAGAGAGAAATTACACTTAGAGCTTTGGAGAGAGATAAGTAAACACTACAAATATATGTGCTTTGCTCAGATTGCATGACTGAAAACCACTTACAACCACTTTAAGATCATGTTTTGTTTTAGAAGCTAGGCTGCTCCTATTGATATGCTAATGAACATGTTGGGCTGCTTTGTGAAGCTCCTTCCAGGAAATGAGGTAGTAGAGAATAAGGGGTGGGAAATATGACTTTGAACAAGACATGTGCTCGAAGGAACAAAGGGGCAACAGTTGTTCTGGAGACTTCGGAGGAAACAGTTGTACTGAACTCTGAGAGGTAAAGACCCGTGAGAAGACTTTATTACCATAAAGAACTATGTTAAAGTGGAGCTCCAGTCACAATACTCATTTTCTAAAAACACCTCCATGATTGGCACAGATTGTACATTACTATTTGGATACTGTTGCAAATGTAACTATGTATATTTTATTTTAATCTGTTAAAAATGACCTCATCTCGGAAGCAGACAGGGGTTATCACTGTTCTTAGTGTCTTTTTATGGGATTATTTTCACCTGGATACCCAGCGTGCACCTCCCGATCTCGCGCCTGCACAGTGATGACACTGTGCGGTAGAGTTTGCTGATTGCAGGTTGCCATAGCGATGGCGGCGGCAGAGGAAGTTCCTGCCCCGTTGTCATGGCAACCTGTCAATCAAAAGAGAATCAGGCGATTCCCTTGGACTTCTGGGAACTATGATGCCGATATCCCAGGAGTCCAAGGCAATCGCCTGATGACGACATCGCCTAGACGGCCGGGACCGGGAAGTGCAGAGGACACATTTAAAATAAAAGGTATTCAGACATAATTAAAAAAAATCTATATTCATT
Organism: Aquarana catesbeiana; assembly: GCF_042186555.1. Taxonomy (NCBI): domain Eukaryota; kingdom Metazoa; phylum Chordata; class Amphibia; order Anura; family Ranidae; genus Aquarana; species Aquarana catesbeiana. The sequence continues at coordinate 289,839,063 of NC_133328.1, forward strand.
CAGGGCTGCACTGCGGGTGGACTAATTTTAGTGTATGCATAGCACATTGATAGTGAGCTTATGAATGTTGTAGCCATATTTGGTTATACTTTGCATGCTATGAATTGTTTTTTCAGCAGTCTGTATGTGTAGCCTTTTCTGTTTAGTAAGGCAAACATTAATGCACTGTAGAGGTCTAAGCTTCATTGGCTTATACAGCAAGAACCTTTAATAGACAAGCAAAACAATGAAGCACAGGAATAGAATGAAAAATGGGAGATGGGGGTGCATGCGCGGAGTCTAACTGAGCTCCACTCCATGACTGAGGGAAAACCCACCATACAGCCTGAACCTGCCGGTATAACTTCCACCACTACCTTGGGCTTATTCCCGTGACCCCGGAGACTGAACTGACACAGGTAAAATGGTGCTAGGAGGCAGCAGAAATAAGTTTAAATCGTCTTCCATGAAGGAGTCACAGTCACGGGCTGCAGCCAGAGTGGCATCAGCCTCTGTCCCACAGATTACCTCACAGAACCCCTCAGAGTGCTCACACAAGGAAAAGCGGTCTTCTGTACAGATAACCTCACCAGATGATTCTGATATAAAATTTTCCCCCCACAAGATTCTTCAAAGAATGTATCTGCTTCGCCTGTGCCTTTGTGAAATGTGGATAATCCGCGCTACCCCCAGTGAATACTAATAAAACACCATATAAAAATATACAATACTAATTAATGAAAAAGTAATAAAAATGTGTGTGATGGTGCTGCTATCTACAAAAAAACCCCGTAATATTCAGTTTTAGAAATATGTGTAAAGTGAAGAATAGATGCACAACCAAAAAGGGTACAATTGTGTATATAAAACACAAATGTGTGTATATAAGACACAAATATGTGCAACACCTGGGCTGTGTGTGCGCCTTTTAGCAACTCAATAAAAACAAAACACAGCAAAATAAATGTCCATCCACATACATAAATTGAGCTTGTGCTAAAAGAGAAAAACTAGTGCTGAAAAAGACACGGGAATAAATCCAAAGGGCATTAAGTACAGCCCATTAGGAGTAGATTTTTTTAGTGGAAGACCCCTATAAATCCTTTTTTCATGTAGTCCCACATGATAGCCAAGGAATAATGAAAATGCCAGATGGCCGCTTACCAGAATCATAGGATCTCTGTTACAGAGGTCTACTGGGCACATACAGGAGGGAACACTCAAGCTGAGGCAGCAATTACAAACATCCGTCCGGATCCTCTCCTCCACCGGTAAATCCAGGCTCTGCTCTGCTCCGTGGGACCTGCATTGGCGAGTAAGGATAGGGACTTCCAAGGGTCGTAAAAGCAAAAAAGAGGGCTTCATAGTGCAGTCCGTTAAAAAATATAAATTCCTTTATTTTGGCAACACTGCAACATTGACATCTATGGCATAAGAAAGAGCTGACACTTCAAAGCGACAAAAACACACATCAGTGGCTCACGCCAGCTGGCTGGTGCGCAGTGACGTCTGGTCCTCTAGCTCCCTGTTGATGCCTAGTACAGAGAAACGCAGCGTCGGGCGGAGCTAGAGGACCAGACGTCACCGCGCACCAGCTTTGAAGTGTCAGCTCTTTCTTATGCCATAGATGTAAATGTTGTAGTGTTGTCGAAATAAAGGAATTTATATTTTTTAACGGACTGCACTATGAAGCCCTCTTTTTTGCTTTTATGACCCTTGGAAGTCCCTATCCTTACTCGCCAACGCGGGTCCCACGGAGCTCGCCTGTGCCTTTGAAACAATTTGAGACAATGTTACAAAAGGCACTAAAACAAACAGCAGAACATATTTCAAGCAGCCTCACAAAAGAAATTAGAGAATTGGGCACGCGTACAGCTGTATTGGAAAATAAATTTGAAGAAATGGAACTTTCTGTACAAGATACTATGAAAGAAATAGAAAATCTTAAAGAGGAGAATTTCACACTTCAATCCCAATTAGAGGATTATGATAAAAGGGCCAGGCGCTCAAACATTCGTATTAGAGGAATCCCTGAGACGGTAACTGATTTACCTTCGACTATAACAGTCCTATTTCAGGAACTACAACCGGTTATACCTATTGAGCGCCTAGAGATGGATAGGGTCCACCGAGCATTGCCGCCAAAGAAAATAGATGGTCCTCCATGCGATATTATAGCGAAAAATCATTACTATCACACAAAGGAACAATTGATGTTAGCAGCCAGAGAAAAACATAACCTATCCTTTCAAGGTCATGACTATCAGTTATTTACTGACCTGTCCCAGCTGACCATCAATAAGAGGCGATCTATGAAGCCCCAATTGACAGTACAACAGAATCACCATATTATTTACCAATGGGGATTCCCATTCTCCATCAAATTCACACTTTAAGGTTCTAGATTTACCTGCAGATCTCCTGAAGCATTGCAGCTGGCTTTACAAGATCTACACCTAGTAGATAAGTCACAATCTACTAACGTTACCCGTAGAAGATCTACATCCAACACTCCTGGAAACCATCAGGCTAACAAGAGGAGCCTTATTGCCTCCCCTCCACTAGGAACAGGAAGACTCTTTGGACTGATAATAAGAGACGGAGTCACATAGACCCCATTTGGACTCCACAGTCCTTTTGCCATATATTTTGAGTATTAACACTGAATATTTGAGCTATAGCCATTTATGGCATATTTAACAGATTTTTCTTTATGTTCTGAAGTTATAGCATTTCCTAAAGGACCCCTTAGTATTAATAGTTAATTGTTAAATCTTAGTTCAAACAGAAACATGTTTAAGTATTTAAGCCTTATCACTCCACACCCAAACTCGTGAAATCTCATAAAATATTCAAAATAACATGACATGAGAGGATACCCCCTCCCATCAAACAGCCCCTGATAGACCAGTTTTCTATCAGTTTAGTTATTTATTCAACTCTAATCCATTATATGCTATAATCTTTAACCTCTTTATTAGCTTAAGTTATGATCCAACATGTTAATTACTTCTACTTGTATATAACAGACGCTAGTTAGCTCTTCTGCTATCTCTGAGTTTAACTTAGGAATGAGAATTTATCTTTCCTCACCCTTCATCAGTTAAATTAATATGGGATTTGTAGGTTCACAAGTTATTATATATGCAACTACAACCCAGCTCATCCCTTTATTTCCCCCTTCCATAACATTAACCCTTTCATGACTAAGCCTATTTTTGAAATTTGGTGTTTACAAGTTAAAATCCGTATTTTTTGCTAGAAAATTACTTAGAACCCCCAAACATTATATATATTTTTTTAGAAGAGAGTCTAAAGAATAAAATGGCGATTGTTGCAATATTTTTTATCACACGGTATTTGTGCAGCGGTGTTTTAAACGCAAATTTTTGGAAAAGTGACACTTTCATGAATTTTAAAAAATCCAAACAGTAAAGTTACCCCAATTTTTTTGTATAATGTGAAAGATGATGTTACGCCGAGTAAATAGATACCAAACATGTCACCCTTTATAATTGCACGCACTCGTGGAATGGCGACGAACTACGGTACCTATGAATTTCCATAGGCGACGCTTTAAAAATTTTTTACGGTTACCAGGTTTGAGCTACAGAGGAGGTCTAGGGCTAGAATTATTGCTCTCACTCTGACGATCGCGGCAATACCTCACATGTGTGGTTTGAACACCGTTTACATATGCGGGCGCGACTTCCGTATGCCTTTTCTTCGCTGCGCGAGCTCGCGGGGACGGGGGCGCTTTAAAAATTTTTTTTTTTTTTTTTTATTTATTTTATTTATTTTTGTACTTTTATAAATTGTGTTTAAAATTTTTTTTTTTTTTTTACTTTTATTGCTGTCACAAGCAATGTAAACATCCCTTGTGACAGTAATATGTGGTGACAGGTACTCTTTATGGAGGGATGGGGGGTCTAAAAGATCTAAAAGACCCCCCATCCCTCCTTTACACTTCAAAGTATTCAGATCGCCGAAAACGGCGATTCTGAATACTGTGTACTTTTTTAAATTCGGCGCCATTGGCAGCCGAGTAAACGGGAAGTGACGTCATGACGTCGCTTCCGCGTTTACAATTAGAAGGCTGGAACGAAGCCGCTCACAGCTTCGTTCCAGCCCGCCCCCAGCCGCCGGAGATTCCCGAATGGACACCGGGCCTCCCGATCGCACGGGAGGCCCGGTAACAGCGGCGGGAGGCGGCGGGAGGGGGGGATGTCCCCTCCCGCTCCTCCGGTATAACAGCCGAGCGGCTTTTAGCCGCATCAGTTGTTATATTCGGGTAGCCGATCGCCCGCTGAAAACAACGGTACCGGGAAGATGCCTGCAGCTGCGGGCATCATCCCGGTATAACCCCGGAAAGCCGAGGACACATATGTGCGTTCGGTCGGCGGGAAGGGGTTTTAAATTACATCTTTATTAATTCAATATCTGAACAAAATATTAATGATACTTATATTATCGGTTCTAATAATTATTTAATTAATCTTGTTTAAAAATGTTACAATTGTCCTCAGCTACGATTGAAATGAATTGTCCATTTACTTTATTCAATTAGCCGAGTGGGCTAAGACTCAAAGCATCCTAGTGATGCTCTGTTATAGGGTTTTTCCCTCTTCAACACGGTTTTTCCTCTTGAGTAGGGATGAGCCGAACACCCCCCGGTTCGCACCAGAACCCGCGAACGGACCGAAAGTTCGCACGAACGTTAGAACCCCATTGACGTCTATGGGACTCGAACGTTCGAAATCAAAAGTGCTCATTTTAAAGGCTAATTTGCATGGTATTGTCCTAAAAAGGGTTTGGGGACCCGGGTCCTACCCCAGGGGACATGTATCAATGCAAAAAAAATTTTTAAAAACGGCCGTTTTTTCGGGAGCAGTGATTTTAATGATGCTTAAAGTAAAAAAAAAAAAAGTGAAATATTCCTTTAAATATCGTACCTGGGGGGTGTCTATAGTATGCCTGTAAAGTGACGCGTGTTTCCCATGTTTAGAACAGTCCCTGCACCAAATGTCATTTTTAAAGGAAAAAATCTCATTTAAAACTGCTTGCGGGTTTAATGTCATGTCGGGTCATGGCAATATGGATGAAAATCAGTGAGACAAACGGCATGGGTACCCCCCAGTCCATTACCAGGCCCTTTGGGTCTTGTATGGATATTAAGGGGAACCCCGCACCCAAATTAAAATAAGGAAAGGTGTGGGGCCACCAGGCCCTATATACTCTGAACAGCAGTATACAGGCGGTGCAAACAAGACAGGGACTGTAGGTTTGTTGTTAAGTAGAATCTGTTTGTAATTTTGAACATTTTTAACGTGTTTAGCTCCAGCCAAAAAATCTTTTCTAAGCTTTTTGGAAAACATAGGGAAGGGTTATCACCCCTGTGACATTTGTTTTGCTGTCTTTCCTCCTCTTCAGAAGATTTCACCTCACTTTTTTGTCCCAATGAAAAATGTTTTTTGAAAATTTGGGTTTTTTTGTGGAACAAGGATTGGAAAGCATCAGTGGAAAGGAGAAATTGTTTTCCCATATTAACTCTTACAGGAAAGAATTTCCCTTCCTAGGGGTAGATTTCATCTCACTTCCTGTTGTCTCCTTCCGTTTGCAAGTAGGAGTCGTTTGTAAGTTAGATGTTTGAAAGTAGGGTCCTGCCCTATATACTCAGCAGAAATTTGGGCCTTAGGTGTTGCTGTGGCCACAACACTGTAAGCCCTCACAGGGCCCTGCTGTGAAATATTAGATCAAGAATTGTAATTACATGCCCCTGTTGAACAGGAGCTGAAAAATTAGGCCTTAGGCACTGGTGCTGGTGCCACAACACTGCAACCCCTCACAGACACTCTAGTTGGAACGCAGGAACGAGCCCTGCTGCAAAGTATTGCTTCAAAAATTGTAATTACACGCCCCTGTTAGACAGGGGCAGAAAAATTGGGCCTTAGGCACTGGTGCTGGTGCCACAACACTGCAACCCCTCACAGACACTCTAGTTGGAACGCAGGAACGAGCCCTGCTGCAAAGTATTGCATCAAAAATTGTAATTACACGCCCCTGTTAGACAGGGGCAGAAAAATTGGGCCTTAGGCACTGGTGCTGGTGCCACAACACTGCAACCCCTCACAGACACTCTAGTTGGAACGCAGGAACGAGCCCTGCTGCAAAGTATTGCATCAAAAATTGTAATTACACGCCCCTGTTAGACAGGGGCAGAAAAATTGGGCCTTAGGCACTGGTGCTGGTGCCACAACACTGCAACCCCTCACAGACACTCTAGTTGGAACGCAGGAACGAGCCCTGCTGCAAAGTATTGCATCAAAAATTGTAATTACACGCCCCTGTTAGACAGGGGCAGAAAAATTGGGCCTTAGGCACTGGTGCTGGTGCCACAACACTGCAACCCCTCACAGACACAATAGTTGGAATGCAGGAACGAGCCCTGCTGCAAAGTATTACATCAAAAATTGTAATTACACGCCCCTGTTAAACAGGGGCTGAAAAATTGTGCCTTAGGCACTGGTGGTGGCGCCCAGAACCAAAAATGTTCTTACAAGCTATCAGCGTGATGATTGAGGAGGAAGAGGATAATTACTCAGGGATAGTCACTCAGCATCAGCATAGGCAGTCTTTGAAGGGATCTGAGATTTCAAAAAAAATTATTCGGTTACATCAGCATCAGGTGCTTGGTAGCTGGTGGTGATCCAAGACTCATTCATTTTTATGAAGGTCAGCCGATCGACCGAGTCGGTGGACAGACGCACCCTGTGATCGGTTACCACGCCTCCAGCAGCACTGAATGTGCGTTCCGAAAGAACGCTGGATGCAGGACAGGCCAGTAGCTCAATTGCATACTGTGCAAGCTCTGGCCAGTGATCCATCCTCAAGACCCAGTAACCCAGAGGATTTTCGGTGGGAAAGGTGTCCAAGTCTGATCTTGCCCCTAGGTATTCCTGCACCATGTAAAACAGACGCTGGCGATGGTTGCTGGAACCGATCATACCTTGGGGCTGCGGACCAAAAAATTGTCTGAACGCATCGGTCAGACGGCCACCTTCTCCACCGCTCCTTCTTTGACTGACCGAAGCCTCAGCAACACGTTGTCCAGAAACAGGAGTTTGTAACCTCCCAGTCTCTGGGAACGCGTTGCACAGACCTTTCTGCAAGGCCTCCCGAAGATGTTTCATCCTCTGCTCCCTCTGCGATGGCAAGATAAGGTCCGCAACCTTACCCTTGTAAGGTGGATCAAGGAGGGTTGCCAGCCAGTATTGGTCCTTCTCCTTGATACCACGAATACGAGGATCCTTACGCAGGCTTTGCAGGATCAGGGAGGCCATGCAGCGTAGGTTTGCTGAGGCATTCGGTCCGGAGTCCTCTGGGTCACTAAGAACGACATGGTCCGCAGCCACCTCCTCCCAGCCACGTACAAGTCCATGTGTTTCTTGGGACTGATCCCTTAAAGACTGCTGCTGATGCTGAGTGCCAGGCTCCACCTCCATACTGACACAATCTTCCTCCTCCTCCTCTTCCTCCTCGTCCTCTTCCTGTGTGATCGGCGGGCACGCAGGAACACTGTCTGGATAAAGGGGGCCTTGAGAGCTAAGGAAGTCCTCCTCTTCCTGCCTCTGTTCTGCCTCAAGTGCCCTGTCCATTATTCCACGCAGCGTGTGCTCCAACAGGTGGACAAGGGGGACAGTGTCACTGATGCATGCACTGTCACTGCTCACCATCCTCGTGGCCTCCTCGAATGGTGACAGGACAGTGCATGCATCCCTGATCATGGCCCACTGGCGTGGGGAAAAAAAACCAAGCTCCCCTGACCCTGTCCTGGTGCCATAGTCGCACAGGTACTCATTGATGGCCCTCTGCTGCGTGTGCAGCCGCTGCAGCATGGCCAACGTTGAGTTCCACCTGGTGGGCATGTCACAGATTAGGCGGTTCTTGGGCAGGTTAAACTCCTTTTGGAGGTCCGTCAGCCGAGCACTGGCATTATATGACCGGCGGAAATGCACACAGACTTTCCTGGCCTGCCTCAGGACATCCTGTAAGCCCGGGTACCTGCCCAAGAACCGCTGCACCACCAAGTTAAGGACGTGAGCCAAACAGGGCACATGGGTCATTTGTCCCTGTCGGAGGGCAGAGAGGAGGTTGGTGCCATTGTCGCAAACCACCATTCCTGCCTTAAGTTGGCGTGGCGTCAACCACCTCTGAACCTGCCCCTGCAGAGCTGACAAAACCTCTGCCCCAGTATGGCTCCTGTCCCCCAAGCACACCAGCTCAAGCACCGCATGGCATCTTTTGGCCTGCGTACTTGCGTAGCCCCTTGAACGCCTACGGAGCACCGCTGGTTCCGAGGAAGAGGCCATGGAGGAAGAAGAAGAGGAGGGGGTGGAGGAGAGAGGTGTGTCACAATCAGCATTTTGGAGGCGTGGTGGCGGAACAACCTCCAACACTACTGCACCTTGTCCTGCATCCTTCCCAGCTGCCAGCAGAGTCACCCAATGCGCCGTGAAACTTAGGTAACGTCCCTGTCCATGCCTGCTGGACCATGAGTCAGCGGTAATATGCACCTTACCGCTGACCGCCCTGTCCAGCGAGGCATGGACATAACCTTCCACATGCCGGTAGAGAGCCGGAATCGCCTTCCGTGAGAAAAAGTGGCGTTTGGGTACCTGCCACTGAGGAACCGCACATTCCACAAACTCACGGAAGGGGGCAGAGTCTACCAACTGAAAAGGCAGCAGTTGAAGTGCTAGCAATTTTGCCAAGCTAGCATTCAACCGCTGGGCATGTGGATGGCTGGGAGCAAACTTCTTTCGGCGGTGCAGCAGCTGGGGCAGGGAAATTTGCCTGGTACAATCTGACGTCGGTGTACCAAAAGCAGATTGCCCACAAGTACTTGGCTGTGACACACCTAATTCTACACCTTCATTCCTCTCACTGCAGGTCTCAGAGAGGACTGAAGGTCTAGTGGGGTTGGAAATCTCAGCTGATGAGGAGCAAGGAGAGATCCTCTTTGTTCTTTGGTGTGGGTCTTTTAGATACGCTTGCCAACGAACTGCATGGCAGGTCAACATATGTCTGGTCAAGCATGTGGTACCCAAGCGGGAGATGTTTTGGCCACGCGAGATACGCTTGAGACATATGTTGCAAATAGCAGCGGTGCGATCTGATGCACTCGTCTCAAAAAAGGCCCACACCAAAGAACTTTTTGAATAACGCGCAGAGACTGCAGCGCCCTGCACATGTGGAGCTTTGGGGTGTGATGCAGTCAATGTGCTGCCCTTAGGCTGGCCCCTGGAGGGCATCCTGCCTCGTTGGTGATGTGCCGCCGCCTCCTCCTCCTCCTCCTCCTCCTCCTCCTCCTCCTCCTCCTCCTCTCTCCTATCAGGCACACACGTTGAGTCAGTGACCTCATCATCCCCTCCCTCCTCATCACTGGAGCAAACCTGGCAGTATGCTGCAGCAGGGGGAGCATGACTGCCAGATTGCTGTCCTTCTTGGGCACCCCCTCTGTCCGTGCTCATGTTACTGCCTTCATCGAGCTCAGTATCGTCATCAGAGCCTTCCAAACGCTGGGCATCCTCCTGGAGCATGTACCCAACACTGTGGTCAAACAGTTCGAGGGAATCCTCATGAGGACATGGTGGAGCTAGGGAAGGAGTCACTGATGACATTGAGCTGAGGGAAGAGGCCGCTGCTTTGCCAGACAAAGCACCCTGGGCATGGGTGAGAGAGGATGAGGAGGATGAGGACGGCTTGGTCATCCACTCGACCAAGTCTTCCGCATGTTGCGGCTCAACACGGCCAGCTGCCGAAAAAAAGGCCAAGCGTGTCCCATGGCCACGTGCTGATGAGGATGCACCGTCTCCACGACCAGCACTAGACACAGAGCCTGCTTGCCCTCTCTTATTGGCTTGTGACTGTCTGCCTCTCCTTCTTGGCCTTCCAGACATACTAATGGCCTGTAGCTGCACTAAGCTGGGATAGAACACCTGTAATTTTCTTCAAGTAGCTTTATATACTGTAACCAGACAAGCCTGCCTGTCAGTAGGAAGATAACAGGAACGGATCTAGTTGAACACTGTGAGCAGGACGCACTGTACTAAATGTAAATAGTCTAGCTGCCTGACCGTGGTACTAATAGGATCAAATAGAACACCTGTAATTTTCTTCAGGTAGCTTTATATACTGTAACCAGACAAGCCTGCCTGTCAGTAGGAAGATAACAGGAACGGATCTAGCTGTACACTGTGAGCAGGACGCACTGTACTAAATGTAAATAGTCTAGCTGCCTGACCGTGGTACTAATAGGATCAAATAGAACACCTGTAATTTTCTTCAGGTAGCTTTATATACTGTAACCAGACAAGCCTGCCTGTCAGTAGGAAGATAACAGGAACGGATCTAGCTGAACACTGTGAGCAGGACGCACTGTACTAAATGTAAATAGTCTAGCTGCCTGACCGTGGTACTAATAGGATCAAATAGAACACCTGTAATTTTCTTCAGGTAGCTTTATATACTGTAACCAGACAAGCCTGCCTGTCAGTAGGAAGATAACAGGAATGGATCTAGCTGAACACTGTGAGCAGGACGCACTGCACTAAATGTAAATAGCAGGAACGGATCTAGCTGAACACTGTGAGCAGGACGCACTGCACTAAATGTAAATAGCAGGAACGGATCTAGCTGAACACTGTGAGCAGGACGCACTGCACTAAATGTAAATAGCAGGAACGGATCTAGCTGAACACTGTGAGCAGGACGCACTGCACTAAATGTAAATAACAGGAACGGATCTAGCTGAACACTGTGAGCAGGACGCACTGCACTAAATGTAAATAGCAGGAACGGATCTAGCTGAACACTGTGAGCAGGACGCACTGCACTAAATGTAAATAGCAGGAACGGATCTAGCTGAACACTGTGAGCAGGACGCACTGCACTAAATGTAAATAGCAGGAACGGATCTAGCTGAACACTGTGAGCAGGACGCACTGCACTAAATGTAAATAACAGGAACGGATCTAGCTGAACACTGTGAGCAGGACGCACTGCACTAAATGTAAATAGCAGGAACGGATCTAGCTGAACACTGTGAGCAGGACGCACTGCACTAAATGTAAATAGCAGGAACGGATCTAGCTGAACACTGTGAGCAGGACGCACTGCACTAAATGTAAATTGCAGGAACGGATCTAGCTGAACACTGTGAGCAGGACGCACTGCACTAAATGTAAATAGTCTAGAAGATAACAGGAACGGATCTAGCTGAACACTGTGAGCAGGACGCACTGCACTTAATGTAAATAGCAGGAACGGATCTAGCTGAACACTGTGAGCAGGACGCACTGCACTAAATGTAAATAGCAGGAACGGATCTAGCTGAACACTGTGAGCAGGACGCACTGCACTAAATGTAAATAGCAGGAACGGATCTAGCTGAACACTGTGAGCAGGACGCACTGCACTAAATGTAAATAACAGGAACGGATCTAGCTGAACACTGTGAGCAGGACGCACTGCACTAAATGTAAATAGCAGGAACGGATCTAGCTGAACACTGTGAGCAGGACGCACTGCACTAAATGTAAATTGCAGGAACGGATCTAGCTGAACACTGTGAGCAGGACGCACTGCACTAAATGTAAATAGTCTAGAAGATAACAGGAACGGATCTAGCTGAACACTGTGAGCAGGACGCACTGCACTAAATGTAAATAGCAGGAACGGATCTAGCTGAACACTGTGAGCAGGACGCACTGCATTAAATGTAAATAGTCTAGATAGAAGATAACAGGAACGGATCTAGCTAAACTGAATACAGTGTATATATATATATGCAACACCTGGGATGCATATATATACACAATACACTGTAAGTGCAGCTAACTGACTGACTGTTCTGCCTAATCTATCTAACTCAAATCAAATGACACTGTCTCTCTCTCTCTCTATCTCTCAGCACACCGGAACACACACTACACAGGGCCACCGTGCAGGCGGCCTTATATAGTGTGGGGTGTGTACTAAATCCCCTGAGCCATAATTGGCCAAAGCCACCCTGGCTTTGGCCAATTACAGCTCTCTCTACTGACGGCGCTGTGATTGGCCAAGCATGCGGGTCATAGTGCATGCTTGGCCAATCATCAGCCAGCAATGCACTGCGATGCCGCAGTGAATTATGGGCCGTGACGCGCCACACGAATTTAGCGCGAACGGCCCATATCGTTCGCAATTCGGCGAACGGGCGAACAGCCGATGTTCGAGTCGAACATGGGTTCGACTCGAACACGAAGCTCATCCCTACTCTTGAGTAATTCTTGGATCTCATATTTAACTAATCTATTCAACAGTATATTTTTTTCATTTATGTTACCTCCCTAGGTCCGCTTCTTCTTCCCCCCCTTTTCTGTTCACTCGGACTGGTCCACTTAGCCGGAAATATAACACAAGTGGTGAGTATCGTCTTTTTTATTTTCTACCATGGCACCCTTAAACATCCTTTCCCTGAATGTTCAGGGACTTAATGTACCGCAAAAGCGTTCAAAAGCATTTAGATTCTTCCAAACGCAGGAAGCACATATAGTTTGCCTACAGGAAAGTCATTTTACAATAAATTCTACACCCAGATATTTGAGCTCTTCCTATCCTCAGGTTTATTTGGCCTCAGCATCCACTAAACAACGTGGCACCCTGATAGCTTTTCATCGTTCCTTACCCTTTTCTCCTATATCAGAAATCAAAGACCCTGAGGGGAGATACATCATTCTGACAGGTCATATTATGGATATAGCAATAACAATAATCTCATACTATGCTCCAAATAAAAACCCTACACCCTTTTTTACACATCTTATACAGGTTATATCCACACACAAATTAGGGACTATTGTAATGTGTGGAGATTCAAACCAGGTTCTTTTACCATTCTTGGATAAAACCCCTACACGCCCACGAGAAGTCCATCTAATCAATCCTTTTCACAGCTTGAAGACAAAAAAATAGGTAATACTAAGTATTACCAGGGGGGCGGACTTTAATGGCTAAGAAACACTGGAGAGAAAGTAACAGTATAAAAATATAAATTTATTGAAGGTTACAAATACATAAAAGTAAAAATAGATAAAGATTATATCATAAATGCATCTATGAATAATGTGCAGTGAACCCTTGTATGTCTACGCGTTTCGCCGCTAGGCTTCCTCAGGACACGGCCAAGGTTCACAGACGAGACAGATAAGAGAATATGTTTCTCTATCTTGCTTGGAATGCACAATCGTGTACAAACAGTGGCTGACTCCCTCAAAAGTCAAAACAATATTTTAGGTATAGCTGAATATATGAGCAGGGGCATGTGAATAGTATTCCTTATTTTGGGAGAGACCATCGGAGAGAGGAGGGCCATAGAGAGTATCACACAGTGAATCCTGGATTTAAATTCCAGTACTGCTGATGGCTATGTTAAAGCCCAACAGCCAATCGCTGTATATTTAAAGCTTCAGTATCACAGCATGCCCTTGGGAGACAGCAATCCACTGCAATCCAAAGCCCCGATGGCTTTTCAGCTTTAGATTACCGCACATTTGCAGAAATCTTATCCCCACTACTTACCAAAGCTTATAATACAATGCTAAAAGGTAATTCATTTAGACAAGAATCGCTTATGGCAATTATCTGTATGATACCCAAACCTAATGCTAATCACACATCTCATAATAATTATCGCCCCATATCTCTCTTAAACATAGATATAAAAATATTAGCAAAAATCCTGGCAAGTCGACTTAAAAAAATTATAGGTAACCTTATCCATAGAGATCAGGTAGGTTTTATGCCTAATCGTCAAGCGGGAGACAATGTACGCAGAGCAATTCTATTGGCACACATTGCCAAGACTCGACATATCCCCTCATGTTTCCTCTCATTGGATATTAGGAAAGCCTTTGACTCAATTTCTTGGACCTATCTTTATCATACTTTACAGAAATGGGGTTTTTGACCTCATTTTACCAAATGGATAGCCGCACTTTCTTGGTCCTCAAGCATACATAAAATATGCAGGTTATAAATCAGACTTATATAAAATTGAAAGAGGCACACCTCAGGGATTCCCATTATCTCCCCATTTATTCGCTCTTCTCATAGAACCTCTTGCCCAATTTATTAGATGAAACCCAACAATAACGGGTATAGAATTAGAAGGTTACAATCACAAACTCAGCCTGTTCGCAGATGATATTTTACTATTTTTATCTTCTCCTCAGATATTAGGCCACAATTTACTACCTATCCTTAATAAATGTACCAATATCTCAGGACTGATAATCAATCACAAAAAATGTTTAGCCCTGAATATATCCCTGTCTGATAGAGACAAAGAAATAGTAAGGTCAGGACTCCCTTTCACTTGGGCAGAGAAAACAATCCCATATCTGGGCATACATTTAACAGCATCCATCTCTGATCTCTTCTCAGCTAACTATCCGCCCATTCTAAAACACATGACAAATTTGATGAAACAATGGTCCTTCTACTATCTTGGTTTGGCAGGATTAATACTATTAAAATGTCGATCTTACCTAAATTGTTATATCTGTTTAGAATTCTCCCGATTCCAATTCCGGCTTATTTTTTACGACTAATTCAAAATAGAAGGAAAAAATTTGTATGGGGATCCACAAAACCACGACCTATACCTATACATACTTTATACCTCCCCAAATCTTCTGGTGGCCTTGGCTTCCCCAACTTTGCAGCACACTATAAAGCTGCACATATGGCAAGTTTACTTAAATATCACACAACACATGAAACACCCGTGTGGGTAATGATAGAAGAGGCTGAATGTGACCCTCTATCGGTCTCAAATTTATTGTGGCTTAAGCCCAAGGATCGTCTAGGTTTACGCAACCCCATCACAAAGAACTTTATAACCCTTTGGGACAAGCTTAAAGCTAAGCATCAGTTGCAGTCTCCTCATAACCCTCTCCTCTCCTTCCTCAAAAACCTGGCCTTTTACCCAGCATGAGTTTCCGCTAAATCATTTAAAATATGGAACTCCACGGAAATCTCGAGACTACATAAATTCCTCACACCTTCCAACATTATCACATTTCAAGAATTACGTGAAACATTTGGAATACCTCAATCAGAAACATTCCGATATCTTCAGATCAAAAATTTTTTCACACCTTTCACAAATACAGACACTTCTCTACACCAATTTACTAATTTTGAATTCACTTGTATAAAAGATCCACATGCCAAGAAACAAAGTTCCTCTATTTACTCCCAGAAATGGGAGGAGGACCTAGGACAAACTCTTGAGGATATGGAATGGTCAAATATCTGGCTGGCCACTAAAACTCTGATAACATTTCAGCGATGGAAACAAATGACAAAGTTCTGACTCATTGGTACCTAGTACCTTCTAGAATCGCAAAATATGTTCCAACTTACTCAGCTCTTTGTTTTCGTAGCTGCCCAGACCTGGGCACACAATTGCATGTCTGGTGGGCCTGCCCAGTAGCCCAGACCTTCTGGAAGAAAATTTTTGGCATAGCCTCTGAAATGTTCAAATTTAAAATTCTCCCTGATCCTACCATGGCTTTGCTCAACTTAAAGCCAGTATATCTAACACATATACAGTTTAAGATTTTCGTACTGTCAGCCGCTAGACAAACAATTGTGAACGCCTGGAAATCCCCTTTACTAGGAGTGGCTGAGACAAAAAATAGAATGAATAATTTAATGATTCACTCTAAAATGGCTGCTATAGAAAATAATCTTATACCAAAATTTGAGAAATTATGGAACCCATGGATTCAATTTTTCACCGCATCATCTATGGATGAAAAAGTCCTATTGCCATGATACTAGTTAAAATTGACTGGTCTTAGTCTTTACTCATTTCCATATGGCTCTCGGACCAATCTGGTGAACTCCTTCTCCCCCTCTCCTCTCTCTTCTTCTATATTCCTGTCTATTTCTACTCTCTTCTTTGATGTCCCCTACCTTTTGTTTTCTCTATTGCTTGTGAACATAATAATATATAATAATATAATTTAATTTCAATGAAGAGGGCAGGAACAATCAACCATAGCACCACATCCCATGGAAAGAATACACAAAGAAAAGGAAGGTGGGGTAAATAACCCTGGAACTTTTAAGGTGCTTGTTTGTATAAGGGAAATAGAGTAAATGGACATGTATATTTTATCCATAAAAAAGTTTTTATTACAATTATTACATATTGCACAAAAATGGTTAAAAATCTCTCAATATCCACATCCAATTTAGGTAAACAATAGGATGGATACCACTCAATAAATACCGCTCGACATGTTTCGCTCATTTGGAGCTTCCTCAGGAGTTTTGGTAAACTTTGTGGTATACTGAAAATAATAAGAGACATGGATAAGATATCACGTTTTAACAATGAATTTTAAAATCACATGGTTGGAACTATTTTATGTATACAAGGATAACATGTCATGGTAAACTTACAAAAGACTGACAAAAGTCAAAAAAATAAAAAAATCTAGCTCAATGATCAAAAATCAATGTAATCAACAAATAATAATTATAATAATGATCTTACCAGGCTAGACAACTATTAAGATAGAAATTTGGATTGATAAAGAAATATTCCCGATGAATTACATCAGAGATATAAGTAGGTCCCACTTAGTAGAGGTTCCCATCAATTTTGGCCACAGAGGGACTACGCATTAATATGTCCTTAATGAAGAAGTAAATAGAGAGTATAGTAATAAAGAGTAATATATCAATCAAATAAAGTCAAAGGGGCGTCAAATGTGAACACCAAATTGACATAAAAGTTACCTTAGGTGGAATCAAAGCTCATTTACTGGAGGCAATACAACCTCATTGCAAAGTGGAAGCGGCAGTTTGAGATCACCATGATGTGGAGATTCACCACCAGGAAATTTAGAGAAGTCAAAGAAATCCTGACAAGATGTGAGTACATGGGAATACAACTAGAAAAAACAATATAAAAAGATACCAGTAAATGTAAGTCCATACATGTGAACTGCTCCGGAATCGAACGGGATCACTATATAAGACACTTACCTATAGGGATAGTTTAGGCAGGCATGGGGTGGGGGAGAGAGACAGCCTTTCCCCTGGATGAAGAGCCTACGACAGAGGATAGCGGCAAGTAGCTGCATACTTATAGCCCCTCCATCCCGGTGGCGTCTGACGTCACAACCGGGATGCAGACGTATAGTGAGGAGACCCAGAGATAGGCATGTGGATAGAGACGGGGGTGGAGGCATCACGGCATGATGTCAAATGCGTCAATGCCCGCAGTACACATGCGCCAGACAACAGAGTGTAAAGAGCTCGTCATTTGATTCTGGCCGAAGGCCGGTGGCGCCATCTTGAAAAAGGGAAAGAATCTGGGCAAAACAAAATAGATAAGCACATCAGTAATCACACCAATAGTGCCATCTTGAAAAGAAGGAAAACAAAGGAGTATTAGTATCAAATTAAATAAGGGATGACGCGCAATCGTATAGATTTGAAAAAAAGAAAAATAAATAAATAAAGAGCCCTATCCACAATCTAGCCTCTCATGGGACTGACACCTCTAGGGCTCCCCCAAAAAAAGGCAATTGATTATTCACACATTAAATGAGTGCCCCTGGCGTCCGTGTGAGCCAAAAATATATAAAGGGACAGGAAACTAAACAAGTAGGACCCACGTGATTTTTAAAGATTTAAGCTGAATCTCAGCAATAATAAATGATTAGATCCAAGGCAGCATGGGAAGAATAACAAAACAAATAGGGAAGAAAAACATATATCTATATCTATATATATATATATATATATATATATATATATATATATATATATATACTGTATATATATATATCTATATCTATATCTATAGATATAGATACATATATATATATCTATATATATATCTATATATATATATACACACACAGTATATTTACAACATTGGGATTACAGACATATATATATGCAAAAAATATAAATAAAAAAAGGATTGAGAATGGATGAAAAGAAAAGAAAAAAGTGTAATTAAAGGAAGGGTTTAAAGCTGAAGGCATCATTGAGGCCGGGATATTTTAAAGCTGATAGGTCATGTATCCAGCGTAAAAGAGGAAAAGCAGACAGCACAAAACCACTCCTAACAAACAGCAGCTGAACACTGAAGGTCAATATAAAATCCTTAAATAAACTATCAAAACAAAGCAGTGCAGCGCTAAGAAGAAATAAATATAAATATAGAGCAAAGTCCCAAAATCTGTCTTGATCCAAAGGAGTGAATAGTAAATGGACAACACACCCACACGCAGAGAGGAAACTCCTTAGATTGGTGAAAAGAAGTGCTGTGGTAAAATTATAGTAGCAATCATGTATCAACACCAATGTGTTCCACCACCAGAAGTCTAGGCCGCTCACCTTATTGAGTAGACCTTCTGAGCTAACAGATAGGTCACTCAAGCAGTGCCTTCAAAAGGGTAATCGTACAGATAAAAAGGCTGGCTGCATATGTCATCCCCTGAGTCATGCAATATCCAAATATCATTCTCATCGGCAGATATAAGTCATGTTGAAACAAAATGAAAGGACATAGTGCTCTCCATATAATAAAAGTGACTAGTTTATTAAATAAAATGTTACTCACAAAGATGGCACTGGATCCCAGTGCTGGAGCATAAAACATATATATAGAAAACCAGGTAGGTGACGTCACTGTATCCAGCATGCCTCTCGCTCCTACAGCGAGAAAAATCACGTGGGTCCTATTTGTTTAGTTTCCTGTCCCTTTATATATTTTTGGCTCACACGGACGCCAGGGGCACTCATTTAATGTGTGAGTAATCAATCGCCTTTTTTTTTTTGGGAGCCCTAGAGGTGTCAGTCCCATGAGAGGCTAGATTGTGGATAGGGCTCTTTATTTATTTATTTTTCTTTTTTTCAAATCTATACGATTGCGCGTCATCCCTTATTTAATTTGATACTAATACTCCTTTGTCTTCCTTCTTTTCAAGATGGCACTATTGGTGCGATTACTGATGTGCTTATCTATTTTGTTTTGCCCAGATTCTTTCCCTTTTTCAAGATGGCGCCATCGGCCTTCGTGCCGGAATCAAATGACGAGCTCTTTACACTCTGTTGTCTGGCGCATGTGTATTGCGGGCATTGACGCGTTTGACGTCATGCCGTTATGCCTCCACCCCCGGCTCTATCCACACACCTATCTCTGGGTCTCCTCACTATACATCTGCATCCTGGTTGTGACGTCAGACGCCACCGGGATGGAGGGACTATAAGTATGCAGCTACTTGCCGCTATCCTCTGTTGTAGGCTCTACGTCCAGGGAAGAGGCTGTCTCTCTCCCCCACCCCATGCCTGCCTAAACTATTCCTATAGGTAAGTGTCTTATATAGTGATCCCGTTGGATTCCTAAGCGGTTCACATATATGGACTTCACATTTACTGGTATCTTTTTATATTGTTTTTTCTAGTTGTATTCCCATGTACTCACATCTTGTCAGGATTTCTTTGACTTCTTTAAATTTTCTGGCGGTGAATCTCCACATCATGGTGATCTCAAACTGCCGCTTCCACTTTGCAATGAGGTTGTATTGCTTATAGTAAATGAGCTTTCATTCCACCTAAGGTAACTTTTATGTCAGTTTGGTGTTCACATTTGATGCCCCTTTGACTTTATTTGATTGATATGTTACTCTGTATTAATATCCTTTCTATTTACTTCTTCATTAAGGACATATTAATGCTTAGTCCCTCTGTGGCCAAAATTGATGGGAACCTCTACTAAGTGGGACCTACTTATATCTCTGATGTTATTCATCGGGAATATTTCTTTATCAATCCAAATTTCTATCTTAATAGTTTTCCAGCCTGGTAAGATCATTATTATCATTATTATTTGTTGATTAAGTTGATTTTTGATCATTGAGCTAAGTTTAAGTTTACCATGACATGTTATCCTTGTATACATAAAATAGTTCCAACCATGTGATTTTAAAATTCATTGTTAAAACGTGATATCTTATCCATGTCTCTTATTATTTTCAGTATACCACAAAGTAAGCTCCAAATGAGCGAAACATGTCGAGTGGTATTTATTGAGTGGTATCCGTCCTATTGTTTACCTAAATTGGATGTGGATGTTGAGAGATTTTTAACCATTTGTGCAATATGCAATGAAAACTTTTTTATGGATAAAATATACTTGTCCATTTACTCTATTTACCGCATACAAACAAGCACCTTAAAAGTCCCAGGGTTATTTACCCCACCTTCCTTTTCTATGGTATTATTTAAGTTCATTGTTCTCTTTATAATGTAATGAATTGTTCTCATTGTATATCTTCAATCTTTAGCTTTAGATTAATTCAGCAATAACATACAGTCTTTAGATTCCCTACACTAATTCCTTTATATGTACAATGTAATCTTTGAATATGATTTGTTTTCTCTTGGTTTTTTTTCTACTTATCTTTAAGTTTGCTATGTAATAGCAAAATTAGACTTTATCTGTTCATATGCGATTATTCAACATGTGGGCGGCACAGTGGTGTAGTGGATAGCACTTTCGCCTAGCAGTAAGAAGGGTCGCTGGCTCGAATCCCAATCACGACACTACCTGCCTGGAGTTTGCATGTTCTCCCTGTGCCTGCGTGGGTTTCCTCCGGGTACTCCGGTTTCCTCCCACACTCCAAAGACATGCTGGTAGGTTACTTGGATCCTGTCTAAATTGTCCCTAGTATGTATGAATGTGAGTTAGGGACCTTAGATTGTAAGCTCCTTGAGGGTAGGCACTGATGTGAATGTACAATGTATATGTAAAAGCACTGCGTAAATTGATGGCGCTATATAAGTACCTGAAATAAATAAATAACATGTATGTTTTGCTGATTGTTGTATATTCAATAAAATCTTTTGACAAGGAAAAATGGGAGACAAACTATATAGTTTTAGCCTGCATCAAGCACTATAAATTTTACACCTGGACACACACATTAGGTGTGGCAGCTTGACATTGCAGATGCAACAAAATACCTCAAAAACTTTTACATTCTATGCAATGATCCTGCATAAAAATTCCCACAACTGTCAGTTGAGCCAGAGCAGCAAAATACACTGCAAACATTAAGGCACTATTTAGGAAAGACCCTGCATACATTTTTTCTCAAATTTCACAGTTGAGGAGAAAAAGCAGAAACACTAGACGTGGCACCCTGGTATTGCATGAGAAGCAGAATACACTGAAAACATTAAGGTTTACTGCATATACTGCATATCAGGCAGCTGGTGTTGCAGGTGAGTTTCAGCCAACCAAGCAATGGTTAGGCATAACAACATGAAGTGGTTGCACACCTTTCTGTTATGCCATACATAATCCTGGAAGCTAGGATACATAAATAGGAACAAGAGATAAACAGAAAAAAAGCTCGACTGGAGGGTCAAAAGTGTAGCAGTTTCATGAAAATTGGCATGACAACAACATTTCCAGAGTCCAGTATCCTAGTGTGGAATCCTCCACTCTGGTTAGTGAGCAGAACCTACGCCTGTCAAACAGCTTGGGTGAGGGCAGGGTAAGTATGTTCTACTAGCCACCGGGACATACCCAAAGGCACTAGGTGGACCAACAAAGGAAAGGTTCTCCCTGAAATGTGCTCCTGTGCAACAGTGATGTCATTTCCAGGGCGGTTTTCCATTGAACCAACTGTGTAGTGATCTGGGAACAGTGGCTGTTTAGATATACTGTAGAGTACTTACACTACCCTCTCCCAGTGGAGACTGTTTAACAGTGGTGGACTCATTATCCAGGGTAGAAGCTCTCACATTGGGACACTGGGTTCTCCCAAACTCTGCTGTCCGCTCAATAGTCCTCTGATGTTTGTGAGTAATTTTTATCTTTCGGATTTTCCCTAAACTACTGCACTATTGGTCCTAGCATGCTGACTGCATCAGGTCTCTTATTAGTGTTAGGTTCAGATGTGGATTGTATATATAAGGACTACCTCTAAGTTATTCTGCATAATTGCATTTGTAACTATAATATTTGTTTTTATGTTTTTTTATGGCAAGCGTGCTACAAGTAGTGTGACTACACTCATTATCCTTGCTAAAGTTATATTTTTGCTACTAATGTGTGGTCAACAGCCTAGAGGTATCTTTCATGTTTTATGTTTCCTTACCTAACCAGGACATGCAGAAAAACCAGGTTGAGGATGTGTGTTAGGCAAGGCATTTGTGTGAACTTTCCCTGCCGAAGAATAAACACCCTGGACAGCAGGTTGGTGCCATTGTCATACCCGACCTTTCTTGGGACATAATTGTGTGGGGTCAGCTACCTGTCAGCCTGCCAATGAGGAGTTGACAGAATCTCAGCCTTAGTGTGGCTCCCATCCCCCAGACATTTCAGCTGCAAAACAAGATGGCAGTGTTTTGCATGAGCCATTGCATAGGACCTTAGTTACTTCGGTAGGACTGGTAGCTCTGAGGATTCACTGAAAGAGACTAATTAGGAAGAGGGGTTAAAGGTGACTGAATTGTCATCATCACCAAGTTTCGTCACCAGCTCCAGCAGTGTGACCCATCCTGTATCCCTCCCATGGATGACAGTAAATTAAATCAGTGCGTCATAAAAAAGGAGCAACATCCCTTCCCATGCTTGCTGGACCATGTATCAGTGGTCACGTGGACCCTGACGCTGACTACATGCTCTAGCAGCATGGAGACTTCACCTTTTTGTGCCCTTCTGGGCAAATAAATGGTGGATGGGGACTTCACTGAAAGACAGACAGATGAACTAACTGGAAAGATAGTAGCTTTAAAGCCAGCAATTTTTTCAATCTCGTATTGAGACACTGGGCATGGGGATGACTTGGTGCATTTTTTTTCTTCTGCTCCAGAAACTGGGGAAGGGACACCCGACTGGTCAATAATGAAGCTAGAGATGGCAGGATGGGGTTAAAAAACTTTAAAAATAGTTGTAGTCTACACTTGACCATTTTAAGCATGGCCATTTGCTGACCTTATTCACTGCTTAATGTATCATAAACTATGTCTCTCACACCCCTTATCAGACTTCTGTTCCTATCGCTTGAGGAAGAAAGTGTAGCAGCAGATGCAGAGGGAGATTCTGGAAGAGGTGGATAGGGAGAGGAAAGTAGGATGAGGACTGTGGGCATTTGGCTGCTGATGTGTATCAATCAAAGTGCTGCTCTCACCGGGCTTTGTGGTGAATGGTTATGTGTCTCCTTGAGCATGTTGCACCCCAACAGCTTATAGTTACCACACTTGATACATTGCAGGTAGATGCTGCAGACCACTATGGTACTGTCTGAGGCACATGTATGAGGAAAAGGCCCAGACTAGGGAGAGCAGTGGCATCTGGTGGAAAAGGGCAGCTGCCCCCTCCAATCTTCTGCAAGTTTCCCCTGAATGGCATCCTACCTCGCTGATGTTGTGCCTCTCCCTCACTTTTCTTTTCTACATTTTTAGGCACTCAAGTATAGTCTATCATTTCATCTTCCCCACATTGCTGGATCCCACTTGGAAAAATGCTGCAGCATCAGGAATATCACTGCCAATTTATTCTCCCTGCCTGTTGTCCCATCCTTCCCTATGCTGCGTGCACTATTTTCCTGATCATCTGATAAAATGAATTGCTGCACATCTTTCTGCAGCAAATAAGTAATGGTGTGCTCAAATATTTAAGTCAACTCAGTTCCACTTTTTGGAGCCTAGTTGGGTTAGGGTGTTGAAGAGGAGGATGTATTTGCAGCTTCTGGATGTAATGTGCTAGTGTGGCTGATTCAAGATGCACAATAAGGTGGCACTTGAAGAAAAATAGGCTGCATGGTCGAGTCGCCAGAAGAAAGCCATTACTATGCAAATGCCACAAAGTATCCCGCTTACAATACGCCAAACAGCACAGATACAAGCCTCAAACCTTCTAGCACAAAGTCATTTGGAGAGATGAGACCAAAATTGAGCTTTCTTTATCGTACATCACGGGACACAGAGCCACAGTAATTACTGTATTGGATATATGGCACCTTCACGTTATGGACACTGGCACACCCTAGACAGATAGTTCAACTCCCCATATTACCCCTCCCCTTACCGGGAGTACCTCAGTTTTTTTGCCAGTGTCTTAGGTGTTGGTCACGAGTAAAGATGTGCTGTGCTGAGCTCCACTGGAGAAATCTTTGCTGGGGCAAGCCATGCAACCAGATCCATTCAAAGTGTCTTTTTCAGGCCAAATTGAATGGTTCCCAGGCCTCTTGGTGGAGGAAACAAGGTTTTGCCTGTAAAGCTTCTCTTTTTAGAGAGCTGGACCCCGGGATCCAGTGCTTGGTTTTTTCAGCCATATTTCCTGTCGGAATGCTTTACAGGTCCAGGGGTGTGGATCCCCGATAAAAAGGGGCCTCGGTCCCTGAAGGTTTTTTAACGGAGCCCACTGTGAGTGGTGAAGATTGGGTCTGTCTGGTTTTACCACAGAACCCTGCAGCTGGATAAGGTAAGGGAGATTCCTAAGGAATTTTTCTAATGCTTGTGGGTTTTCTCCTTTAAATAAATGTTGTCATGCCTAAAGTCGCCACCGGGGGCTGTCAAGAGCACGTACCTGTTCCATGCTTGTCAGTCTCACTCTGCATCCATACAAGCTGCACGCTTCCTCCAGCCCTAGCCCCAGGTAAGACGTGAGAAGGGTTTTTTTTTCTTCAAATGTCCCCCACCTGGACAGAGGTACCTCTTCTCTCCAGGAAGCAGAAGGAGCATGGGCCAGTCGGTGGTATGCCGCGGCGCTCCCACTGCCACTGCCATTATGGTGGTTCTCCGTCCATCAAGCTCTCCTCCCCTCTTCCACCCCAGCCCCCATCACATGCGATCCGGTTGAAAACAATCTTTTTTTTAAAAAAAGTGGGGGGGTGTGGTGGGAAGTCATAGAAATGGGGGCGGGGCTTAGCGCCTCAGACGTTCACAAACCAAGGATCCTCAAACAGAGGAACATTGGGAGAGGGAAGATGAATCCCCCTCAGGGGACCGTGAAGAGACTGATGACTCCTTTTCCGAGGGATCAAGTGGGGAAGGGCCTTCTTCAGCTTCACAAGCTGAGAAATTGCTGGTGCATTCTCTTACTGAAATGGTCTGCTCCTCATTTAAGCTACCCTTAACTTAGTCGGTTGAAAAGCCTGCTTCTTGTTTGGGTTCACTAAAACCTCCTCAGTAGGGATGAGCTTCGAGTTCGAGTCGAACTCATGTTCGACTCGAACATCGGCTGTTTGCCAGTTCGCCGAACAGTGAACAATTTGGGGTGTTCGCGGCAAATCCTGCCCCAGGGGACATGGATCAAGGCAAAAAAAGTTTTAAAAACAGCCATTTTTTCAGGAGCAGTGATTTTAATAATGCTTAAATTGAAACAATATACGTGTAATATCCCTTTAAATTTTGTACCTGGGGGTTTCTATAGAATGCCTGTAAAGGGGCGAATTTTTCCCGTGTTTAGAACAGTCTGACAGCAAAATGACATTTCAAAGGAAAAAAAAGTAATTTAAAACTACTCGCTATTAATGAATTGCCGGTCCGACAATACACATAAAAGTTCATTGATAAAAATGGCATGGGAATTCCCCACAGGGGAACCCTGAACGTGAACCAAAATTTTTTAAAAAAATGACATGGGGGTCCCCCTAAATTCCATACCAGGCCCTTCAGGTCTGGTATGGATATTAAGGGGAACCCTGGCCAAAATTTAAAAAAAAAATAGCGTGGGGTCCCCCCTCAAAATATGGATTTTAAGGGGAACCCTGTGCCAAAATTAAAAAAAAAAGGCGTGGGGTCCCCCCAAAAAATCCATACCAGACCCTTATCCGAGCACGCAACCTGTCAGGCCGCAGGAAAAGTGGGGGGGACGAGAGACAGTTTTTGACTATTCCTTTATTTAAATACTTCTTCTTTCTTCTATCTTCTTTCTTCTATCTTCCTTCGGTTTCTTCCTCCATCTTCTTCTTCTTCTGGTTCTTCTGGTTCTTCCTCCAGTGTTCTCATCCGGCATCTTCCTCCGTGGCATCTTCTTCCCTTCTTCTCCTCAGGCCGCTCTGCATCCATGATGGCATGGAGGGAGGCCCCCGCTGTGTGACGCTTCTCTCTTCATCTTTTTCTCTTCATCTTCTTGTCATCTTCTTGTCTGGCATGGAGGGAGGCTCCCGCTGTGTGACGCTTCTCCTCTTCTGACGGTTCTTAAATAACGGGGGGCGGAGCCACCCGGTGACCCCACCTCCTCTGACGCACGGGGACTTGACAGGGACTTCCCTGTGGCATTCCCCGTGAGATCAGAAGGGGGCAGGGTTACGTAACGGGTGACCCCGCCCCCTCTGACATCACGGGGAATGCCACAGGGAAGAACCGTCAGAAGAGAACTGTCAGAAGAGGAGAAACGTCACACAGCAGGATCCTCCCTCCATGCCATCATGGATGCGGAGCGGCCCGAGGAGAAGAAGGGAAGAAGACGCCGACGGCGCGGAGGAAGATGCCGGACGAGAACACCGGAGGAAGAACCAGAAGAACCAGAAGAAGAAGAAGATGGAGGAAGAAACTGAAGGAAGATAGAAGAAAGAAGAAAGAAGAAAGAATAAAGAAGATAGAATAAAGAAGAAGCATTTAAATAAAGGAATTGTCAAAAATTGTCTCTTGTCATTTTTAACATTTTTGACAGTTTTTTGTGAAATGGTAGGGGTACTTTTGTACCCCCTTACCATTTCACACAGGGGGGAGGGCCGGGATCTGAGGGGTCCCCTTGTTAAAGGGGGCTTCCAGATTCTGATAAGCCCCTCACCCGCAGACCCCCACAACCACCGGCCAAGGGTTGTGGGGATGAGGCCCTTGTCCTCATCAACATGAGGACAAGGTGTTTTGGGGGCTACCCCAAAGCACCCTCCCAATGTTGAGGGCATGTGGCCTGGTACGGTTCAGGAGGGGGTGCGCTCTCTCATCCTCCCCTCTTTTCCTGTGGCCTGCCAGGCTGCGTGCTTGGATAAGGGTCTGGTATGGATTTTTAGGGGGACCCCATGCCATTTTTAAAAAAATTTTGGCACGGGGTTCCCCTTAAAATCCATACCAGACCTGGAGGGTCTGGTATAGATTTTGAGGGGGACCCCACGCCTTTTTTTTTTTTTTAATTTTGGCCGGGGTTCCCCTTAATATCCATACCAGACCTGAAGGGCCTGGTATGGAATTTAGGGGGACCCCCACGTCATTTTTTTAAAAATTTTGGTTCGGGGTTCCACTGTGGGGAATTCCCATGCCGTTTTTATAAATGAACTTTTATGTGTATTGTCGGAATTATCATTAATAGCCGCGAGTAGTTTTAAATGACTTTTTTTCCTTTGAAATGTCATTTTGCTGTCAGACTGTTCTAAACATGGGAAACATGCGCCCCTTTACAGGCATACTATAGACACCCCCCAGGTACAAAATTTAAAGGGATATTACACTTTTATTGTTTCACTTTAAGCATTATTAAAATCACTGCTCCCGAAAAAACGTCCGTTTTTAAAACTTTTTATTGCATTGATCCATGTCCCCTGGGGCAGGACCCAGGTCCCCAAACACTTTTTATGACAATAACTTGCATATAAGCCTTTAAAATTAGCACTTTTGATTATTCATGTTTGTGTCGTGTAGACTTTAACGGTGTTCGCGTGTTTGAACAAATTTTTTGCCTGTTCGCAAGTTCTGGTGCGAACAGAACAGGGGGGTGTTCGGCTCATCCCTACTCCTCAGGCTTTGCGTGCCTTTCCTGTACATTCTTTGCTGGAAAAGCTTATGTATTCTGAGTGGGATCACCCAGATAAAAAATTTTTCCCCCCTAAAAAGTTTTCAACACTTTATCCTATAGAGGAAAAATTTACTAAGATGTGGAGTATACCAACAATTGACGCTGCTATGTCCTCCGTGAATAAAAGTTTGACTTGTCCAGTTAACAATGCACAAGTGCTTAGGGATCCAATCTGATAAAAAATTGGAATTCCTGTTAAAAAACATTTTTTCCTTGGCAGGTTCAGTGGCTCAACCTGCAGTGGCGGCAATTGGGGTATGTCAATCCTTGAGAGACCATTTGAAACAGATGCTCAAGGTTTTTCCTGAACAGCAGGCCCAGGATTTAGCCAAGCTGCCAGCGGCTTTGTGTTTTGCAATTGATGCAAAAAGAGATTCTAATCTTCAAACCTCTCACCTTACACTTGGGTTGGTACATATGCGTAAAATCTTATGGTTGAAAAGTTGGTCAGTCGAAGCGCCATGCAAAAAGCTCCTGGCTGGTTTTCCTTTCCACGTTGAAAAGCTGTTTGGGGATGATTTGGACAAATATATCCAAAAGATATCAAGTGGGAAAAGTACCCTTTTGCCAGTTAAGAATTAGAATAAAAGTCACTCCAGTGCCAGGGGTATCAGCCTCCAGGCAGTCGCGACAGTCTCCACCATCAGGTTCAAGAGGTAAACCTCAGGGTCAACCCCAGGGACAAAAGAAGTTCTGGGGGAGGAAACCTACAAGACAGAATGCTAAAGCCTCTTTATGAAGGGGCGCCCCTGCTCGTTCGAGTGAGGGGAAGACTTCTGCAGTTCTCAAGGGTCTGGCAAAAGGAATTTCAAGACAGATGGGTGGTCTCTACAATAGCTCTAGATTACAAACTAGAGTTCCGAGAATTCCTGTCTCCTCGTTTCCTCAGGTCAAATGTCCCCAAAGATCCAGAGAGAAAGAAGTCTCTCTTTCAAGCGTTAGACTGAGTTTTGTCACAAAAAGTGATCATGGTGGTCCCCATGGAAGAGCAGGGGTTGGGGTTTTAGTCAAACCTTTTCACGGTGCCAAAACCAAATGGAGATGTCAGACCCATTCTAGATCTCAAAGATCTAAATCAGTATCTGCTCTTTTGGCATGGAATCAATCCGATCAGTAGCCCCAATCTTACAAGGAGGAGAACTTCTGGCATCAATCGACATCAAAGATGCATACCTGCATGTAACTATTTTCCCCGCCCACCAGAAATATCTGCGTTTCGAAGTACAAAAACTTCATTTTCAGTTTGTAGCCTTGTCTTTCGGTCTAGCTACTGCACCTCGGGTGTTTACAAAACTTCTGGCCCTTCCTCTGGCCAGATTAAGGACTCAAAGTATAACAATAATAGCATACCTAGATGACCTGCTGTTGATAGACCGGTCGGTAGCCCGCTTGGACCAAAACATGGAAGGGGAAATCCTTCTTACCAGTTGCCTGGAAGGTGGTAATAACAGATGCCAGCTTTTCGGGTTGAGGAGCAGTCCTGGAAGAAGCGTCCATCCAAGGGAAATGGTCCAGAACCGAAAGGACCTTGCCCATCAACATTCTAGAGATTCGGGCAGCGCACCTAGCTCTAAAGGCCTGGAGATTCAGGAATTCTCCTGTCAGGATTCAATCCGACAATGCCACAGCAGTGGCTTATATCAATCACCAAGGGGGCACCAAAAGTCAGGCAGCCCAGGGAGAGGTAAACCATATCCTAACCTGGGCAGAAAAGCATGTGCCGTGCATATCAGCAACCTTCATTCCAGGGGTAGAGAACTGGTAGGCAGACTACTTAAGTCGCCAGCAGATGTTCCCAGGGGAATGGTCCCTTCACCCCGACATCTTCCTGGTTATATGCCAAAGATGGAGGATCTCGGATGTAGATCTGTTTGCGTCCAGGTTCAACAACAAAGTCGACAACTTTGTGTCAAGAACAAGAGATCCACTCGCATGCGGAACAGATGTGTTGGTGACCCCGTGGGATCAGTTCTCACTGATTTATGCATTCCCTCCTATTCTACTGCTACCTCGACTTCTTCGCAGGATCAAGCGGGAAAGAAAGTCGGTAGTTCTTGTGGCCCCAGCATGGCCCAGATCTTGGTATGCAGAAATAGTAAAGATGGTGGTAGGGGCCCACGTCCAGACCTGCTATTGCAGTGTTCCATCCTACTTTACAAATGCTAAATTTAATGGTTTGGCTATTGAAACCCACATTCTGAAGAATCGTGGGCTTTCAGGCTCAGTGATATCTACCTTGATTAGTACAAGGAAGCCAGCTTCCACAATCATTTATTATAAAGTCTGGAAGGCATATGTTCCTGGTGTGAATCCAGGGGTTGGCATCCCAGAAAGTATGTCATAGGTAGAATTCTTACTTTTCTGCAAATGGGGTTAGAGATGAAGCTGACCTTGAGTACTATCAAGGGCCAGGTCTCGGCCTTATCGGTATTGTTTCACCATCTGCTTGCTTCGCATTCTTTGGTCTGAAGCTTTATACAGGGGGTAACGCAGCTTAATCCACCAGTTAGAACACCCCTGAACCCCTGGGACTTGAATTTAGTTCTGTCGGCATTACAGAAATAGCCTTTTGAGCCGATACGACATATTCCCTTGGTCCTTTTGACAAGAAAGCTAGTTTTTCTGGTAGCCATTTCTTCTGCAAGAACGGTATCAGAATTGGCGGCTCTTTCTTGTAAAGAGCCATATTTAATCATTCACAAGGATAGAAAGCGCATTCCACCAGGACTGTTAGTGCTTCATGGGCAGTACATCACCAAGCCTCCATGGCTCAAATCTGCAAGGCAGCAACTTGGTCTTCAGTCCATACATTCACCAGGTGGATGTAAGAAGGCATGAGGATATTGCCTTTGGGCGCAGTGTGCTGCAGGCAGTAGTATAGGTCCTCAGGTCTGATTGCCCCCTACATTTGTTTGTGTCTCTCTCCCATCAGATAGCATTGCTCTGGGACATCCCATACAGTAATTACTGTGGCTCTGTGTCCCGTGATGTACGATAAAGAAAATAGGATTTTTATAACAGCTTACCTGTAAAATCCTTTTCTTGGAGTACATCACAGGACACAGAGGTCCCTCCCCTCTTTCTGGTTACACATGTATTGCTTTGCTACAAAACTGAGGTACTCCCAGTAAGGGGAGGGGTTATATGGGGAGTTGAACTTCCTGTCTAGGGTCTGCCAGTGTCCATCACCTGAAGGTGCCATATAACCCATACAGTAATTACTGTTGCTCTGTGTCCCATGATATACTCCAAGAAAATGATTTTACAGGTAAGCTGTTATAAAAATCCTATTTTTTGTCCACAACCATAAACACTACATTTGGAGAGTAGTCAACAAGGCCTATGATGAAAGGTACACCATATCTACTGTGAAACACAGAGGTGGATCGCTGATGTTTTGGGGATGTGTGAGCCACAAAGACACAGGAAATTTGGTCAAAATTGATAGCGAGATTAAAGCAGTATGTTATCAAAAAATACATTGGAACATTTGCATTCATCAGCTAGGAAGCTGCGCATGGGACGCACTTGGACATTCCAACATGACAATGATCCAGAACACAAGGCCAAGTCGAGCTGTCATTTGCTATAGCAGAATAAAGTGAAGGTTCTGGAGTGGCCATCTCAGTCTCCTGACCTCAATATCATTGAGCCACTCTGGGGAGATGTCAAACGTGCAGTTCATGCAAGACAGCTCGAGAATTTAGGGGAACTGGAGGCTTTTTGCCAAGAGGAATGGGTAGCTTTATTATCTGAGAAGATAAACAGTCTTATTCACAAATACCACAAAAGACTTCAAGCTGTCATTGATGTTAAAGGGGGCAATACACAGTATTAAGAACTGGGATATGTAAACTTTTGATCAGGGTCATTTGGGTAGTTTCTGTTGTCATTATGATTTAAAAAGAGTAAACATTGTTGATTGATAATAAATGGCTTCAGCCAGACACTAACTATGAGTGTAAGAAAAGTTTTTGTGTTATCATTCATATTCTCTGAAAAATAGCCAAGAAATCATAAATTCTGCCAGGGTATGTAAACTTATTAGCACAACTGTATAGTATGTTCACTTCCAGAAAAGAAAGGCAGATGTGTCATGCCTCTCAAACCTGCCTGCCCTGTACTACCTGCACATGAATAGCTTTTGTCTTTCCCTTTAGGCCTTCGAGGCCTAATAACAATTGGGGATATCTTAATTGTATTAGAATGGTTTAAGGGTGTTTTGGTTTAGATATTTAGTTTTCAAAACATATAAAAAGCCAGTGGATAACACTGGCTCCACTTTTAATTAAAAGATCACTCTAGGGTGGCGTGTTTTAAAAAAATAAATAAATGAAGTCTATTTAAAAAAAAGTCAAACTAATGGTCTTTTGTTGGGTATGTATTGCACGTATGTTATTTAATTTCAAAGCAAAGTCAGACACTTAACAGGTTATAGAAGAGATGTATTAACTTGAAAGGCAGCTATTAAATATTTATTAGACACGGAAAAGATAGAAAGCATGGAGTAGTACATTGGTAGTGTATAGAATTAATAAAATGGTAAATAAGACAACAAAGGAGAGTAATCTAAATTGAGTGAAAGTGAATGCCCAGGCATCTACATAAATAAGTGATATATGTGTTAGTAAAGACCTTTAAAGTGGTTCTAAAGGTGAAAGGTTTTTTACCTTAAAACGTTTGTTAAAAAAAAATAAAATATGCTGCTCCTGTCCCTTTAATGTGCAAGCTGCAGCTTGGTGCTTTTGCTTTTTGCATTACTTCTCTGTATCTCTTACAATACTTGTTTGATCCTGCCAGCTCCTGTCTTCCCCCTGAGAACAGACCACAATTATCATGGCTGCTGAGCCACGACACTGTGGTCTAAATGCATGTCTATGTCATCCGCAGGTCTCCTCTCTCCCCTCTGTCTGTTTTCAGCTCCCCCTTCCTCCCCCTCCCTCTTCCCGTCAACATGTAGTCTGGAGTGAGAAAGCCAATCTCCTACACTCCCAGCAACTCCCCTCTCCGCCCCCCTCCTCTCCCCCCCCTCCCCTAGTATACAGTGCATTGACGGCCACAGGGAGGAAGATAAGAGATTCCTCTTCTGACGTATCTTGCATAAGTCAGAAGGAATCTGTGTCCCTCCTACTTCCTTGGATCTTATAAAGAGATGATATAGGACAATTGACAGAGCTTAAAAAAGGCTAATAAAAGGTATGCAATGCTTAGGGAACCATGTACTGTGTGCCTGATTAATTGGGGGCAATTGGGTTAACAACCACTTTAATGCATTTGGGTAAAAAACTTTATGGGTGCAGCTCCCCCCTTATACTTACTTACCTGAGCCTCATCTCGATCCAGCGGCTCTCCCGGGTCTCTCTCTCACCGCATTGGCTCACACAGCTCCTGCCACTGTCAATCACAGCCATTGAGCCAATGATGAGAGAGCAGGGGACGGGGCCGAGCTACGCTCTGTGCTTGAATAGACAATGTTCATTCACAGGAGAGCGGCTCAGGAACAAGTCTTCTCAAGTGCCCTCATAGCAAGAGGCTACAGGGGGAGAAGAGGAAGGGCTGCTTTGTACAAAACCATTGCAAAAAGCAAGTAAGTTTTTATTTAAAAAAAAAAAATACAACCCTTATATTTACTTTATTTTGGGTTTTATTATTTTTAGTTATTTTGCACATTGGGAAACCATACAACAAAAGCATCTCAGGTAAACATCAGATTTCTAATGTCTCAGTTCCAAAGTACTGCACACAACTATGTAAAAATATCTCTACCTAGTACTTTTGACACACTGCAACAGGCCACAAACTTCAAATATTCAGATTTCAGGCAATTGCTTTCTTATCTGCTTCTCATTACTTATTCCTCATAATAATATTGCATTTGCCTCAAAATTCATCTACCGTAATAACTGTCTTTGATGTTGGCTAATCTTTCCAGGCTTCTTCTGGGTTATGCGGCTACAATAATGAAACATCAGATGGTATGTAATGGCATTTTCTGCTGAGCTCTTGAATCACATTAAAAGTATTAAAAGTGCTCTTTATCAGGATTGTCTGTTTACTCCATGCTGGAGTAACAGGTTGACTTTTATAACTGACTTGAATATTTCTCCTCTACAACCCAACAGCCTTTTATGTCAAACATTCTGGTGCAGAGCAGCTAACAGCTAGTTCAATTTTTATGGACAAACATATTTTGTCTTTCATTTTATCACCTTGCTTATTCAATTTTCTCTTGGATCTTTTAGTGCAAGCAGTAATAATGGTACCTACCAGAATACATGTTTAAAAATAATAGCACAGTACAGCCATGATGAGCTCTACAATTACAAGTATGGAAACAGTCATACATATTTAAGAGATTACACATTTTCCTTGTGCATTTACACTGTGGTGTCCGTTTATGAAGCAGTGATCAGCGGTGATCCCAAGGATCGCCGCTGATCACAGTCCATAAACAGTTTATGAAAAAGAGATAATCGGGGGGAGAAGTGTTTGAACTTGTTCTCCCGCTGATGATCTCTGCACATGGAGAATCCTCATTGACTGTCACAGTAACGGCCAGGTTATGAAGCTGCGATCTCAGCGCTTCACTGGCGATCTGTGTCAGAATTCACACTCCCAGATTCACCAGCTCAGAGCTGGTGAATCAGGGAGTGAGGAGGAAATCTGGGGGGATCTGATGGGGAAGAGGAAGGAAGATTTTTAACTTCCTTATACCTCGTTCAGACCCCCCAACACTGTAACCATGTCCCCCTGTCATATTTATGTGTATAGATATATATACATATATATATATATAATGTGTATATGTATATATATATATATATATATATATATATATATATATAATGTGTGTGTATATACATGTATATATAATGTGTGTGTGTATATACATATGTATATAATGTAGGGGGACTCAATATTTTATTAAAATTAATCCACGCCATCTGTCAGTGTACTGAGCAGTAATAAATTATCCCTTCTTAATAAACTAACATCTCAGTGTTTCTGTGAATTTCTGGTGCTGTAATCTTGTAAAGTCTCACGAGATTCCAGTATCAGGGGCCGCTCTCCACTGTTTGAAGCGTTTGTAGATCACTTCACTCCTCCAAAGGTGAAGCAGTCTACACCGCTTCATAAACTGGCACACAGAGGAGAAAGATCTCCACTGTGAATGCCGGAGAATGAAGCAGTGAATAGATTTCACTGCTTCATATACAGACACCTATATAGTAAATCTGTTAAAAAAAAAATTTTTTCTGTGAAACAAATTATTTACAAGGGGAAACATGTATTGCTTTGTCTATACAGCTAGGATATGTTGTGTGTGAAGGGGTCCCTAAAGGGGAACTGTACATTTAGTTAACCCTATTTAACATTTTATGGATTTTTAAATTGTTAGCTTATGTTCTAAAATGTTTTATGAATACTTTGTTTTACAAATAACCGCTTAAAACATGGTGCACACCTCACTAAGGATTCACCAAACATATCAGAAGCTGTCTGACTTAAACTTGGTAATCTGTTCATAGCAATATGAAAGGGGAACTCTTCCTGCTGACTGAAAATAAAAAAATGAAATATGAAAGCATAACACAGGTTGGTTTTCAAACAGGTCTGCCTTTGTTCATCTCCATTACATGTTTACACAAGTAAAACAACATGGTTTTTGCTGTCTTCTCAGTTCACAGGAAGTGACAAGAAAGCTGCATTTCTGGCAAGATCAACAGGTATTTTCTGCACTTATTCAAAAAGTTTTTATCCTGAAAAAAAGAATGATAGGTCAGTTAAAAATCAGTTAACCCACCAATGAATGCAAGTATAATGCAAAATACCCCTATAAATAGGGGCTGCTGGTTATGGACCACTGACAGTTGCCAGAAGAAAGTGAAGAGGACAGCTCCCCACCCCAATCTCCCTTGTCGCCGCTTTTATGTGGTTCAGATCTTTTGTCTTTGGGGTAAGTTTGTTTTGATTACTCAGAAGAGAGAATATTATTAAGCCTGAGCCATAGTGGCTGGGGTTATTTATTTATTTATCTATACTTTTAAGTGATGTAATAAAATTATTTGTAAGTATTTTAGAAAATTTATTAAACCAATAAAAACAGCCACAGCCAAAATATTTATCCAATAAAATATTTTATTTCAAATTAATTGCTTGTCTGGTTTTGAATGTATTATATATACAATGTACAATGCCTGCTGCCTTCTATCCCATGCAGCCACCACATCTAAGAGCTGGTAAGTTGCACTAAAGTCATTTTTTCTTTTAGGTTTTAGTTACTCTATAATATGTGATATGAACTCCGGGGCACAACAAATCTGTAACACTGTTACTGACGAGGCCTTCTTTTTTTTATCAAATATCCCTGGCTTTAATAAAGTATCTTACTAAGTCTTAAAGCAGCCACCTATTTTATGTCTAATGGATTGGTCACTGCTTTCTATCTGCTGGTTGACTGATCAGTAGTTTAGTGACGGCAGGGTCGATGTCACCACATCAGTGCTATCTGCAATACAAAAAGATGAGCATTGGGTGCTGACAGTGTTTAAACTGCCTCTCCTTGCTGAACACCACACTGCCAACACAGTCCTTGCCTGCCTATTACTCACCTAGGCATATCTCTGCCTGGTTCTTTTCCGTGCTCAAGTGTACAGTTGTCTGTAGCTGCTTGTTGCCTAACAACCCATGCTGACAGCTATGAGCAATACAACAGAGTAAGCTGTCACTGTTGAGTTAACTTTAGAGCCATGCCAGCATGTACTTGCAGTGGTATAGTTCTGTATCAGAATACAGCTGTATTTGCAATAGGAGGGGAAAGCTCTGTCACAGCTCATGCAGCCACATCCACACCAGCTTCAGCACCTGTGCATGCAGGCTTCAGCAGCTCAGAAGAGACAGCTCACACATTGTATGCAGGGTCTGACAGTGTGCTCCTATGTGCCTAGGAAGAGATGTAGGGCACTCTACCGACCAATTCTGTAAACTGCTGCTAGTGAGAAGTCCAATGGAGACCCTGTGATGACATCACATAATATCTCTATAAAGGAGCAAGGTAAGTGGATTTTATTTCTGCTCTAATATATGTGGTTGGAGAAGAAGGCCTTGAGAATTTATTTATGATGCCCAAAGTTCAGCTTAACATAATTACCTAATTAAGACAGATTTACTATAATGCATATAACGCAAATGCAAATGTAAAGTAAAAGGGGCAACCTGTGTCTCCTTAGAGTAAGGGCATACTGCATAGTACAACTGCTCTGACCCCTACTCCTATGCCACTAAAGGCAATGATACAAATGCAGAGCATGTGACAAGTTTTCTCCTGCACAATTATTAAAATGCAAATTTCTGCATTAGACACAATGAGCTGATATTAAGTATAATTAGAAAATGCTATGGGCATTCTATATTCATATTAATAATATTCCTTAGCACAGCATTCTTAATTGTCCCCCCACCCCTTCAAGCTGTATCAGATCAGAAAAAACAGCAGTCTGGTCTGGCAAAGTAAGAATACCTCTTGAAGATTACCTTAAGAAACAGTGCTCTGTTTCATTACATGCTTATCAGGTTGTTGATGGTAAGGCTATTAATGTTGACAGGGGTTCAATAATGTGTTTGGAAATAGCTAAAGTTGTTAAATCACTCCTTTGAATAAATTATTCTTTCATTCCAAAAATGTGATTAAATAACATACTGTGCAACTCAGATAAAATCAATGCAGTTTTGAAAGTGTGATGATTTCAACCAAAATAGGCAGACACCCTTACTGCAAGAAAACATTCTGGCCATTCATAGTGGCATTCATATGACTCTATATAACCTCATAGCCTCTTATGCTTCTGTGAGGGCATACTATGACAGATTCATTGAAACAGTTGATCTACTGGATGTAAACCTGGTCCTCAGTGTTTATTTAGCTGTCCTTGGCTTTAACCTCTGCTGTTAGATCTTTTACTGCTACTCTCAAATGTGACCCTGCTTCTACCCTTTGACATGTGGTTTGCTCTCCTGGTTATCACTGACCCATTAATCACCTGAACTCCTACATACAGTATGTCTCTGCTTGCCAATAGTGTTGTATGAATTGTTCGGGCCGAGCAAAAGTTCGGCCCGAACATCGCATGTTCGTCCGTTCGGTGAACACCCAAATTTGCGGGGTGCTTGGCGGGATGCTGAGAGCCCCACAATGCACTGTATGCTTCACAGTGCATTCAAGGGCCCTAATTGGATGAAGCCTTGCACCTGATCTCTTGTCAGGTGCAAGGCTTTGCCAATTAGGGCACAGAGCACTGTCAGAGCCCTGATTGGACAAACTGATGATTATTTTGTCCAATCACAGCTCAGTGCTCATATTCCCACCCCACACTATAAACGGTTCCTTCCCAATGGAAGCTTTTGCAATGTGTTGTTGGAGTGGAGATAGATAGAGCAGGGCTCAGTTTGCTACGAGCGAGTAAGTTTAAATTATTGTGACTCTGGGTGTAGAGTGTTAGTTTAGTGTTAGTATAGTGCTGTATACCCATTTTTTTCAGTTGCTGCGTTGTTTTGTTTTTTTTTTTGTTTGGTTCTGAGATAAGGAAGGGAGTAACATGGGGGTGAAGGCACCACCAACACCTAATGACCATTTTTTCCGCAACTGTGTGACAGGGGCATCAAATTTAATTTTTTTACAGAAAGGCCAATTCTTGCTTTCGTCAAAAGTACCTCTAGAAGGTTATGGGGTGAAGGTACCACCGACACCCAAAGACCAATTTTTCTGCAACTGTGTAACATCAAATAAAAAATTTTAACAGCAAGGCCAAATTTTGCTTTCATCAAGAGTACATCTAGAAGGTTATGGTGTGAAGGCGCTACCGACACCCAAAGACCAATTTTTCCACACCTGTTACTTCTAGCCAAAGTCTGTGAAAGCGACACCAGACTTTATCTAAAAAAATAATTAATCTTGGCCTGAGTGTACTATAATGTGGCTTCTTCACATAAGGCTTGCTCACTGTGGTGCAAAAATGTATTACAGTATTTCCATCCAAAGTCTGCCAAAGAGATCTCTAATCTTGTTCCGAGTGCACTAAATTGTAGCCTCATCATATAGACTGGCTCCCCCAAGCTGTTGTGTACAAAATAAAGAAAGCTTGCAGGGAAAATCTATTTAAATGTAATTTTTTTTTCCTTTATAAAAGTCAGTTTTGACGCAGCAGGTTCTATACACTGTACAGATATGCCACTTTCCAGGCAGACTAAGGAGATTCCCCAGGCACTATATATAAAGAAATTGTTTGTTTTTATTGTTTCACTTTAAGGTCTGAATCTTGACTGTTTCAGCAGGGACTGGCCGAGATTTGAACCATCTATGGGCAGAATGATTGTACCCAAGACAATGCATCAATCAACCAGCATGTCAAATTTTTCATGCAATTTTTGGCAGCAGCTATAGCTGCTAGCAATTATCACTGTGGGTTCTCCTGGTAGGGATGGCTCTCTGTCCCCTCCCCCACCAGGAGAACACAATAAATTCGAGGGAGGCATTCCCCCATCAACACTGACTGTGTTGATGTGGTAATCAGGTGATTTTCTTTCCTACAACCCATGGTTGCAGAAAAGAAAATCACACCATCTATGACCTGCTTAAACCTTTATTAAAAGGATTGAAACATAAAAACATTGAAGGGTCCTAGGTTATAAAAGGCATATATGTTGATCTGGACACAAATTATACTAAATGTATTAATTTACCAGAAATACAGACAGCTTGATTTGAAGCCGTGAATGGAACACAGAGCCGAGTGGTACCTGGAGAATGCTGGAGCTGAAACAGGAGAGTGTTTCAAAACAACCTTGCTTCTTCTTCAGCCTTGAGGCTGAAGAAGGCTGTGTTCTGTCAACGGCTTTGACTCCTCAGTGACAGCACTTCACTGTCTCCATTTCATCTCCACTCCCTTGCCGGTGGCCACGGTAAGGCATCCTGGTTTCTTGTCTGTTCCCTGCCCCAGATGCTGGCTGACTGTCATGCTAAGCTCTGTTTTTAACTTTGTGAGTACAATTTACATTTTCTATAAAATGTATCTTTTACACACTAGATTATGGTTGCTGCGCTCATCTCTCCCTCCCCTTTTTAC
Organism: Aquarana catesbeiana; assembly: GCF_042186555.1. Classification (NCBI taxonomy): domain Eukaryota; kingdom Metazoa; phylum Chordata; class Amphibia; order Anura; family Ranidae; genus Aquarana; species Aquarana catesbeiana. The sequence continues at coordinate 289,879,053 of NC_133328.1, forward strand.
ACCCCCCGCTCCTACTTGCTTACCAGGGCTTAAATTACATTTCCCTAGACCCCATCAGGTTAACAGTGGGGCCGAGGAGGTGGGAGCAAAGGAGGGACTTTTTTTCATTTTCGGGGTGTAGGTGTAGTTTTTCCGCTGCACCCCAGGCAGGTAGGCAGGGTGTAGGTTTGGTTGGGGTGGCTCCGTCAGGAGGGCTGTATAGGGCCCCATGATTTCTTATGCCGCATACACACGAGCAGACTTTTTGACCGGACTGGTCTGACTGACTACCTGACGGACTTTTGGCGGACTTCCAACGGACTTTCCCAACGAACGGACTTGCCTACACATGATCACACCGTACGACCAGACTAAAATAAGGAAGTTGATAGCCAGTAGCCAATAGCTGCCCTAGCGTCGGTTTTCATCCTTCGGACTAGCATACAGACGAGCGGACTTTTCGATAGGAATGGGTTCGGCGGAGTTCCGACGTAAAGATTTGAAACATGTTCCAAATCTAAAGTCCATCAGATTTTCAACCAAAAAAGTCAGCTGCAGGTCCAATGAAGCCCACACACGGTCAAATTGTCCGCCGAACTCGGTCTGTCGGACCAATCCAGGCGAAAATTCCACTCATGTGTACGCGGCATAACAGTGGCCCTGGTTGTATAGCACTCTGGGATACCGACATTATGTAGCTTTTTAAAAGCTTTATTTGGTACATTGTTTTACATTGTATCATGTTGTTTTACGTTGTTTCACAATGTGAATTTATATCTGGTTCATCAGGGCACTGATTTTAAACCAGCACACCTACATATATTCTGGTCATCTTTCCTACCAGATCACTGGGGTGGTTTCAGTTCATGGAGTTCTAGCAAGGGTTTAATTCCCCCATTGAATTAGACTATAAAGGCTCAAAGCAGTATTATCGTAATATGTGCACAAAATCATACAATACAATGGTCTGTTGCACTTATTTGTGATTAATATATGCAGAGAAAATATCCAATGCGTTTCAGGGTCAAAATTAGTGTAGTATGATCTATGATAGAAAATCACAACATCTTGGAACAGCAATGGCATATTAACAGATAACAATTGCAGAAACAAGTATAATGTACTTATTTGTAAAACTGAAAAAACAAGACGTAGCTTGATGCCATCGCCATCAACTGGTGTGAACAACTCCCAGGGAAAGAGGACTTACTTGCTATACTACATATATGTTAGTTTAGACTATAGAGAGACCAACCTTATGGGCACCGTATCAATGAGTAGATATATGTAAAAATTAAATATAGTAATTTATTAAAGAATAATGTTAAGAACATCATAAAAAATCAACAATAATAACTCCAATTTTAGATGATCATGCCCACCCCCTAAACATAGGTGAGGAGCCTCCAAAATGTAAACAGTGGTCAATATGTAACATAAGGACAAACAACACCAAACACTGGTAGTGAACACACGGAGCTATATTTGTAGAGGGGTGAGTAGCTTCACACTAGATGGAATGAACTGTGCTCAAACACAGTTCATTCCATCTAACTTGAAACTACTCATCCCTCTAAAGATATAGCTCCATATGTTCACTATGTCTACTCATTGATACGGTGTCCATAAAGTCCCATATTTGTGGTCTCTCTTGTTCTCTCACACGTTTTAGGGACGAGGCATAGCGTAGATGTCCATTGTAGCCATGCCATGTGGACATAACACAATTTGTTTTAGTTTAGACAATAAGCCATATTTCGAATTCTCGCCTCTGTGTCCATGCTAGGTGTTCTCAATGTGTACCTTTCAGCCTTGTAAGGTGACTGAAGACCTTCCACCTCCTTTTCAGCTCCCAGCTTTCATTCATCTTCCCTTCTCCTTCCCTGGGAGTTGTTCACACCAGTTGACTGCGATGGCATCAGGCTACGGCTTGGTTTTATTGAGTTTTACTAATTTGTTTTTTACCCTGAAGTACATCATACATGTTTCTGTAATTCTTGCCTGTTACTATGATTTCGTGCTCACTTTATTACTCCTAAATGTTATATGTACAGTATGACTTTCTTTTTTAATGGAATTGTAATAAAATGTACACATTTTACGATAATACTACTTTGAGCCTTTAAAGTCCCATTCAATGAGTGAATTCAACCCTTGCTAGAATTGTGTTTAGGGATGTTTGCTAATATCGCAGATTATTCTCAAAACCCCTTTTCTACAGTTCATGGGGTTGGTGTGCTGTGATTGTCTTGGGTGTTTACACCTTTGATCTTTTTTTCACTTGAGTACTATGTAATACCTGACACACCTCCTTGCTGTGGTTCATGGGTTCTACCACCCCTCCAGGGATCCCAGGACTATGGTAAATGGTGTCAATGAAGCGAATGGGAGCAAATCAGGGAACATCTGTTTCCCGATCTCCACCATAATTACTGAATTTAGGCGTGCTCAGCTCTGACCATTTCTGGGTTCATATCTGTCACAATCCCAGCTGAAATGCCGGGAAAACAGTCAATCAAGCACAGTCCTGTACTTGATTGGCTGGAGTGGAGAGCAAGTGAGACCCCTGATGTCTCCATAAAACCTTCCACATGCCAATGTTATCATGTAGGGGGCTTGTTTTAAGGATTGACATGTTTGGTATCTATTTACTTGATGCAACCATATATTTTATATTTTCCAAAACATGGGTAGTATGTTGTGTTTAACAGTTTTTTTTTTTTTTTTTAACAGTTGCTAAAATATCGTGCAACATAACAATATGAAACTACTACCAGTATATTCCAGAAAATATAGAATTGTGTGGGGTTTTAAGTAATTTTCCCAGTAAAAAAAAAATGCAGATTTTAAGTACCGTATTTATCGGCGTATAACATGCACCTTTTTCCACTGAAAATAGGGGGCAAATCACGGGTGCGTGTTATACGCTGATAGTGTACCTCGGAGGGGAAGGAGGGGAATTCACAGAGCCATCATCTCCTGTTTACTTGGCTCTCGCTCAGCTCTAACTCGGCTCTAACTCGGCTCTCACTCGGCTCTGATGTCACACACACAGTCCCGCCTCTGCCACCGGCATTGGACCAGTGTTCTGTCTATCACAGGAGATGGTCCCATGCTGATGGCAGAGGCGGGACTGTGTATGTGACTGCTGACTGAGAGACGAATAAACAGGAGATGACGGTTTGGTGATTTCCTGCACTGTATTGATGAGAGATGGTGAGGCTGCAGATGGGCATTAATCGGGCAGCTGCTTTGATGGGAGATTGGCTGCAGATAGGTGCAGATCAGGCTGCAGATGGGCGCAGATTAGGCTGCAGATGGGCACAGATCAGGCTGCAGATGGGCACAGATCAGGCTGCATTAAAGCTGCATATGGGCACAGATTAGACTGCATTGAAACTGCAGATGGGCACAGATCAGGCTGCATTGAAGCTGCAGATGAGCACAGATCAGGCTGCATTGAAGCTGCAGATGGGCACAGATCAGGCTGCATTGAGGCTGCAAATGGGCACTAATCAGGCTGCACTGAGACTGCAGATGGGCACTAATCAGGCTACATTGAGTCTGCAGGTGGGCATTAATCAGGCTACATTGAGTCTGCAGGTGGGCACTAATCAGGCTGCATTGAGGTTGCAGATGGGCACCACTAATCAGGCTGCATTGATGGACACTGACCATTATTTTGCTTCAAAGTGGTTTATTTAAAAAGAAAGTTTGAAGTTTTGAAACTTCCCTCTTAAATTGAAGGTGCATGTTATACGCCGATAAATACAGTAACTTACAGCAGAGAGTCTCATTTGGTAAAATCTGAGGCCTGTAGTTTTATTTTACAATTTGTTGTTGTGGGTGGTGAAATGTGAATTCCTATTTAAAAGTATATAAATCCTTTAAGTCTCTTTCAGTTAGATGACATGTGTTTTGTCTGTTGACACACAACTTTTTTTATTTTGTATAGGTAAAATTACTGAAATGCCATGGAGAGCCAAAGTTCATACATTTCAACTAAACTTTTTTTATTTTCTCTTATGAACAATATGTTTCAAGCAAATGTAACAGTTCTTGCAGCCTGACTGATAATCAGTTTAAAGTGCTCTGTAGACTGACATCTTGTCAAGTTACATCTATGAAAATGTTCCAGAGGCTTCAGGAACAGAAATTCATCCAAATACAAGTAAATTAAACTGTTCTTTCTTTGACAAATAAACCCTTGAAAAACTGCAATAGTTACATTGAAAAAAATTCTTTAAAAAAATGATAGCTTATGTGTTTGAAAAACAAGTAATTTTTCCCCCCTACAGTTATAGGGAATGGGCTCCCAGTTTCCTAAATTCTACTTTTTATGGTTGTCATACTGACCCTCTATCTTCAATACTTTGGGGTTGATTTAATAAAGGCAAATCCACTTTGCACTACAATTGCACTTGGAAGTGCAGTCACTTTAGATTTGAGGGGAAGTTGAGGGGAAGTTCTGAAATGAGGGGAAGCTCTGCTGATTTTATCATCCAATCATGTACAAGCAAAAATGCTGTTTTTTATTTTCCTTGCATGTCCCCCTCTATCTACATCTACAGATCTACAGCGACTGCACTTCCAAGTGCACTTGTAGTGCAAAGTGGATTTGCCTTTAGTAAATCAACCCGTTTGAGTCATTAACCCAGTACACAAGTAGCTAATAGATCCTGCCTTTTCGCCAACTTTCCAGATTAGTCAGGAAAAAAGCCAAACAACTAGCTTTTTCAGAAGGTCAACAGTGTCAGGCACCATATTTCTGTATGAGGAGTTGTGCTAACAGGCTTACCAATGTGCATGGTACTGCAACACACCATCCACATGTTAGTGCATTGCAATCCCACTCATTTTGAATGAATAAACTCTGATGTATTACAATGCATTGCAATACACAGTAATTTGGTGTTGTGTGTTGTGATGTGCTGCATCAGAAAAAATGGCCCATGTCCTTTTTTATGGGTGTTTTGGTACAAGTGTGTATTAATGCAAGGTACTAGAATGTGAAGGTTTTTAAATGGACCAGGGCCATTTTATCACATTGGCACCCCAGGGCACTGACCAGGAGCCCCAGGTGCATGGGGGTCCCCTGCAATCCCCCCCAGCATGTGTTTTGAGAGGATGATCAGTGCAGTGGTCTATTTTTTTGGTTTTCACTGCAGCAGCTGAAAGCTGACATCTCCTCCTCTGGGTGAACCACAAAAGATACAGTAGATTCCCGCTACTTCCCCCATCTGCCACATTGATCTCTATCAGATTCCCCTCATTGCTTTGGCCCCCCTGTGTGCCCCGCAGCGCTGCCAGCTTCCCGTCTATCTACTCCTGTGGCAGCAGCTGCAGGCACACAGGAGGATCTACAGGATAGAGGGCAGATAAAAGGGCAGGTAAATATGGAAATTACCGCCCCCTTCCTTTTCTAAGTGAACACAGTGAGTGATCGGTACCGATCACGCATTGTATTCATTCATAACTGAAGCATAGTAAACCGTGTTTGCTATGCTTCAGTGTATGAATGAACAGGAGTCTCTGTCTCCATTTCATTCATCTAAAGTGCAGCTGAGGCTGCAGAAAGGAATTGGGGAATGTGTTTCTTCAGTCCCTTTCTCTGCTTCAAAAGTGAGACTTCAAGAGTCTGTTCAGACCCCTTATATAAAAAAATCAGACAAAAATTTTGAATCAGATTAAAAAGTCACACCCAATATATAGCATAATTTAGCCACATCCACTGTTTGCCGTGGTGCACTGTTTGCTGTTGTGCGCGCCGCAGGTCACCATCTCTCTGATAGGGGCCCTGGTGGATTACTTTGCTCGGGACCCATGACGCTGTTAAGGTGGCACTGAAATGGGCTATGTACATATCAGCAATGGGATCTCACTGGGAATCCATGCATGAAACTCAGGTTGGGATCAATGGCTAATACAAATTGCTTTACCAATGCAAGTCCCTGCAGTGCAAAAGTCAGTATTAGGTCAAGCAACATGTGTAAAATGTTTAATGTAATGTGCGACTTATTATTATATTTTAAATGTTAGATGTTTCTTTTTTCTAATCTTTTGCAATTTGTAACTGAATAGTTCAAACATAGACAGAAACAGATCAGTGAATTTAAAAGAATTCAAACAGTAGTATTGCTACTAAAATCATTTCAAATGATTTGTTCAAATTTGCAAATACTGTATATTAATGTAACTAATTTGTAAGGTAAATTTATAATTAAATATATATTTATATATAATAGGTTCTTCTGTAATAAGGATTTTTTTTACCTGTATACTCTAAGACATGTGATATATGATATATATATATACGGCAACTGCAGTGCTATTAAGCCTTTGGTTGTTCAGCAAAGATAGATCATCATCATCATTATCATCATCATCAATCCTTTCTGTATACTTGCTTTATTCTGTATGTGGAGTGGGTCATCTCCTCTTATGTTGCAGATGTTGAAGTTTTAATTTTGTTGTCACTTTTTTTGGAAAATGAACAAATTATAAAGAAATGTTCAATTGTTTTTATTTTACATACTGTCACCAGTGCAGTACATTATTATCATATACTGGGTATGACGGTGATCAGGGACACTAACTGGAGATAGTAAGTAAAAAAAAAAAAAAAAAAATTTTTTGTAAACACACTATGACCAGAGCAATACAGTGTTACCATAATAACACTGTGCTACCATGGGGAAGTGATTTTTTTACACATTCTGAAAGTTTATACCAGTGAATTTCACTGTTATAAGCAACCATCTTTACTGAATGAAACTAATTCATGCAGTGTGTTTTGTTGTGATTACCTGTGATTGGTCACAGCTAATCACCTAGTACGGATGGGCTGTGATTGGCCCTGTCTGTACCATGTAATCACTCTGACCAATCACAGCTAGCAACACAATTATATACAGTGAATGGCATGAAAGAAAGTCATTAATTGTTTACAATTGTTTTGTAATGTGATGTGATTGGTCACAGCGATTGGCAGCGGACCGGTACACTTAGCAGTCATCGGTTGTGTCAGATGGACACAGCCATTGACAGACTGCATTGCAGCATTGGCTGATCCAGTAGGACGTCATATAGGCCAGGCGGGAACTGGTTAAGCACTTGACTACCGAAAGGTTTTACCCCCTTTACCCCCCCCTTGACATTTTTTTCCTCATTAATGTACACACAGCACCCCATATTGACAGAAAAACACAGAATTGTTGACATTTTTGCAGATTCATTAAAAAAGAAAAACTGAAATATCACATGGTCCTAAGTATTCAGACCCTTTGCTCAGTATTTAGTAGAAGCACCCTTTTGATCTAATACAGCCATGAGTCTTTTTGGGAAAGATGCAACAAGTTTTTCACACCTGGATTTGGGGATCCTCTACCATTCCTCCTTGCAGATCTTCTCCAGTTCTGTCAGGTTGGTTTGGTAAACGTTGGTGGACAGCCATTTTTAGGTCTCTCCGGAGATGCTCAATTGGGTTTAAGTCAGGGCTCTGGCTGAGGCATTCAAGAACAGTCACAGAGTTGTTGTGAAGCCACTCCTTCGTTATTTTAGCTGTGTGCTTAAGGTCATTGTCTTGTTGGAAGGTAAACCTTTGGCCTGAGGTCCTGAGCACTATGGAGAAGGTTTTCGTCCAGGATATCCCTGTACTTGGCCACATTCATCTTTCCCTCGATTGAAACCAGTCATCCTGTCCCTGCAGCTGAAAAACACCCCCACAGCATGATGCTGCCACCACCATGCTTCACTGTTGGGACTGTATTGGACAGGTGATAAGCAGTGCCTGGTTTTCTCCATACATACCACTTAGAATTGAGGCCAAAAAGTTCTATCTTGGTCTCATGAGACCAGAGAATCTTATTTCTCACCATCTTGGAGTCCTTCAAGTGTTTTTTAGCAAACTCCATGCGGGCTTTTATGTGTCTTGCACTGAAGAGAGGCTTCCGTCGGGCCACTCTGCCATAAAGCCCCGATGGTGGAGGGCTGCAGTGATGGTTGACTTCCTTCAACTTTCACCCGACTGCATCTCTGGAGCTCAGCCACAGTGATCTTTGGGTTCTTCTTTACCTCTCTCACCAAGGCTTTTCTCCCCCAATAGCTCAGTTTGGCCAGACGGCCAGCTCTAGGAAGGGTTCTGGTTATCCCAAACGTCTTCCATTTAAGGATTATGGAGGCCACTGTGCTCTTAGGATCCTTGAGTGCAGCAGAAATTTTTTTGTAACCTTGGCCAGATCTGTGCCTTGCCACAATTCTATCTGTAAGCTCCTCAGGCAGTTCCTTTGACCTCATGATTCGTATTTGCTCTGACATGCACTGTGAGCTGTAAGGTCTTATATAGACAGGTGTGTGGCTTTCCTAATCAAGTCCAATCAGTATAATCAAACACAGCTGGACTCAAATGAAGGTGTAGAACCATCTCAGGGATGATAAGAAGAAATGGACAGCACCTGAGTGTGAAATGTGATATTTCAGTTTTTCTTTTTTAATAAATCTGCAAAAATGTCAACAATTCTGTTTTTTTCTGTCAATATGGGGTGCTGTGTGTACATTAACGAGGGAAAAAAATGAACTTAAATGATTTTAGCAAATGGCTGCAATATACTTTCTGTCCCTACTGTACCCCCAAATGACACCTAGTATATTTTGCTATTTGGTGGGCACATGGTTTTTGAGGGGAGAGCTGGCCACTCTTTATTCCTCTCAGGTAATGAGCTATAATCTGGTCTATGTGGGAACTAAGCACTAGTGCAATTTGGGCAAAGACTGGGACTGTTGATGTACAGGGCTTCAGGAAGCTAGATAAGCCCTTTAATATTCACTGTACCCATGAGAATAAAGCCAAAGCCTGTCTGTACTACATGAAAGTTGAAATGTAAGCACCACACAACCGCTAAGAGGTCCAGATACAACTTTATTCCATTAAAGGTCAGAGATACAATTCAAGATATAGCCAACACATTTTGTGGGTCTAAGTGCCCCCTTTATCAGGGCTTGATTGGCAGCAAAGTGAACAAACCAGTGGTGAACTGGACCTACAATGGTATTTATTCTAGTGTGAGTTGAAAGAGCAGGCCCAATCAGCAGCTTATTTGGCAGCCTAACAAGCCTTTGGCTGCCAAACAAATAAATAAAAATCTTTTCTTCTGCACTCAGGGCAGTCATCAGAAATGTTTGGGCTCCACACACAGCTTTAGGCCTAACCCCCCCCCTCCAGACCTGACCACCAACATTCCCCAGGGCTCACCGAATCCACCAGTGCCCAATTCCATCTCCTCCATCCCACGTCCTTCTCCAGTCCCATCTCCTCCGTCTCATGTCCTCCTCCTTCTCCATCCCATGTTCTCTTCCTCCAGTCCCATCTCCCCCATCCAATAACCTCCTCCTCCATCCCATGTCCCATGTCCTCTTCCTCCTCCAGTCCCATCTCCTCCATCCCATGTCCTCCCCCAGACCCATTTCCTCCATTCCTCCTCCTCCTGCAGTCCCAACACTTCTATCCCACGTCCTTTTCCTTCAGTCACATCTCCTCCATCTCACATCCTCCTCCTCCAGTCCCATCTCCTACCGCCCCATGTCCTCCCCCAGTCCCATCTTCTCCATCCATCCTCCTCCTCCTCCTGCAGTCCCATATCCTCTATCCTGTGTCCTCCTGCAGTACCATCCCCTCCATCCCACATCCTCCTCCTCCAGTCCCATCCCCTCCATCCCATGTCCTCTCCTTCCACTCCCATCTCCTCCATCTCATGTCCTCCTCCTCCTACAGTCCTATCTCCTCCCTACCATGTCCTCCTCCTCCTTCAGTCCCATCTGCTCCATACCATGTCCTCCTCCTCCATTCCATTCACACCCCCGATGCCTGACGTCAGCACAGAGGTTCCCAAACTGTCAGATTTCTGACAGTTTGGCTCCAGTATTTGTGCTGCCTGTGTTTCCATCCCATGCCAGCGACTTTGTGTTTTGCAGGGGGAGCACAAGTGTCATCAGCAGCACATTGTATGGTAAAAGCATGTTTATACTGCCCAATTTAAGGATTTCGATTTAAATACTGCTTTAAGGACTGATATATGTCACTGGCCATGGGAGGACTTTCAGGCCTCACAAATTTATATTTTTCTATCAGTATGTATGTTTTTCGGTTCATATTTGCATACAGATCTGGGGAGGTATTTTGTATTTTACTATTTAAATATTGTCATATGTTTTTGTTTTGTGTTTATATTTTGTATGTCTACTCAGGGGTTTATAGTGGAATAGTTTATATAGTATATAGTTATTCCACTTGAGATTGAAAAGGAACATAGTTATATAATTTTCACCACAGGTATTTGTACTGAGGATAGGGGATTGGTGCAAAATACCACCACCATTGTAGGGGGAGGTGTTTTGTAGTAAAATCCACAGTTTCCACATTTTGGAAAGACATCTGCTAGTAGATTTTAACCACTTCCCACCCACCGTATGCAGAATGACGGCCTTGAAGTGGTTCTGTTATGCTGACTGGGCATCATATGATGTCCAGCATGATAACATGCTGGCGCGTGGCGATTCAGTCTGACACGCCGCATCTCCGATCGTGATAAGGAGCCTCTGTCAGAAGCTTCTTACCACGTGATCAGCTGTGACCGATCACAGCTGATCATCACGTGAATCAGGAAGTGCCGGTAAACAGCATTTCTCGGCTCGCGCTGACAGCGAGAGAGTGATCGGCAGCTCTCCCTGTCAGAGGGGGGGGTCTGTGCTGATAATCAGCACATTGATTATCAGCACAGCCCCCTCAGTTGTGCAAATCACCTGTAAATTAGTGCCCAGCAGTGTCCCAACATATCAGTGCCTCCTCATCAGTGCCCATCAGTGCCACTTTATCAGTGCCCCCTCATCAGTGTCGCCTCATCAGTGCCCATCAGTGTCGCCTCATCAGTGCCCGTCAGTGAAGGGAAAAACTAAATTTTATCACAAAAACTAAGAAAAACTTTTTTTTTTCCAAAATTTTGGTCTTTTTTAGAATGTTTAGCAAAAAATAAAAACCCCAGAGGTGATCAAATACCACCAAAAGAAAGCTCTATTTATGGGAAGAAAATGATAAAAAAAAATTTTGGGTACAGTGTTGCATGACCGCGTAGTTGTCATTTAAAGTGTGACAGCGCTGAAAGCTGAAAATTGTCCTGGGCAGGAAAGTGCCTGGTATTGAAGTGGTTAAAGAACATTTGTACAAACATTCATACAAAAAACCCATCAGTACATTCTAAGACTTGATCTTGATGAATGTCATTCAAAAATATCTAAAATACATTTGTTTTTAACAATCAATTTTGGAATGAAAAAAAACCACATTCAAAATTTATCATCCTGTTCCTTCAAATTCTTTCATCGCTGTGGTCAAGAATGAACACCAATTTGACCCCAATAAGTATTCATAAATCGAATAATTTTTTTTTAAACAAAAATGTTGAACAAAATTTTACAAGTGTATGGACAGCTTTAGTGAACTGCTAAACAGATTTGCATTACATTTTTATGGTCTTATTTAATCCGAGCTGGCAGAGACAAAAAGGGAGGGGGGGCATTTGAAGCTCATCTCACTCATTCAGATGTGTGTGCACATTTTAACTTTAGCTATTGAGCGCTATAAACAATATTTTTTTTGCAGTTTCAGTAAAGCAGCCAAAGACAAGTGTGAAAAGGAGCTATTCGTATGTACAGTAAATATTAAATAATAATGTGCAATATTTCATATTTCTCTGACTAAAAGAATACATTTTGTACATTTTAGTTCTGAACATATTTGAGGCAGAAAGCCTTTGCAGACAACCCTGTTTTCTGATTGAATCTATTAGCTTTTCTTAACATTTAAAAGTTTACTCAACAGTTCAGATACTTTCCACTGACCTCACTGACCATTATCTTGTCTGGTACCTAGTTAAGTAAGTTACCATGTACTCCACTTTAAGTAGTTTCATTTAAAAGTTCTACTTAAAGGCATACACCACCAAATGCTTGCTATTACCTTTTAGTCTGAGTTTCTGCTAAGCTTCAATGACTGACATTTTTCTTTCTGCAGAGAACCCTTTTACTGGCCATTGAGCCAGTCTCAAATAATTGTAGAATGGCAGTGCAGTTTGTTGTCTGCTGTTAGGCTTTTTTTTTTAGCTTCTCTGCAGAAGGACATACGGCAGGTATCAACATGACCCTCACACTTCCAGCCTTTAGCCATGGATATATAAGCTTGTATTTTGTTTTCTGGATTATGTTTTTGGGAGGAATACATGTCATTTTTTAAAGAGTAGAAAAGTAATAAATACATAAATGTCAGAAAAAAATAACTACCTTGACTTTACCTTATTAAATAGTCCTTGAACAAATCAAAGTTGTGCAAACATATAGCAATGTTATCAGTAGATAAGAAAAAGTTTAAGACCAGTGAATAATGATTTCAACAAATGCAGCAGGTAACACAAGTATTGTTCTCCTTTTCTAGAGGCTGAATTGTAGAAAGAGACATGCAATGAAAGAAAGAACTGCATCACACTGGGATTATTGTGATACCTTTGGTTACAACATAAGACATGGGAGCTTTCTTGGAATGCTCGTGTCTTGTGTTGCAGCCAGAGGTGACCAAACTGTACTATAATTCAGAATCACCATGAACACATTATACTGGATAACTGCTGCATCAAGAATGAAGACTGTTAAGTATAAAAACTGTTGACAATTTAAGTATTTGCAATCTTTAATGTAATAGTTGCATTCTAGATGTTTTTATATACTGCTTATAGGTATTGCATGTAAAACTTTACTACATATTGCATATATGTTTGAAGAAATCTGAATGGTCTCATCTAACAAGTCCTTTGCAATGAACACATACACATTTTTTTTTTTATACTTGTCACGGAAAGCCTTGTTGTTGTATAGATATATACGATGCTGATGTTGCCGTTTATTTTTAGATTGCTGCACTGTAAAAGCAAAAGAAAGTTTTTTGCAATGTGTTGCCTGGTACCCAGTGCACATGTGAACATGTATTTTACATGTATTTTATTGCATATCATTTTGCATTGAGATAAGGCAGCTCATTTGTTTTTAATGGTCTGCCAATGCTGCATAACATAGGACTTATTGTACCTGTACATCAGTGCTAAAACACATTTACCTTATGTCATGGTCCACTGTCTGTGTGTTTTGGATTGCCATTTGACTTGCACTGCAATGCACCTCACTTAATGTTATTGCAATATGATGTGTCTAAAAACTGGTCTTGAAAGTACATTTATCTAATAATTAATATTTCTTGTGACATATTTGTTATAATATGTGGACCTTTCTAACATTTACAAGAATGTGAATCTGGTATTTATTTACTATTTTATACAGTATATATTATTTTGTAGAAGGAGTTCTGCTACTAGTTTAAATTCTATTTAAGTTTAGAATACTGTTTAGCTAATTCATCCTAAATTTTACACAAGAAAGTTCAATACATTATAGTTTTGGTACAATATTTAATTTCTTCTGATAAAAATACACAAGTTGAACTTTCTTATTCCTTATATAATTAAATGTTTCTCTTGTTCTAGTGATGGATCTAGTCGGTCCTGAGACTTAGTTGCCTAAAGTTTTTAGGGTTAGCTAGTGATACCAGCATGTGTAAAATATGTGTCACCGGCACAAAAAAAATATGAATAATAATAAGTGATATATATGTGTCTTTGGATAGCGGATCTGCTGCGGTCATAGGATCCCCACCAAGAGTATAGGATAAGCAATGCCACAGTATAAAAGATAACTGCGCTGACCATAAAAAATACATGTCTTACCACATATCTGAAACAGTGAATATACATTCTTCAATGATCCACCAATAATTAATATTAACCATATATTATAACAGGTGCATTGTGTACTGATATAGGGAAAATTGCATAAGTGAAACAAATAGTAGTGTGTGTTTAAGCAAAGAAAAGTCCCAGTATTTCTCTTCAGAAAATTTACATAAGTGAAACAAATAATAGTAGTGTATTAAACAAAGAAAAGTCCCAGTATTTCTCTTCAGAAAATGGGTATCCAAATCCCACGTGCACAGATCTGCATCCGTAATTGAAGAAATCTCCACCAATCCATGAATTCTACACCACCACCTTCTAGAATGAACACTCACCAAAAACAAATGAAAAAAGCGCCTTGGTTTATGCCTGGGTTAACCACTCCACTCGTGAGACTATAACTGAGGGTTTCCAAATGATATGCCAGTAATCACTCTTTACATCTCCACATTACGCATTCTCAGGATCTCATAAAAAGCAAACGGCCATCATTGCGCAACATGTATAAATTTCATTTCATCAATAAAACTAGCATAAGAATTTTGCACTCACAAGTAAGGTGCCTTTAGATCGGCACTGGGTCTTTCCAGCAACATTCTTAGGGTTTGTTCAGCGCCGCTCTGTCTATAGATGCCGGCATGCGCTCCAAGCCTCGGTATGGTGCGGGTTGGTACAGGAAGTGACGTTGGCATTACCCAGAAGCCTCTACACATGTCGCATCCAATCATGCGTCTTCAGCACACCAGCACACTTGTGAGTCTGATTTAGCTTAATGTATTTTCTCTTCTCTAGATCTCATACCGCATTAGTAGGGAACTTCTTGGTTGAGTTGAGTTGCATCTTGATATAGCGCGGTCCTTTACCCAGCAGGGTCCTGACGCGCTTACAAACACATACACAAATACACAAACTAGGGCCAATTTATAGACAGGTTCTGATTAACCTACCAGCATGTCTTTGGAGTGTGGGAGGAAACCAGAGTACCCGGAGGAAACCCACGCAGGCACAGGGAGAACATGCAAATTCTTTATTATGCTCATACTGAATCTGTCATCTTAAATAATTAAGGCTCCAGATGAAGTAGCTGACTAGTACTTTAAAACAAGATGGCTACAGGCATACCCCACTTTTAAGTACTCAATGGGGTTTATTTACTAAAGCTGGAAAGTGCAAAATCAGGCTCACTTCTGCATAGAAACCAATGAGCTTCCAGGTTTTATTACCAAACCTTAATTGAACAAGCTGGGGTTAGAAGCTCATTGGTCTCTATGCAGAAGTGAGCCTGATTTTGCACTTTCCAGTTTTAGTAAATAAACCCAATTGTGTACTTAAATGTGGGGTATGCCTGTATTTAATTAAAGGAGTTGAGTTTGTTCAGTCAATAAATTGTGTGAATATTCACTCCAGTTATCCAATTATGTACAGATGAAAAAAGTAATTGGGAATTTGCCTTTCACATAACTGGATAATTAAAGTGAATACTCATAAAATGCATTGAATGAGCATTCCCAGCTCCTTTAATAAATTAATGCAAATATTTTTCTAAGTCAGAGCCCAGGTAATACTATTTTTTTTTTTTTTTTTTGGGACAGCAGTGTGCAATTTAAACATGACAAAAATCAAATCTGGGCTTCTGGTAAATGCTGGTTTGTGAATCACATAGAATAACCTATACAAAAGAGAAAAAGTGATATTGGACACATTTAAAGAAAAAATCAAACCCCCAAAAAATATTTATTTTAAAGTTCAAATTAAAGAAAGAGTTTAAGGTGTAACACATTTCAAATATTTTCACAAAATTATTTAGTTCTTTTATCCTGAATATAGGAACCCCTATGCATATGATTTGATAAATATATCAGCGCTCTATAGTCAATAAACATTTGTGCTGCAGTTCCTATAATTTTTTTTTTTTTTTTTTCATAAAAGGCTAATGTTTTCCCTTCTTTAGCTTTACTTACATTGTTTGCCAGTAGTGGTGGGTGGGCTTCTTTCTTGCTACTTCCACTGCCTGATAGTAGTAGTTATAGTAGTGCTTAGTGGTGATTAGGGATGAGCTTCGTGTTCGAGTCGAACCCATGTTCGACTCGAACATCGGCTGTTCGATCGTTCGTCGAATTGCGAACGATATGAGGCGTTCGCACCAAATTCGTGTGGCGCGTCACGGCCCATAATTCACTGCGGCATCGCAGTGCATTGCTGGCTGATGATTGGCCAAGCATGCACTATGACCCGCATGCTTGGCCAATCACAGCGCCGCCTGAACAGAGAGCCGTAATTGGCCAAAGCCAAGGAGGCTTTGGCCAATTATGGCTCAGGGGATTTAGTACACGCCCCACACTATATAAGGCCGCCTGCACGGCGGCCCTGTGTAGTGTGTGTTCCGGCGTTCATTCAGAGAGAGAGAGAGAGACAGACAGTGACATTTGATTTGAGTTAGATAGATTAGGCAGAACAGTCAGTCAGTTAGCTGCACTTACAGTGTATTGTGTATATATATGCATCCCAGGTGTTGCATATATATATATACACTGTATTCAGTTTAGCTAGATCCGTTCTTGTTATCTTCCTACTGACAGGCAGGCTTGTCTTGTTACAGTATTTACAGCTACCTGAAGAAAATTACTGGTGTTCCTTTGATCCTATTAGTACCACAGTCAGGCAGCTAGACTATTTACAGTTAGTGCAGTGCGTCCTGCTCACAGTGTTCAGCTAGATCCGTTCCTGTTATCTTCTTACTGACAGGTAGGCTTGTCTTGTTACAGTATATACAGCTACCTGAAGAAAATTACTGGTGTTCTTTTGATCCTATTAGTACCACAGTCAGGCAGCTAGACTATTTACAGTTAGTGCAGTGCGTCCTGCTCACAGTGTTCAGCTAAACCTACAAGTTAGTGTGGTGCGTCCACCTCACAGTGTTCAGCTAGATCCGTTCCTGTTATCTTCTTACTGACAGGCAGGCTTGTCTTGTTACAGTATATACAGCTACCTGAAGAAAATTACTGGTGTTCTTTTGATCCTATTAGTACCACAGTCAGGCAGCTAGACTATTTACAGTTAGTGCAGTGTGTCCTGCTCACAGTGTTCAGCTAAACCTACAAGTTAGTGGGGTGCGTCCTGCTCACAGTGTTCAGCTAAACCTACAAGTTAGTGTGGTGCGTCCACCTCACAGTGTTCAGCTAAACCTACAAGTTAGTGCAGTGCATCCTGCTCACAGTGTTCAGCTAGATCCGTTCCTGTTATCTTCCTACTGACAGGCAGTCAGTTTTGTCTTGTTACAGTATATACAGCTACCTGAAGAAAATTACTGGTGTTCTTTTGATCCTATTAGTACCACAGTCAGGCAGCTAGACTATTTACAGTTAGTGCAGTGCATCCTGCTCACAGTGTTCAGCTAAACCTACAAAAGTTAGTGGGGTGCGTCCTGCTCAGTGTTCAGCTAAACCTTCAAGTTAGTGCGGTGCGTCCTGCTCACAGTGTTCAGCTAGATCCGTTCCTGTTATCTTCTTACTGACAGGCAGGCTTGTCTTGTTACAGTATATACAGCTACCTGAAGAAAATTACTGGTGTTCTTTTGATCCTATTAGTACCACAGTCAGGCAGCTAGACTATTTACAGTTAGTACAGTGCGTCCTGCTCACAGTGTTCAGCTAAACCTACAAAAGTTAGTGGGGTGCGTCCTGCTCAGTGTTCAGCTAAACCTTCAAGTTAGTGCGGTGCGTCCTGCTCACAGTGTTCAGCTAAACCTACAAGTTAGTGGGGTGCGTCCTGCTCACAGTGTTCAGCTAAACCTACAAGTTAGTGTGGTGCGTCCACCTCAAAGTGTTCAGCTAAACCTACAAGTTAGTGCAATGCGTCCTGCTCACAGTGTTCAGCTAGATCCGTTCCTGTTATCTTCTTACTGACAGGCAGGCTTGTCTTGTTACAGTATATACAGCTACCTGAAGAAAATTACTGGTGTTCTTTTGATCCTATTAGTACCACAGTCAGGCAGCTAGACTATTTACAGTTAGTGCAGTGCGTCCTGCTCACAGTGTTCAGCTAAACCTACAAGTTAGTGGGGTGCGTCCTGCTCACAGTGTTCAGCTAAACCTACAAGTTAGTGTGGTGCGTCCACCTCACAGTGTTCAGCTAAACCTACAAGTTAGTGCAGTGCGTCCTGCTCACAGTGTTCAGCTAGATACGTTCCTGTTATCTTCCTACTGACAGGCAGGCTTGTCTTGTTACAGTATATACAGCTACCTGAAGAAAATTACTGGTGTTCTTTTGATCCTATTAGTACCACAGTCAGGCAGCTAGACTATTTACAGTTAGTGCAGTGCGTCCTGCTCACAGTGTTCAGCTAAACCTACAAGTTAGTGGGGTGCGTCCTGCTCACAGTGTTCAGCTAAACCTACAAGTTAGTGTGGTGCGTCCACCTCACAGTGTTCAGCTAAACCTACAAGCTAGTGTGGTGCGTCCACCTCACAGTGTTCAGCTAAACCTACAAGTTAGTGGGGTGCGTCCTGCTCACAGTGTTTAGCTAAACCTACAAGTTAGTGGGGTGCGTCCACCTCACAGTGTTCAGCTAAAGCTACCTGTAGAAGGTTGGTGGTGTTCTCATACTACAGGCAGGCAGTTGATTTTGCTAGCTGCAGTATCAGTATATATATATATATATATATATATATATATATATATATATATATATATATATATATCCCAGCTTAGTGCAGCTACAGGCCATTAGTATGTCTGGAAGGCCAAGAAGGAGAGGCAGACAGTCACAAGCCAATAAGAGAGGGCAAGCAGGCTCTGTGTCTAGTGCTGGTCATGGAGACGGTGCATCCTCATCAGCATGTGGCCTTGGGACACGCTTGGGCTTTTTTTCGGCAGCTGGCCGTGTTGAGCCACAACATGCGGAAGACTTGGTTGAGTGGATGACCAAGCCGTCCTCATCCTCCTCATCCTCTCTCACCCATGCCCAGGGTACTTTGTCTGGCAAAGCAGCGGCCTCTTCCCTCGGCTCAATGTCATCAGTGACTCCTTCCCTAGCCCCACCATGTCCTCCTGAGGAGTCCCTTGAACTGTTTGACCACAGTGTTGGGCACATGCTCCAGGAGGATGCCCAGCGTTTGGAAGGCTCTGATGATGATACTGAGCTCGATGAAGGCAGTAACATGAGCGCAGACAGAGGGGGTGCCCAAGAAGGACAGCAATCTGGCAGTCATGCTCCCCCTGCTGCAGCATACTGCCAGGTTTGCTCCAGTGATGAGGAGGGAGGGGATGATGAGGTCACTGACTCAACATGGGTGCCTGATAGGAGAGAGGAGGAGGAGGCGGCACATCACCAACGAGGCAGGATGCCCTCCAGGGGCCAGCCTAAGGGCAGCACATTGACTGCATCACACCCCAAAGCTCCACATGTGCAGGGCGCTGCAGTCTCGCGTTATTCAAAAAGTTCTTTGTTGTGGGCCTTTTTTGAGACGAGTGCATCAGATCACACCGCTGCTATTTGCAACATATGTCTCAAGCGTATCTCGCGTGGCCAAAACATCTTCCGCTTGGGTACCACATGCTTGACCGGACATATGTTGACCTGCCATGCAGTTCGTTGGCAAGCGTATCTAAAAGACCCACACCAAAGAACAAAGAGGACCTCTCCTTGCTCCTCATCAGCTGAGATCTCCAACCCCACTATACCTTCAGTCCTCTCTGAGACCTGCACTGAGAGGAATGAAGGTGTAGAATTAGGTGTGTCACAGCCAAGTACTTGTGGGCAATCTGCTTTTGGTACACCGACGTCAGATTGTACCAGGCAAATTTCCCTGCCCCAGCTGCTGCACCGGCGAAAGAAGTTTGCTCCCAGCCATCCACATGCCCAGCGGTTGAATGCTAGCTTGGCAAAATTGCTAGCACTTCAACTGCTGCCTTTTCAGTTGGTAGACTCTGCCCCTTCCGTGAGTTTGTGGAATGTGCGGTTCCTCAGTGGCAGGTACCTAAACGCCACTTTTTCTCACGGAAGGTGATTCCGGCTCTCTACCGGCATGTGGAAGGCCTCGCTGGACAGGGCGGTCAGCGGTAAGGTGCATATTACCGCTGACTCATGGTCCAGCAGGCATGGACAGGGACGTTACTTAAGTTTCACGGCGCATTGGGTGACTCTGCTGGCAGCTGGGAAGGATGCAGGACAAGGTGCAGTAGTGTTGGAGGTTGTTCCGCCACCACGCCTCCAAAATGCTAATGATTGTGACACACCTCTCTCCTCCACCCCCTCCTCTTCTTCTTCCTCCATGGCCTCTTCCTGTGCTTTGTCCTCGGAACCAGTGGTGCTTCGTAGCCATTCAAGGGGCTACGCAAGTACGCAGGCCAAAAGATGCCTACGGTGCTTGAGCTGGTGTGCTTGGGGGACAGGAGCCACACTGGGGCAGAGGTTCTGTCAGCTCTGCAGGGGCAGGTTCAGAGGTGGTTGACGCCACGCCAACTTAAGGCAGGAATGGTGGTTTGCGACAATGGCACCAACCTCCTCTCTGCCCTCCGACAGGGACAAATGACCCATGTGCCCTGTTTGGCTCACGTCCTTAACTTGGTGGTGCAGCGGTTCTTGGGCAGGTACCCGGGCTTACAGGATGTCCTGAGGCAGGCCAGGAAAGTCTGTGTGCATTTCCGCCGGTCATATAATGCCAGTGCTCGGCTGACGGACCTCCAAAAGGAGTTTAACTTGCCCAAGAACCGCCTAATCTGTGACATGCCCACCAGGTGGAACTCAACGTTGGCCATGCTGCAGCGGCTGCACACGCAGCAGAGGGCCATCAATGAGTACTGTGCGACTATGGCACCAGGACAGGGTCAGGGGAGCTTGTTTTTTTTTCCCCACGCCAGTGGGCCATGATCAGGGATGCATGCACTGTCCTGTCACCATTTGAGGAGGCCACGAGGATGGTGAGCAGTGACAGTGCATGCATCAGTGACACTGTCCCCCTTGTCCACCTGTTGGAGCACACGCTGCGTGGAATAATGGACAGGGCACTTGAGGCAGAACAGAGGCAGGAAGAGGAGGACTTCCTTAGCTCTCAAAGCCCCCTTTATCCAGACAGTGTTTCTGCATGCCCGCCGATCACACAGGAAGAGGAGGAGGAGGAGGAGGAGGAGGAGGAGGAGGAGGAGGAAGATTGTGTCAGTATGTAGGTGGAGCCTGGCACTCAGCATCAGCAGCTGTCTTTAAGGGATCAGTCCCAAGAAAGACATGGACTTGTACGTGGCTGGAAGGAGGTGGCTTCGGACCATGTCGTCCTTAGTGACCCAGAGGATTCCGGACCGAATGCCTCAGCAAACCTACGCTGCATGGCCTCCCTGATCCTGCAAAGCCTGCGTAAGGATCCTCGTATTCGTGGTATCAAGGAGAAGGACCAATACTGGCTGGCAACCCTCCTTGATCCACGTTACAAGGGTAAGGTTGTGGACCTTATCTTGCCATCGCAAGGGAGCAGAGGATGAAACATCTTCGGGAGGCCTTGCAGAAAGGTCTGTGCAACGCGTTCCCAGAGACTGGGAGGTTACAAACTCCTGTTTCTGGACAACGTGTTGCTGAGGCTTCGGTCAGTCAAAGAAGGAGCGGTAGAGAAGGTGGCCGTCTGACCGATGCGTTCAGACAATTTTTTGGTCCGCAGCCCCAAGGTATGATCGGTTCCAGCAACCATTGCCAGCGTCTGTTTTACATGGTGCAGGAATACCTAGGGGCAAGATCAGACTTGGACACCTTTCCCACCGAAAATCCTCTGGGTTACTGGGTCTTGAGGATGGATCACTGGCCAGAGCTTGCACAGTATGCAATTGAGCTACTGGCCTGTCCTGCATCCAGCGTTCTTTCAGAACGCACATTCAGTGCTGCTGGAGGCTTTGTAACCGATCACAGGGTGCGTCTGTCCACCGACTCGGTCGATCGACTGACCTTCATAAAAATGAATCAGTCTTGGATCACCACCAGCTACCAAGCACCTGATGCTGATGTAACCGAATAATTTTTTTTTAAATCTCAGATCCCTTCAAAGACTGCCTATGCTGATGCTGAGTGACTATCCCTGAGTAATTATCCTCTTCCTCCTCAATCATCACGCTGATAGCTTAAAAGAACATTTTTGGTTCTGGGCGCCACCACCAATGCCTAAGGCACAATTTTTCAGCCCCTGTTTAACAGGGGCGTGTGATTACAATTTTTGATGCAATACTTTGCAGCAGGGCTCGTTCCTGCGTTCCAACTAGAGTGTCTGTGAGGGGTTGCAGTGTTGTAGCACCAGCACCAGTGCCTAAGGCCCAATTTTTCTGCCCCTGTTTAACAGGGGCGTGTAATTACAATTTTTGATGCAATACTTTGCAGCAGGGCTCGTTCCTGCGTTCCAACTAGAGTGTCTGTGAGGGGTTGCAGTGTTGTGGCACCAGAACCAGTGCCTAAGGCCCAATTTTTCTGCCCCTGTTTAACAGGGGCGTGTAATTACAATTTTTGATGCAATACTTTGCAGCAGGGCTCGTTCCTGCGTTCCAACTAGAGTGTCTGTGAGGTGTTGCAGTGTTGTAGCACCAGCACCAGTGCCTAAGGCCCAATTTTTCTGCCCCTGTTTAACAGAGGCGTGTAATTACAATTTTTGATGCAATACTTTGCAGCAGGGCTCGTTCCTGCGTTCCAACTAGAGTGTCTGTGAGGGGTTGCAGTGTTGTAGCACCAGCACCAGTGCCTAAGGCCCAATTTTTCTGCCACTGTTTAACAGGGGCGTGTAATTACAATTTTTGATGCAATACTTTGCAGCAGGGCTCGTTCCTGCGTTCCAACTAGAGTGTCTGTGAGGGGTTGCAGTGTTGTGGCACCAGCACCACCACCACCACCACCAAAGGCCCAATTTTTCTGCCCCAACAGGGGCATGTAATTACAATTCTTGATCTAATATTTCACAGCAGGGCCCATTTCTGCACCCACCAAGAGCGAGTGAGGACTTACAGTGTTGTGGCACCAGCACCACCACCACCACCACCAAAGGCCCAGTTTTTCTGCCCCTGTTCAACAGGGGCATGTAATTACAATTCTTGATCTAATATTTCACAGCAGGGCCCTGTGAGGGCTTACGTTGTTGTGGCCACAACAACACGTAAGGGCCAAATTTATGCTGAGTATATAGGGCAGGCCCCTACTTTCAAACATCTAACTTACAAACGACTCCTACTTGCAAACGGAAGGAGACAACAGGAAGTGAGATGAAATCTACCCCTAGGAAGGGAAATTCTCTCCTGTAAGAATTAATATGGGAAAAACATTTCTCCTTTCCACTGATGCTTTCCAATCCTTGTTCCACAAAAAAACCCAAATTTTCAAAAATCATTTGTCATTGGGACAAAAAGTGAGGTGAAATCTTCTAAAGAGGAGGAAAGACAGCAAAACAAATGTCACAGGGGTGATAACCCTTCCCTATGTTTTCCAAAAAGCTTAAAAAAGATTTTTTGGCTGGAGCTAAACACGTTAAAAATGTACCCGTTCAAAATGCCAAACAGATTCTACTTAACAACAAACCTACAGTCCCTGTCTTGTTTGCACCGCCTGTATACTGCTGTTCAGAGTATATAGAGCCTTGTGGCCCCACACCTTTCCTTATTTTAATTTGGGTGCGGGGTTCCCCTTAATATCCATACAAGACCCAAAGGGCCTGGTAATGGACTGGGGGGTACCCATGCCGTTTGTCTCACTGATTTTCATCTATATTGCCAGGACCCGACATTACATTAAACCCGCAAGCAGTTTTAAATGAGATTTTTTCCTTTAAAATTGACATTTGGTGCAGGGACTGTTCTAAACACGGGAAACACGCGCCACTTTACAGGCATACTATAGACACCCCCCAGGTACGATATTTAAAGGAATATTTTACTTTTTTTTTTTTTACTTTAACCATCATTAAAATCACCGCTCCCGAAAAAACGGCCGTTTTTAAAAGTTTTTTTTGCATTGATACATGTCCCCTGGGGTAGGACCCGGGTCCCCAAATCCTTTTTAGGACAATACCATGGAAATTAGCCTTTAAAATGAGCACTTTTGATTTTGAACGTTCGAGTCCCATAGACGTCAATGGGGTTCTAACGTTCGTGCGAATTTTCGGTCCGTTCGCAGGTTCTGGTGCGAACCGAACCGGGGGGTGTTCGGCTCATCACTAGTGGTGATAGATGGGCTGCTGTGGCTCACTACCAGTGAATGGGCTGTTGTGGCTTCATGGCTGTGCCTAAAGACTGGCTGCTGTTGAGCTGACAGTGGTGCACACATACCAAAAGTATGCTGGTTCCTGCTAAACTGGCTGACTTTTGGTATGTGTATACCCAACCTACAGTATTGGCTCTGGAGGCTTTTTGGCGGCCCATGCTGACTGGTGCTTGTAGGTGGGCTGCCCAACCTACAGCCTGTAAGCTGGAAATACATGGGCTTCCTTGCTGATTTCCTTATGGAAATGCTTGGTAACCGACTTGAAGTCAGAAATAAGCACGATGGCAAGGCATCTAGCATTTTCACTGGTCATCGACATCAGCTCATATACAGTATTTCTCATATATTTCTCTAATTTCAGGTTTTATTAAATGGAACTTATCCAAGCTCATCTACAAAGAATAATAAGGGCCACAGAAAACATAGCCATGGATCCCCAAACATCTATCCTTGTCTATAACATAACATAATATAAATGCATGTTACAACATATTTGATATAATTTTCTTGGTATTACAATACAAGTCTATTCCTATGGTCTTGGAATACCTTTTCTCAGTATTTTCATTCACAGTTCCAAGCAATCGGCTGCTATGGCAGGTGAGAATGTTACTTCTTCTGTGGTTCACAAATGGTTCTTTAACAACTTGGTGGGTCTGTACTTACCTACATTAGGGTTTTTGGCAAATATGTGCTTTTGTACTGGGATCTGCTTCTCATTACATTTTTAAAACATCACAAGCATTGCTTCTGAATATACAACCATCAGTGTGGGCTCCTAATATATACATTTTTGAAGGCAATATGAAAAATCTGGAGGCATTCCAGCTATTGTTTTCTTTTCAATACGTTTATTTGTTTTTCAAGAAGATAAATAATAATGGAAACAGTAGGAACGACCTACAGGGCCTCATGAAATGATTGTATAAGAACAAAGAACATGGAAATTGAAACTTAAGCTTAATAAACATCATAATCACTTTTGAGTAATAGACATCAATATGCTATCCATTGGGTTCAATCAAGAATCTGCGCTTCTCCTTGTGGGATTTATGCTGAGAGTGGTTAAAGACAAAGCGCAGGTATACAAGGAGACAATTAGGGCAGGGGTCATCCACACAACCTCTATGGGTTCACGTTGCGGAATAGAAGACTCCGCCAAGAATAGTCTGAGCTTGTCTCAGTAGAAGCTTGCGTTTTTTTGTCTCAAGAGCTTACTATCAGACCAGAATGTTTTACCTCCTGGTCATTATCTGTAAATATACAGTAAACAGTAGAAATCTAAGACTGTTTGCCAGTATGACAAATGAGCAGTGCAGGAAAGAAGGGAAAGAGAGAAGCGAAGAAATTAGAGTTGATGGACCCCAAGAAGGGGTAGGGGAGGGAAAAGGTCATCCAGGAGGATCTATTTAAAGTAGTACTTGACCTGGAAAAAGAGGCACTTTTATATAGCATACCCATGGTTCCCAGATAGTTTCAAATAGCTGGACTCTATCCAGGAGCTTGGCTACAATTTGTTCCTGGGACATGATCCAGGAGATCTTCCGCTTTGTTGCTAAGATAAAGACTGAGGTTTTCCTCCAGGCTCCTGCAATCGTGATTTTAGCACCCAAAACAAAAAAAAGGATCAGAGTTTGAGTGTGTTTAGGGACTTTGCTCACTCTGTGGTTCAGAAGGGCAATCATAGGGTCTTGGGGAACAGCTACTCCCGTAACTCTCCGTACTATTTGGAAGAACTTGTTCCAATAGCTTCTGATATGGGGAGCAACTCCACCAAGTATGGTACATGAAGCCCATCAGATTACACCCTCTGTAACACAAGGGGGAGACCTCAAGGTAGATCTTGACCAGTCTAGTAGGAACATAGTACCATCTAGTAAGGATTTTAACATTTGCTTTGATTAAAGAGATATTCATGGCACCTTTAAAGGAGTGTTGGGATTAGTTAGTCCACTTGTCTGGATCTAAGTGTAGTTCTAACTCAGATTCCCAGGATCTCACATAAGAAGCTTTGTCCAACTTGTCCGCCAGGGAAGAATATATAATAGAAATGCCTCTCCTCTGATCCATGATATTGGAACACCATGTTTCATAAACAGTAGGTTTAAGGGGATCGGGTTTATTCAGCCAAACAGAAAGTAGGAAATGTGTGATTTGGGAGAGTCTGAATTTTTCATCATTCGGCATTTCGAGTTTACTATTCTGAATAATCCCTTATTCAGCCACCATTGGAAGGCTAAAATATTCATGCCCGGGGGGGAACACTGGGTTATGAAATAAGTGAGAGAGGGGTCTCATGTTGGATACCAACGAGCCCTGTTTGTGGAGCGTATTACAATGTGCCAGGGAGTGGGAAAGGGTAGGTATCAATACAGTAGGTCTTAATTTAGGGGGGCACCATAAAAGGTAATTGATTGTGTGAAGAGTAACTGCTTGTCTTTATATATAAACTCAATCAGGTTTAGGACCTCTGGAGTATACTATGGAGATTTTTAAGACGAAAGAGATCCTCTTTAGCACAACGATAGCCCTTTTTTTCCCCAGATGAAGCTAATTATTTTAGATTGAACTTTAGCTAGTAGCATTTTCTTTATAGGTATGGGAGGGAGCAAAAAAGGTATGGTAGATGCGGCAGCAATGTCATCTTAATAGCATTTAAACTACCCAACCAGATCAGACCATACTTTGACCACATTTTAAGTTTCTCTTCTAGCTTCCTAAACATGGAAGGGTAGTTAGCTGCAAACAAATTGTCAATCCTGATAGTTTGATTCATAAATATGGGATAGAATCCGCGGCCCAAGTAAATGGGAAATGGCATTTGAGCTGATCCGCTAGCTTAGGGGGGATTGAAATGTTTAAAGCATCAGATGATATTTATTGGTGATATTTACTTTGAGTCCTGAGATAGAGCCAAAGTCTCAAAGAAGTTGAAATACTGTACATTGGGGGTAGATATCAGTGGAGAGGTAATAAAAAGCAGCAGGTCATCTGCAAACAGCACGCATTTGTGTTCCTGAGATCTGCAGGAAACCCCTTTAATATGGGGCGGGATCTAATGGCGATAGCTAATGTTTCGTTTTTGATGGCAAAAGTGTCTGAGTAGTGACCCAATAAGCAGATTTGTGCACTAGGATTAGAGTATAATGAATGGATAATTCCTAAGAATTTAGGGCCAAAACCCCACCTCTACAGTATTTCAAATGGGTAAGTCCGGGAGATGGAATCAAAGGCCTTCTAAAGGGCAATTTAAAATAGAAAGCCTTCTTGCAGAAACCCTTGTCCCATTGAGAATGAAGTAAGGAAATTATATCTATGGCTCTTCTAATTTGGTCTGGACCCTGGGATGAAGCCAACCTGATCTTTATGAATATATTTAGCAATAAAGCTGGATAATCGCATTGTGAAAATTTTCTTGATAATTTTGAGATCATTGTTTATAAGGGAAATTGGACGCTAGTTACTGACCTCATTCACATCTTTCCCTGGGTTGGGAATGACAGAAACAAAGGCTGTGTTTAAATCGTTATCCAGTGTACAACCCCTGGCAAAAATTATGGAATCACCAGTCCCTGAGGATGTTCCTTCAGTTGTTTATTGTTGTAGAAAAAAAGCAGATCACAGAC
The DNA here is from genome assembly GCF_042186555.1 of Aquarana catesbeiana. NCBI lineage: Eukaryota > Metazoa > Chordata > Amphibia > Anura > Ranidae > Aquarana > Aquarana catesbeiana. The sequence continues at coordinate 289,906,703 of NC_133328.1, forward strand.
ATGGCCAAAAACTAAAGGCATTTCAAATGGCAACTTTCTGGCTTTAAGAAACACTAAAAGAAATCAAGAAAAATAATTGTGGTGGCCAGAAACAGTTAGATTTATAGAACAAGCACAGGGAATAAATTATGGAATCACTCAATTCTGAGGAAAAAAAATATGGAATCACCCTGTAAATTTTCATTACAAACACTAACACCTGCATCAGATTAAATCTGCTGGTTAGTATGTAGGTAAAGAGGGTAAATCATCACGCAGTGTTGCACACGATGTTGGTTGTTCACAGTTGGCTGTGTCTAAAACATGGACCAAATACAAACAACATGGGAAGGTGGTTAAAGGCAAGCATACTGGTAGACCAAGGAAGACATCAAAGTGTCAAGAAAGAAAACTTAAAGCAATATGCCTTGAAAATGTACAACAAAACAAATGAGGAACAAATGGGAGGAAACTGGAGTCAACATCTGTGACCGAACTGTAAGAAACCGCCCAAAGGAAATGGGATTTACATACAGAAAAGCTAAAAGAAAGCCATCTCTAACACCTAAACACAAAAAAACAAGGTTACAATGGGCTAAGGAAAGGCAATCGTGGACTGTGGATGATTGGATGAAAGTCATATTCAGTGATGAATCTCGAATCTGCATTGGGCAAGGTGATGATGCTGGAACTTTTGTTTGGTGCCGTTCCAATGAGATTTATGCAGATGACTGTCAGGGGTTGTAGCTCCATCACGAAGAGAGTTGAAGAACCGTGCTATATAAGACACCAGGGAAGGACCAAACTTCTTATAGTAACAAACCGAAAAACCATCAGGACCTGGGGATGTGTTTGTTTTAAGCAATTTAGCGACCTCTAAAATCTCCTCCGGTGGAATAGGTTTTTCTAACAGTTCCATATTGCTTACGTGTTAATCTAGGGAGGGGTAAATCCCAAAGCAAAGTCTCCAATTTGTGGGGAGAGGGGGGAAGACATCATTATAGAATTTTTCGTAAAAATTTTGAAAGGTTTCCAAAATCCTAGTGGGATTTTGGGTTAGGTCAACTGACGGCATGCAAATTTTGGGGAATTATAGAGTGCATGGTTTGGGGCTAAGTTTAGCTGCCAATTTAGAGCCAATTATATCTTTTTGTGAATAGAATTTTTCACGTGTCCATCTAAGATGTTTTTCTGCTGCTGTGGTTAAGGCCAGATTAAGTTGTACTCACGCATCATCTAGCTGGGCCAGTGTGTCAGGGGTAGGGTTATGTTTGTGACATTTGCTTAGTAAGAGGAATTCCCCAGTCAGTTTCTGGATTTCCACTTTGCGTTCACGTTTCATCTGGGAGGAAATCTGGATTAGTTTCCCTCTCATCACAGCCTTGTGGGCTGCCCACAATGTAGTTGTTGAAACTGAATCATTATCATTGTCAACAAAGCACTCTCTCAGGGCTTTATCTAGTAAGGTACAATGCACGGGATTACTCAGAAGGCCTTCGTTAAGATGCCATCTATATGGACCCTCTACCCCTTGGGGGCGTCAAAGAGTTCACAACATTATTGAGTGATCAGAAAGGGGTGTGTCTCAAATTTTGGAGGCAGTAGCTAGGGGAATAGCAGTGGCTTGAAGAAATATATGGTCTATCCTGGCATAGGTGTGGTGTGGTGTGGAGTGGTGTATAATCCTTGACATGGGAATTAAATTCCCTCCAGATATCTATCAGCCCAAGTGAGTTCAGCAGTCGTGCTATTTTTAAACTCTGTCTGGGGGGACGTCTAGATTTCGAGGTCCCCTGGTTTGATATATCCAGGGAGAGGTCAAATGGTATGTTCTAATCACCCCCTATGATAACAGTTCCCTTGAAGTGGGGCCTCAAGACATTTATCATAGATTTAAAAAATTTCCTTTGGCCCTTGTTTGGCAGTATAGTATGACACAAATGTATAAGTCCCTCCGTCTATAGTGCCTATGATCAATAAAAAAAAACAACCTTCAGGGTCTTTAAGGATTTTTGATTGGGAAAAATGTAGTTTGGAGAAGCTTAATGCTACACCCCTTGTTTTTTTCTGCATTAGCTAGGAAGAATTGCTGATAACTTTGGTGGACGAATAAAGGATTTTACTAACTAGGGAAGTGGGTCTCTATTAGTAATATTACATCTGCCTATGAAGCGGCGTGATAGTGTTGGAATAGTTTTCATTGTTTTACTGGGGAATTAACTCCCTGCGCGTTATGAGATACAATCTGTAGTTTCAGATTGTTAAACTTGGATTTAGACATGGATCAGAGAGTTAGGCAACTCAGGAGAGGCATATATCTCACCCCATTAAAGAGAGTCCCCTGAGTCCCCCTGAGTGGATCCTTCGTATTTTGGTTAGGGTCCTGGTCCTTGTGTTGCTGAAGGATGAGCTCTCGGAAGACCTTAAGTTGAAGGGGAGTTGTAAGGAAGGGGAAGGGGTAGACAGAAAAAAGAAAGAAAGAAGGGGTTTAAGAGAGATAGTCATTAATAGAAAAATATGAGCGAAAATTCTAAAACCCACCCAGGAGCAGAAGAGCCCAGCCACTTCCTGTGCCATGCCCTGAGAAGGGGCGATGTCCCTGAAGTTGGGGGTCATCAATTTGACTCTGAGAGGTAAACATGGTCCTCTCAGTTGCAGATGGAGGCACACTGAAACCGCTACGGTCACCCCCGCCTTGTGAAAATGTATCAAATACCTACATAAATTTACATCCCTAAGTGTTAAATATAGATGGAGCTTGGGCAGAAGTCCTCAAGCTTCTCCCCAACACCGTCGGGCAGCCCTATAATAGTCAGGGCAATCCATTGTCACCTGGGGTGAACTGTGAGGGCCCATCCAGAATTATTTGTTTATTGTAGGGATCCGCTCTAGCTTCAGCTAAGGAAATGGATCTCTAGATACTACTGTGAGGAAGAACTTAGTTAAATTGAAGCTATTAGTAAGCTGATAGCGGATAGCGGATAGTGGGGAGACCACAAGCTCCAGTTACCGCAACATACACAATATAAACACTGTATAACATTGGGTCCAAATTCTTTCCCACTCCCCAGAGGTGCCCCTCAGAGAACCTGTGAAACAACTCGGAAGAAAAAAATAAAAGAAAAAGGTAACTTGGGTAACTTGTGAAGAGGGAGATATCACCCTAAAGCTCAGTTACAAAGAGAGCGAAACAGGATGACTTGACCACAGCCTGTGAGTCTACATCAGGGAGGTTGAGAGTCTCTTGACTTTTTGGATCGTTGTTTTTAAAAAAACAGGAGTGAATGGGCTTGGCAGAGAGGGCCTTCTCATAGATGATGAGCTTCTGTTGGTGGGTGGGATAGAGATTTCTTGGGAGATCAGCCCTAGGTGTAGAAGCAAATGCTTGCCGTCTGAAAAGGATGAAAATCCATGGGTTTTATTCTGGTAATATGGAAAGGACCATCTGTATGTAGTTTCTTTTTGTGTCAAAACCTGGAGGAGGGGCTTCAAAGAGCACCGTTTTTGGACTTTTTTGGACTCTGAAGTGTAAGTCTATCAAAATTGTGGGACTTTTTCATCACCTCTTCTTTGACAGCATAGAAATGGGGTTTGACTATGATATCCCGTGGTAGGCCACCTGTGCATGGTGGTTGCAGAGCCCTATGGGCCATATTTAGCTCCAAACGGTGCTCTGGGATGTCAAGGATCAGTTCTTTATTAAAAGAGCATACTGCTGGCTAGACAAATTTCACCGACTCTGGAAGGCCCCTAGTTCTAAAGTTATAGCGCCTAGATATTTTTTCCAGATCATCAATTTTGGACATGGCACTCTCTAGATGGTCCTGGAGTTCCTGTATTCTGGCTGAGTTTTGGTTAATTCTGGCAACCGATTGGTCAGTTTTCTTTTCCATTATGTCCATCTGTGCCCCTATTTGTTGGAGATCAGTACCCTCAAATGTCCTCCCAATTAAGGATTCAGTGGATGCAGGGGATAAAGCAACCTGCTGTGGGGTACTCACTGTGGCTTTCCCCTGTAGAAGTGCTTGAGTGTTTGTCTCGTTCTGATCAGCGTCCTGATCTGCTATGGACTTGTTTGGCTCAGTGTATGGGCCTCGTGGAGTTGTGGCCGCCATTTTGGATAGGCCGGGTTACAGCAGAGCGGAATCCAGGTGACAGGAGAGGACCCTCAGTGCAGAGCTTGTGGACAGTGGGTAACTCCGGGGGTGTTCCCCTGATGATCAGCGGTGGAGCAGGGCTGGAATGAGGGCTATGATGGCTGTGGCTGGGATCAAAGGACCGGAGCGGTGCGGAGCTGGAAGGCTAATCTTGGATGCATCCACGCATGCTCCTCTCAGCCATTATTTTTAACCTCATAATACATTAGAGGTTTTTTTAGTTGTTAACTGGAGAATGTTGATTTTTCCACTATTTTAAGTCCTACAGGACACATTTCACATGTACTTGTCAGCTGTGACAACGAGCTGTGACAGCATGTTACTTAAAGGAGATAGGTAATTTTGTTTAGCTGAATGATAAACCATGGTTATTAAGCACTTCTCACCCGTGCATGGGGAACTCATTGTGACCATTGTGTACCTTGGACACAGCGCATCACAGAAAGGGCCAATTACAGCAGTGTCCAATTACAAGGGATCACTGATGTAAAAACAGGCCTTTGCCTGCTAACGGCTCTCCTTAGAGCTTATTAGTTCTCATCAGTGCAGCTTATCAGAGCTCATCAGTGCTGCCTCGGCAATGCAGCCTGATTAATACAGTAGTGATTAAATTCCACCAAATGAAAGCTCTATCTGTCTAAGAAAAAGAAAAAAAAAAGATAAAAATTTCCCGTGGGTACAGTGTCATTCAAAGTGTGACAGCGTTGAAATATAAAAATTGGCCTGGGCAGGAAGGGGGTGTAAGTGTCTTGTATTGAAGTTAATTGGTTAAAGTGGACCTTGCAATCCATGAAAGGTCCAATTTTTTAAAACTTCACAATGTGAATATTTCTCCAAAAAAAGGATGTGTTTTCTCTTTAAACAACCAATTCAAAAGTGTCTAAGTGCTCAATTATAAATAAGTAATAATCATAAATTCATATATGAAAAATGTGTTTTCTGGTGGTCTTAATTTCTGTGACCCTTAGGATGGAGCCTGATATAGAGTGCCCTTTTTTTCAATTATATTTTTTTACGATAACTCATTTAGGTGTTCTAAATCAGTTTTGATAAAAATTGCACTTAAGTATTTTTAATTGAGCATCTTGTAGTGTGGGCAGCACAAAAAAGCCCACTTCCTGTCCTGAAGACGTGACATATGATGAAACGCTTGCTCGTGACATCACTGCGCATGCTGAACCTTTGACGGCAGCATGATATGAAATCTCCTGTTGTTGTAACAAGCCTCTGAGTTCATATTATATTGAATAAATACTGCAATTTTTGAATGATATTTGGCCATTGATTGTTTTTATTTTCTTTGAGTGGAATATGAAAAGCAGCATCTATATCTATTAGAGCCATTCTAGAGAGCCATATAGTGGGGGACCCTGTTGTGGCAGCCATGGAGTTTGATGATTGTCTCTGTGACTGCGGAATGTCTCTCATCTCATGCTTTTAACCTCTTATGATCTGGAGGTTCATTTCCCTCAGTAAGGAGTGAGCAGTGGTGGTGGTGGTTTCCCACTTACAAGTTATTTTGTAGCACTTGAAGTGCCGGTGGTGCACACATTATATTCAAGTATATAAGAAGCTTATGGATTATATGAACTTTCATAAGCTGATGCACATAAGAATTACATAATTTTGTACCTTCTTTATGCACAGGAGTGCTTTTGTTTGTAATTATGTGATTCAAAATTTTGTATATATTTACTTGTTCATTTTAATTGTACATATATGAATTTATGACTATTACTTATTTATAATTTAGCACTTAGACACTTTTTGAATTGGTTGTTTAAAGAGACAGCACAATTGTTTGGGGGGAGAAATTTTTGTACATAATGTATATTCTGGTATGTGGGTTGCAGCAGCCTTTCAGCAGTTTATTATTTTTGGTACACATTTTTTTGTTAATAATTATTGGTGACACAGAGCGTAGTTTTTTTTTTGTTTAAACACAGTGTGAGCAAACAAAGTTAACTTCAGAACCACAATGTAAACAAACAGAACGTGAACTTCAGAATCACATAGAATGATAGACATTCGCTTTTTGTTTGACCAGCGAACAGGGGCCCCATGACTAAGCCCCGAGGGGGTGGAGTGAAATGAGTTGGGGGCGTGGCCTGCCCGGAGTGCAGGCTGAAGTTGCCACTCCATGTGTTGGACAATCACTTTTTGTTCAGCCGGCGAACACAGATTTTTCAATGCAAAAATCGAGGCTGTTTAACCTGCTAATTTATAAACCATGGACAATCGTCCTTCTCTGATACTGAATACACTATAAAGCAGTTTATTACGTGTTGAACAGAGTTTGTGATATATGTTTTAAAGTGTCTGTGTAACCTTCTGTATGTAGGTCATACAAAATGCACCCTCTGGAGAAGAATAGATGAACAATACAGATTTATTGAGGATCAGTGGGGTTAGTTTACTGGAACTGGAAAGTGCAAAATCTAGTGCAGCTAGAAACCAAACAGCTTCTAGTTTTTTTTGTCAAAGCTTAATTGAACAAGCTGAAGTTTGAAGCGGATTGGCTACCATGTACAGTTGCACCAGATTTAGCACTTTCAAGTTTTAGTAAATCAGCCCATAGTGTTCAGTAACACTTAAATATCACAAAAAGAAAGATACATCTGGACTGGTGGTGTTGGGGATAGAACACATATTTAAAGATAATCTTACTATGAAAGAAATATTTTTAAGCCTGTGCAAGCATGAGACCATAGGCGTGTGCACAGGGTGTGACAGGTGTGCCCAGGCACACCCTAATCACCCTGTGCAGAACAGCTTCCCCCTACTAACCTGACTCCCCCACATTTCCCCCCAAGCCCAGCGCTGCCAGCTTCCCTCTTCTCCTATCCCCCCCAGCTGTTGCTGCAGAATGTTTTAGAGTGAGTGCGTGAAGGGCCAGTAAATATTTAATTTACCACCCTATCCCTTTCTGAATGAACATCGTGAGTGATTGGTAGTGTGTGTTTGAGCTTTGGGGTGCACACCCTAAATTCCATAGGCTGCGCACCCCTATGCATGAGACGTTCTTGATTTATAAACTAGACAGTCTGTACAGTTTGCAGTTTGTAGTTAAGTACATTGCACCCTTGAATTTTGTGTTTTCATACTGATTCAGTTTTCATACTGATTACATTTTATATTTCCTCTGTAGAAATACATATACAATGGTATTTGGTTTTGAAATATAGGTTATATATATAATACTAATAACATAAAAAAACTGGTTATACATTCTAGCCCATTTTCTTTGGTTTGCAGACATCTAATGTATTTTTGGGAGCTGTTGTATAATCAGTCTTACTTCCGGTATTAAACAACATGGAATTAGATTCATTTTGATGTCCTAATTTGTTTGTAATGTTCTAATTTATAGGCAGTTTTATATTTTTACATACTTTTTTTATATTTTCTGTTTTATGGATATGTATCATTGTTTACATGTGATTCTGTAATTGGTGTTATATTGCATGATTGCCAGTCAATTGTGCTTCAGTAATATAGTGGATGTGGTATGCAGTAAACAATTAGGCCACTCCTACACCACCCCCCCTCACCCAATCAGTTGTGACTATTTATTCTTGCCCCTGGTCTCCCGCTTCAAGATTTGATAGAGGCTACACTTTAAAACAAGTAATCTTGGAGACCAGAGACGCTGTTGGCTTTCGGGGACCCCATGATGTTGGTCAGGTCATTTCTGGTGCCATAGTGACGCACTTCTGGTCGACTCTCTAAGCATGACAGTTCTGGTGTCTCAGCTGGCAGGATTTTCTGCTGCTTCCATCTCTCATCTGGATTGTGGACCACAGTACACCTGCAGGTCAGGTGTTTGGGACCAGTGTCCCTTCATTAATCTTTCCCATCCTGGTCAAACTTATGTTCAGTCTTCACTGAACACCACGGATGCCACTGTAAGTATTCACCTACTTTTCATTTATAAAGTGTGGATTCTTTTCATGATGTATACTGTGGAATTGATTTGACTTTGTTTAGTTCACAATAAAGTTTTTCTATGGACCTGCCAGTGGAGTTGGACGATTTGTTTACAATCCCATGAATGTAATTCATTACATCCAATACTACATGGTTTGATAAGACCTTTGCTAGTACCCTTCAGGTCTTTGCACTGAGAAATTGTGTGTCATTTGTCCTTGCCTATTCTCAAGTGGAACCTTGCAGCAGCGGGACAGTTGAGACAATCTTTGGTAAAAATCGGCAACAGGGGTTCAGCGTCTTGGTTCTTTTTTTTTTTCAGTTTTTTTAAATGTGCCCCCCCTTGCAAATGCTGAGAAAGTAAAAAACCTGTGTAAGAGAAAAAAATGTTAGATAATATATTACCCATCCCCTGGCTTCTGTAGTGCAGGGGGTGACATCATCAGCCTACCATTGAGATTCTGAGAAATGGTGAGTCCAAATCACAAAAGAAGATACTACATCCCAGTGCTGGGAGTATTGTCCCAGTGAAATCTGGCCCACTCTCCATTTTTCCAGAGTTCACCGAAGGAGCATAACTTCACCCTTGTGTAGGTGCCACAGACTCAGCAGGTGGAAGGGGGCACATTTAAAAAAAAAGTTGACTTCACTTTTTAGGTTCAATGTCCACTTTAAATAGATTAGAGGTTATTTTAAATATTATTAATCATTAATGTTAAACCATATGTCTTTTTATAAACATTTTTTAATGTCACTCGCTTATCTTACACATGAATATGTGTAAGAAAGCCAAATGGCAATTCACACTATGATACTAGCTTGCACTATTGGGACTTACACTATATTGTCAAAAGTATTGGGCCGCCTGCCTTTACACGCACATGAACTTTAATGGCATTGCAGTCTTATGCCCCGTACACACGGTCGGATTTTCTGATGGACATTGTCCGATCGGAACGTGTTGTCGGAAATTCCGACCGTGTGTGGGCTCCATCGGACATTTTCCATCGGATTTTCCGACATACAAAGTTGGACAGCAGGAGATAAAATTTTCCGACAACAAAATCCGATCGCGTCAATTCCGACCGTGTGTGGCCTGTTCCGACGCACAAAGTGCCACGCATGCTCAGAAGAAATTCCGACACGGGACAGCTCGTTCTGGTAAACTTAGCGTTCGTAATGGATGCAGCACTTTCGTCACGCTGCAATGTTCAAAATGGTTTAATACAGCGCACTCTCTTCTTCTTTATAATGTGACAAGAATTAAGTAGTTTTGCTGCTCATATTCACACACACTTCTCACAAACTTCTTTCGTTACTATTTATCGGGATTCCCTCAATATATTTTGATTTCTCACATCTGACAACATATTTTTTTTATTTTTTTGACTTTAATGTAGAACCTTTTTTTGTGTTTCTCTTTTTTAATTTTTTTTTTTGGTGATTTTGATTTGTACTCCCGAAAATGTTTGTGTGTTTTTTGTGACAAATTCCCACAACACCATTGATATGTTGTTCTATTTAATCTGTAGGAGATTGTTTATTGTTGTTGTCTCTTGTTAATTTCACATTTTATGTTAGAAATGTACCTGAATCCTCACGAACAAACTGTCCTTTTTGAATGAAAACACACACAGGAGAGTAGAATTTACCTAAAAATATTTTATTAAGGGGTCACAACTATAAACAAAGAGGGAGGCAACGCTGGAGAAACTGCAGAAGTGGGCGAAGCCTTGGACCCCCAGGGCAGACATCAATTATTTAAAAGCAAAATTGGTGGCCTGAGGAGTCCATATCTAAGGGAGGGCAGTCTGGTCCAGAAGTCCCAGAGATCCGGAAAGCAGCAGATGACATCTGTGTCCCCAGGCTGTGGTCATACGAGAGACTGCAGCTTTTGTCAGACCAGACTGAACCCAGGGCAATCACTCTTTGGTCTTCCTTCCACGCTTCCTTCCAGCCTTTGGCTGTGGTGGTGGAGTTGTGGCAGCAGGAGGAGGAGGAGCATCGTCGATCTCAATGACATCCGTCTTGTGTGTCAGTTCCCCACTCTCCCCCTTACGTAGGACTTTATAAATCAGGTCCTCAGAGATCTTGCGTTGGCCCTCCTGCATGCCCTGCAATTTGGTGGCAGCCATGCAGGCAAAGGCCTCTTCAGGACTGGGGAAGGCTCTGAGGGACGTAGAAGCCTCCTGGATCAGCCTGTATGCTGAATCCTGCACAGGACTGGGAGTGGCCTTCCTGGCCCTTTTGTATGGCAGGTGGAGGGGAGGAACCTGAGACTCAGTCAGGCTGCGACTTGTCCCAGGCTTCTCTTGGCTGACACTTAGCCCCACCTCCTCCTGGCTGCCACTAATCCCCGCCTCCTCCTGGCTGACACTAATCCCCGCCTCCTCCTGACTGCCACATTCCACAGCCTCCTCCTGGCTGAGGTCTTCCTGTGTATGAAAAAGGGACATAGTTTTAGTTTTTTTTACATCAATCACACACAATTTTCACCTCCTGACTGCTGCAAATTAAATGTTAACAAATATAACAGACTATCCTTCTGAGCCCAGCATTTTTCATTCTTGTCCCAATTTTGGGTGCCCACTACTGTCTATTGATATGTAAAACACTTTTTTTAATCAGCAATTAATGATCAATAATAACATCTATAGTAAACATCATTTCTTTATTGCCCAGAAATCTGTAGAAGAATGCTATACCTGACTCCAGCTGGGCTCCTCCACTTCTTCCTGGCTGGAAGGCCCAGGTTGGACATCAGAAGCCTCAGCTGGGATGGAAGGAAGAGTGGAAAGAAGAGTAGAGAGGGATTCCCTGACTTCAGTGTGGTCTGACAGAAATCGCAGTCTCTCGTAGTACCACAGCCCGGGGACATAAATGTCATCTGCTGCAGCTCCGGACCTCTGGGAATCTGTGACCTTCTTGCGCTCCCTAAGATATGTGCTCCTCAGGCCACCAATTTTAGCTTTTGAATAAGGGATGGTTGCTGTGGGGACCACCGGCTTCACCAACTCCAGCAGTTTCTCCAGCGCTGCCTGCCTCTTTTGTTTGTGATTATAGTGGGGGTGTCTCACCTGCCACAGACAGGGCAGCTCCCTGTACTTGTCTATGAACAGGGGCAGGAAATTGTGGTCGTTGAACCCATCCATTTTCTCTGCAAGGCACAACAAAGACAAACCCTAATGTCAGGCCAAACTCCCCTAAACTTGTTACAATATAGGCTTCAATTTCGAAGCAGTATAGGCCCAAGTTTAGATCCTACCTTCGTTAGCACGATCGGCGTCTCCGATGCTCCTTCCTCCGCTCACAGATCGTACGTAAGACGCGCGCGTTACGATTTATACACACTGCGCATGCGTATAACTCCGCCCGCCCCTGACGTTCTTTCTATTCTATTCCCCGCCCCTTTTCGTTCGGCGCAGTGGAAGAAGAGCACATGGCGGATAGACAGCAGGATAGTGCTAAGTACAGCAACGAGGAGGAGGAGGAGGAAAGGCCGGAGCCTGAAACGTTCCAATCCAGAAGGAGATTAAAGGACTCAAATATGTCCTTTGGGGAGATGTTGGAGATGGTGGACATCCTGAAGAAGGCCGACTATGATGGAAAGTATGGGCCTTACCCCAACCCCAATGTCCGCAAGGCCAAGATCATGGCGAAAGTGGTCAGGAGTCTGCACCGGAAATTCAGGGTACGACGATCGAAAGATCAGCTCAGGAAGCGGTGGTCGGACCTGAAATTACGAGAACATGAGCAGTACAGAAAGATCCGGAGAGTGCTGCAAAAAAGTAAGTAGTTGTGCTGTGTTCCTATTGTTCTTGTGTTTATTACGTTCGTGCTGCTCCATGTGCTTTTAGGAACTGTTGTACAGTTTAAAATGGCAACTTTCATGTTCATGGGCACATTATTCGTTCGGATCACACATTTTTATTTCGGACTATAAAATACCATTGTTTAGGCCATATGCATTTGGCCACCATTTTGAGGCCCCATACTTGTCTTCAAAGAATTGGGTTGTGTAGATGGCTTTGTTACTAGAATGAAATGCAAACTAGATTCTGTGTAAGGAGAGGACACTGAGCAGCTGTTTTCACATCTGGACACTGGAGCACTAGTGTGGGACCCCAGAACACCATTTTTATTAGGGGGGCCACACAGGTGCTCCAGTGTATACTATAGGGGGGATACATCTGTGAAGCTTGTACTAAACAGGTAAAGTATCGCAGATTGACAAAGGACACTAAAAATGCTACATCTTGGAACTCTGCTAAAATAGATCATTGTACCCCACTTCCAAGCAATGTTTCATCTTTATAGTTCTGCCATCAAATATCTGTGTGCTAATTATACCATTTTTGTTTTACATAGGGGAGAAAAGACTCGGAGGACACCCCTCATCCGAGGAGACCAGAGACCCCCCCCTCTGGAAGAAGGGGAAATCCACCCAACACAAGATGAGCAGGAGGAAGAAGACGTGGTGGAACTAGTCACCACAACAGGTGAGTGTCTGCAACCACAGGCTCAGATAAGAGATGGATGGCGGCATATTTTTTAGACCTAATTTATTTTGGGTTCCTCTCTTTTTAGGTAATCGTGAGGTTGTGGATGAAGATCCTTTCACATCAGAAAGTGCCCAGATCGTGATCGGGGAGATCATGGGGTGTAATTTACAATTGGAAATCATCAAGCAAAACATCAATGATGTTATTCCAAAATATAAAAACATCATTGATGTTTTGGGGCGAGTTTAAAGCCCCTCCAAATCACTTTCTTCTTTTGTCTGCTACAATGTGCGAAATGTTTTTGTGATTTTTCCCAAAGCCAAATTTGAAGGATGCACACAGTGTGTCAACATGTGCTATCTGCCATCACGGGAGATCAATGGACGCGTTTTGGGGGTGCAACCCCTTCCTCAATAATAAAGTAGCGGTGAGGAAGGGCTTTCTCCCCCAAAACACGTCCCTTGATCCCCCGTGATGGCAGGTCGCACATGTTGACATTGTGAAATTTGTGTGCATCTTCCAAATTTGGCTTTTCCAGGGGTGATTTCCCCCCATCTGAACGCAATATCAAACACAGTTCCTAAATACTCATGTCTGATATTGCCTTCAAGTTCTACCAAATGTGAACTTTGTAAGATCAAGATTTGTGTCTTTCTTGTGGGTTTTACACAGGCCTGTTTTCTATAAAATGCACATTTTGATTTTGGATAATGCCACCACAAAAATTGTTATACAACAAACATGTTGGTTTGTCAGAAAAACCTTTGGTAAATGCACATGTGATTGTACAGGTATTAAAAAGATTGCTCATCAAGAATGTGTGGATTATTGTCTCAACGCTACAACACTTTTGGGGTGATGTAATTGTTGTTTTATGAGAAAATGGGGGTTATTTCCTAAGGGCAAATCCTCTTTGCACTACAAGTGCAGTTTCAGTGCAGTTGCAAGTGCACTTGTAGTGAAAAGTGTCTTTGCATTTAGTAAATAACAGCCAACAGTGCTTTGTATAAGGTTACACAATCATGACATTTTCTGGACTCCACACATTTCTGTCAGGGTCAGCTAAAACAAACACAAGCAGTAAATGTCCACAAAGAAGAGCCTGGGGGGAGATGCCTGTCGAGAACTTGAGGTCCTGCAGGCTTCTCCCTGTGGCCAAATACCACAGGGTAGCGACCAACCTCTGCTCCGGAGTGATGGCTTGCCTCATGCAGGTATCCTGCCTGCTAATATAAGGGGTCAGCGAAGCCAACAAACGGTGAAATACGGGGTCCGTCATCCTGAGAAAGTTCCTGAAATCATCAGGATTATTCTCACGGATCTCACGGAGCAAAGGCATATGAGAGAACTGGTCACACTGAAGCAACCAATTCTTGGTCCATGAACTCCTCCCCACCCTGTTCATGGACTGGACTTGTGTCAAGGTCAGGACTCCAACACCGAGCCCCCGCACAGCACGAACTCTACGAGGAGTACGCATACGAAACATGGCTAGAAAACGGTCGGCTGCTCAGAACAAAGTAACAGAACGCACTGAAGAACAGCAAGGCCTGTGAAGAGCGACCTGAAAAACAGCAACGAGCGGGCAAGATCGCACAGAAAACTCCGATACGAACTGACTGCACGCACTGAAGAGCAGATACAAACCCACAAGCACAAACTGAACGGCAGAAAACGATCTGAAAGCCACGAGTCTGAAAAAGCGCGAATCGTCTCTCACCAAACTTTTACTAACACGAGATTAGCAAAAGGAGCCCAAAGGGTGCCGCGCTTGGTTCTGAACCGGCCTTTTCTAGTCTCGTCGTACATGGTGTACGTCACCGCGTTGTTGGCGATCGGAAATTCCGACAACTTTGTGCGACCGTGTGTAGGCAAAACAAGTTTGAGCCAACATCCGTCGGAAAAAATCCTAGGATTTTGTTGTCGGAATGTCCGAACAAAGTCCGACCGTGTGTACGGGGCATTAGTCCGTAGGGTTCAGTATTGGGTTGGCCCACCCTTTGCAGCTATAACAGCTTCAACTCTTCTGGAAAGGCTGTCCACAAGGTTTAGGATAGGGATCAGTCAAACACCCCTGGTTCGGTTCGCACCAGAACTTGCGAACAGGCAAAAAATTTGTGTGGATACCGTTAAAGTCTGGGACACGAACATGAAAAATCAAAAGTACAAAGGCTTATATGCAAGTTATTGCCCTAAAAAAGTGTTTGGGGACCCAGGTCCTGCCCCAGGGGACATGTATTAATGCAAAAAAAAGTTTTAAAAACGTCAATTTTTCAGGAGCAGTGATTTTAATAATGCTTAAAGTAAACAATAAAAATGAAATATTCCTTTAGATATCATGGCTGGGGGGTGTCCTTAGTGTGCCTGTAAAGTAGCCCATCTTTCCTGTGTTTAGAACAGTACCACAGCAAAATGACATTTCTAAAGGAAAAATGTCATTTAAACTGCCCGCAGCTGTAATGAATGGTCAGATCCTGGATATATAGCTTAAAATCATTGAAAAAACTGGAATGGGTTCCCCCCCAGTCCATTACCAGGCCCTTTGGATCTGGTATGATTATTAAGGGGAACCCCACTCCAAAATGTAAAAAATAAATTACGTGGGGATCCCCCAAAATCCATATGAGGCCCTTCAGGTCTGGCTTAGATATTAAAGGGAACCCTGCGCCAAAAATGAAAAAAAAATGGCATAGGGATCCCCCCCAAAATCCATACCAGACCCTTATCTGAGCACACAACCTGGCAGGCTGCAGAAGAAGAGGGGGGACAAGAGAGTGCCCCCCTGCTGAACCATACCAGGCCACATGCCCTCAACATGGGGAGGGTGTTTTGGGGTCAAGGGCCTCGTCCCCACAACCCTTGCCCGGTGGCTGTGGGGGTCTGTGGGCGGGGGGGCTTATCGGAATCTGGAAGCCCCCTTTAACAAGAGGACCCCCAGATCCCGGACCCTACCTATGTGAATGGGTATTGGGTACATCAACATGGGGACAAGGTGTTTTGGGGGGGACCCCAAAGCACCCCCCATGTTGAGGACATGTTGCCTGGTACGATTCAAGAGGGGGCACTCTCCCCCCCTTTTCCTGTGGCCTGCCAGGCTGCATGCTCGGATAAGGGTCTGGTATGGATTTTGGGGGGACCCAATGCCATTTTTAAAACAAATATTGGCGTAGGGTTCCCCTTAAAATCCATACCTGGCCCTTAATTTAAGAAAAAAAAAATTGGCACAGGGTTCCCCTTATTATCCATACCAGACCTGAAGGGCCTGGTATGGATTTTGGGGGGACCCCACACAATTTTTTTTACATTTTGGTGCAGGGTTCCCCTTAATATTCATACCAGACCCAAAGGGCCTGATAATGGACTGGGGGGGAAACTCACGCCATTTTTTTCAATTATTTTTATCTATATTGGGCGGCACAGTGGTGTAGTGGGTAGCACTTTCGCCTAGCATTAAGAAGGGTCGCTGGTTTGAATCCCAACCACGATACTACCTGCATGGAGTTTGCATGTTCTCCCTGTGCCTGCGTGGGTTTCCTCCAGGTACTCCGGTTTCCTCCCACACTCCAAAGACATGCTGGTAGGTTAATTGGATCCTGTCTAAAATTGTTCCTAGTATGTATGAATGTAAGTTAGGGACCTTATGCCCCGTACACACGGTCGGATTTTCCGATGGAAAATGTGTGATAGGACCTTGTTGTCGGAAATTCCGACCGTGTGTAGGCTCCATCACACATTTTCCATTGGATTTTCCGACACACAAAGTTTGAGAGCAGGCTATAAAATTTTCCGACAACAAAATCTGTTGTCGGAATTTCCGATGGTGTGTACACAAATCCGACGCACAAAGTGCCACGCATGCTCAGACTAAATAAAGAGATGAAAGCTATTGGCTACTGCCCCGTTTAGAGTCCCGACATACGTGTTTTATGTCACCGCGTTCAGAACGATCGGATTTTCCGACAACTTTGTGTGACCGCGTGTATGCAAGACAAGTTTGAGCCAACATCCGTCAGAAAAAATCCTAGGATTTTGTTGTCGGAATGTCCGATCAATGTCCGACCGTGTGTACGGGGCATTAGATTGTAAGCTCCTTGAGGGTAAGGACTGATGTGAATGTACAATGTATATGTAAAGTGCTGCATAAATTGACGGCGCTATATAAGTACCTGAAATAAATAAATTAAATAAAATAATAAATATTGCTGGGATCCGACAATACATTACAGCCGCAAACAGTTTTAAATGACATCTTTTCCTTTAGAAATGTAATTTTTCTGTTGTGCTGTTATAAACACAGGAAAGATGCGCTACTTTACAGGCAAACTAAGGATACCTCACAGGCACGATATTTAAAGGAATATTTTCATTTTTATTGTTTCACTTTAAGCATTATTAAAATCACTGCTTTTTTGCATTGATATATGTCCCCAGGTCCCCAAACACTTTTTATGGCAATAACTTGCATATAAGCCTTTAAAATTAGCACTTTTGATTTTTCATGTTTGTGTTCCATAGACTTTAACTGTGTTTGCATGTTCGTACACATATTTTGCCTATTCGCAAGTTCTGGTGCGAATCGAACAGGGGAGTGTTTGGCTTATCCCTCTGCAGCAGTCCCTGTGTTTATTAGAATATGAAATGTTGATCTTTTTGCAAATTTCAATGTCAATTTAGAATGCAAAACATGATTTAAATGGATTTAACATATAAAATGATTTTAATTACTAAACTTTGGTTTACAACTGTGCATTTTACATTATGCATGTCGAAGAAAGTGAAACACCCACCAAATGAATACAAAAATACCCCAGAAAGGGGATAGCCCAGTCACCTGTCAAAGTCATCTGAATGGCCTTTTCCGCAATCTAAAAGCAGCACTAAGCAGAGTGGACTCCGTGGGACACTGCAAGCTTCACTGTGCAGCCTGTCTTTTATTCATCTCACATAAAATGTAGGCCGAGGTGTTTAGTAAAAACTGCTGTGTCTAGTGAAGTTTGGATCATGGTATCTACTCTCCCCTATGCATAGGCTCTTCAATGTTTTTGGAGGTTAAATTACTTTAGCAATCACTGGAATACAGGATGACTAAAAAACTGAATCCCAAGTCCTTGCTGGCTGGTTCATTCAAAATACCAGGAGACCAGGTTTCCCTTGCATCCCATCATTTTTAAATGGGTCATGCTTGTCCACTTCAGCCACTTGATGATGCTGATGATGCAGCAACACTAATATTATAATATATATTTATACCATTTTCATGCAAATGTATTATTGAATAGCATTAGTCTGACATTGAATGATATAATGTATTTTTGCACTGAATAATAGTTAGTTAGACTTAACCTGGAATAATGGTTTGACTTTCTTTATTTAGATAAGCTTGTTCCCTTAAGACAATTTTATTTACCTACTTCTTGTGCAGCCAGGAAATTTGTTATATTGTAATCTTTTCTGACTTTGAAATGTGTGTTTTTTAATCTGCTATCAAGTTCAAGTCAAGTTATGCTGCACACCTTTATTTCACCTTGGCATCATAATTAAGACATTCCAGAACAAATTGATATCAGTTATTTCTTTTTACATATGAAATGATTAAGAAACTAAAATCATAAGGTATGTTAATAATTGTTTTGTCACTTGTTCATTCAGTTGAATAACATTGGATCTGAATATTTTATGTCAATTTTAATACTAAAGTAACATGTTTATCATAAACTAATTTAATTTCAAATGTCTAACATTAGGCTAGTTTAAAATGAAAATTCATATGAGACTGAGGCTAAACATGCTGCTTTGCAAAAGGCAAATTCTAATGATTTACTAGTGACGTGCCTTATTGCACTTTTTGCTATGTTGTTGTCAGGCCTGTGTCTATTGTCTGCATTAACACACGATCGGATATTCGGACAACCAAACTGTGAATTTTTTTCTGATGGATGTTGGCTCAAACTTGTCTTGCATACACACGGTCGCACAAAGTTGGTCAGAAATTCCGAACGTCAAGAACACGGTGACGTACAACACGTATAACGAGCCGAGAAAAATGCAGTTCAATAGCCAGTGCGACTCTTCTGCTTGATTCTGAGCATGCGTGGACTTTTGTGCATCGGAATTGTGTACACATGCTCGGAATTTCCGACAACAAGTCTTGTTGTCGAAAAATTTGAGAACCTGCTCTCAAACAGTTCTTGTCGGAAATTTCTGAAGCAAATGTCCGATGGAGCATACACACAGTCGGAATTTCCGACAACAAGCTGACATCGAACATTTGTTGTCGGAAATTCCGATTGTGTGTACGTGGCATAAGAGTGAGTTAGAAAACCCACTCTAATGTAGAAAATAGAGAATACAGGCAATCCAACATCAATTACACCCTAAGCTGGCTATAGATCTCTTTTTTTAATGGATTTTCTTTTAGGGATTTTTATGGATGGAGATTCGAGGTGGATGAAGGAATTCTCCCCACTGCACTATTGTATTCTCACACTGGGGATTTTCTCCTGTCAGAATACACTGATCAGTGCTAAAGCGCTGATCAAATGAAAAATTTCCAACATTCCCATCCAAAAGAAATCAATCATTAGATTAACTTCTCTGTAGTGGGACTGGCCATAGATGGATCAAAACTTGGCCAGTACCTGCTGAATTTTGATCCCTCTGTGGACAGCTTAAGTGGAGGGGAAAAAGGTGCTGCTGTATTACTGTACTGCATTTTTTTCTTTTTTTTTTTATCACTGACACTCATACAAGTACCCAATGTCAGTGCATTTGCCAAATGGCTAATTGAGGAACCTAACAGGCTACATTTTTAAAGGTTGGCCTCAAAGCTTCCACCTGTTAAAGATGAATAAATTATTGTTGACCATTTTCACTAAAAAAAAATTGTGAAAGGCATTTATTGTAGTATTAGGTCAAACAGTTCTTCCATTTGGCAATTTGCGAACATATTATTCTGTCAGAAACATTTTTTGTACATGCTATAAAGCTAATGCTTGTTAAAAACTGTTTATCTTGCTTACATTGGGACAAAATGACAGAGGTATTAGCTCATGCTCCTCGTGCATTTGAACAATTGCAAACAAACTAATCTGTTCTTGCCAAAAAAAGTAATGCTGGTTAAAAATACTTGTAGATCCTTTCACTCTAAAAACTAGGGCATTCTGTGTAAAACTAGGCCATGACAAGTGTATTTGCTAGTGTGGTAAAAGCTGATTAACCACTTGACCTCCTGAAGGTTTCACTCCCTATCCTAACCAGAGCACTTTTTTGCAATTTGGCAATGTGCTGTTTTAACTGGTAATTGCGTGGTCATGCAACGCTATATCCAAACAAAATTTACGTCCTTTTTTTCCCCACAAATAGAGCTTTCTTTTGGTGGTATTTGATCACCACTGGGATTTTTATTTTTTGCGATATAAACAGAAAAATAAAAAATGATATTTTCTACTCTAGACTCTACTCTTCCTAGAATGGCAGGGCAGTACAACCCCCCCCCCCCCTCCAAATTATTCCTTTTTGGAAAATAGACACGCCAAGGAATTTGATTTTTTTGTGATAAGTGATTGAAAAATTACAAAAATGTTTTTACCCAAAGTTGTCACTGAAATTATATATCGCACACACCTTGCATTGGTATATGTGGAATAACACCCCAAAATGCATTCTGCTGCTTCTCTTGAGTATGCAAATGAAGAAAAAGATCTGGTGTCAGCAGTGACACACCTCCATCCTTAATATACCACAAATACACAGAGAATCACCCTGGGACTTTAAATGAGGTGAGCACAGTTTGCCACTAAATGACAAAGGGTAAACACAGTTAATACATTTATTTAAAGAATAATTATACATACATGAGTAGCATAAACAGTTGCTAAGCCAATAAAATATTGCACATGATAGAAATTACATAGGTACATAAAGTCATACAGTATGCACAGACATCTGAGAGACCAGACACATTTCGCAAGACTTAGCTTGCTTCTTCAGGGGTAGATGCAGGTGTGATGTATCTAAAATGAATAAAAAGATGTATAACACAGTGACGGATATTGAAGAAAATGGTAAGAGGGGCCTTAAGGTAGAGGACCCCATACTCACCAATAGGCAAAGCCAAAGTACCAATTGCTGAATTCCCAGAGGGCGGCAGCGACAAATGCATGGCATGGGAGCTGAGGGGAAGAAACCGACCACAAACACCTCCAAGGGACAAACGGAAGGCAGACATGGCATGGATGGGAATGTGTAATCTTTTGTGTCTCCCATTGTCCATTGTAGATGTCAACTATAACACAAATATGTATAACAATAATTGCTAAAATAGCAGAGTAAGTGTAAAAATGTATCGTTGTATGTATGATTACATATATTAACCGACCTGGTCCAAATGGTAGAATGGACATGGAGGCCAGAGGTAAGTGTGAGGGAAGGAAACAATTAAAAAATAAATGAAAAAAGTGTAAATGGAAAACCAATCCCAAGCACAAAATGAGTGCTGGAGTGTAGAGTATAAGTGTACCTTTATATGATAAACGTCTGCAAGCAGTAGAGTGAGCAGTCACAATTGAAGTGAAACCAGTTGAAGAGGGAATCCCAGCCATGTCCACCCTCCGAATTGTATCCCCGGAGGGGACTAGCCCACTCCGCCCCCAATGCCATATAAGGATAGCAAGACATGATCACGCTGGATGTGTCAGCCGCCGTATGGGGGGTGTGCATGCTCAGTCACCCCCTGGCCATCCATGACGACACACTACCCCCAGATGTGATGAAGCCGCGGCCATAGACATCATACAAAGGGTGTAGAAACATGGCGCCAATATGCAGGTGGCCCCAGCCATCCAAAGAGCAGGGAGGGACAGCAGGAAATATGAAACTGCCCTTATTGCAGCTCCCAAGCCAAACAAAAAAACACTACCACCAAAAGGGACCAGCATGAGGAACTAAGGCGAAAGTCATCACTTGGTTAGACAATATTGTGGGCTAAAGCATGTATGTGAATTAATTTATATGTTGAGTAATGTGGCTAGGAGTGCTAACAGACCAGGTTGGGCTAAATGGGTGTCTTCCACCTGCGTTTAAATGCATTCTCTTGAGTACAGGGATACCACATGTGTGAGACTTTTTGGGAGCCTAGCTGCACACAGGACCCCGAAAATCAATCACCGCATTCAGGCTTTCAAAGACCGTAAATTGCTAATTTCACTTCCTCACTACCTATCACAGTTTCAGAGCCCCTGCAATGTAAAGAAAGCACCAAACCCCCCTAAATGACCCCCTTTTCGGAAAGTAGATACCCCAAGCTATTTGCTGAGAGGCATGTTGAGTCCACAGAATATTTTCTATTTTGCCACAAGTTTTGGGAAAATTACAATTTTTTTTTTTTTTTTTACACAAAGTTGTCACTTAAATGATATATTGCTAACACATGGCATGGGTATATGTGAAATTACATCCCAAAATACATTCTGCTACTTCTCCTGAGTACGGGGACACCATGTGTGAGAGACGTTTTGGCAGTCTAGCTGCGTATAGAATCCCGAAAACCAGTCACCGCCTTCAGGCTTTCTAAGGGCGTAAATTGCTCATTTTACTTCCTCACTACCTATCACAGTTTCGGAGGCCAGAAATGTCAAGATAGCACAACCCCCCCTCCCATCACCCATTTTCAGAAAGTAGACACCCCACGCTGTTTGCTGAGAGGCATGTTGAGTATTTTGCAGATCTCACTTTTTGTCACAAAGCTTTGAAAATTGAAAAAAGAAAAGAAAACATTTTCCTTTTATTTCTTCATTTTCCAAGAAATTGTGGCAACAAATGAGATCTGCAAAATGCTCACTATGCCTATTAACAAATACCTTGGGGTGTCTACTTTCCAAAAAGGGGTCATTTGGGGGGGGGGGGGTTATGTGCTATCTTGACATTTCAGGGCCTCCAAAACTGTGATAGGTATGTTTAATGTGATGTTTGAGCAATGGACGGAGCTACGCGCTACCGTCATCGCACGTGATCCCAGAAGTGCGAAGTGCAAGTGTTTTACTTGTTTGCTGGCAAAAGACCAGTTTTAAACCAAAGGTATTATTTTGCATGCAGAATGTAAGTGTATTTACATATTCAACCTTCACGGCTGTTATCACGGTTCTCCTGGAGATGATTAGCGGGAGCTTGAAAACATGGGAAGACCCCTCCACCATTAGAGGGAACCGGGAACTGCAGGAGGACCCCTCCATCCA
Organism: Aquarana catesbeiana; assembly: GCF_042186555.1. Lineage (NCBI taxonomy): Eukaryota > Metazoa > Chordata > Amphibia > Anura > Ranidae > Aquarana > Aquarana catesbeiana. Next base: position 289,929,500 of record NC_133328.1, read on the forward strand.
TATCACCCCTTAGAGGGTTACTATTAAAGTGATAGAAAACCCCCAAAATCCCTCCCCCCCAAAAAAAAACTCACCCAAAAAAACCTGCAAGACAATAGCATAATGTGTTAGTATGCATCGGCTCCAACGCTGTGAGTGGCCGGAGCCACAGTGATGTCACTCCTGCACATTAGTCCTTTGTTCCGACACAAGCTGCCGGACCTTCAACGCACATGCGCCGCTGACATCAGCGGCTGCATGAAGGGTGGATATCTCCTAAACTGTGCAGGTTTAGGAGATATTCATTTTACCTACAGGTAAGCCTTATTATAGGCTTACCTGTAGGTAAAAATGTCCAAGCGGGCAATACAACCACTTTAAGCTAGTTTGACCTTTCTAGCAATAGAAGGTACACATCATCTGGTAAGCTCCCCTATTAGTATAAGGCTGACCGCAGGTCAGCCTGTGTTTGTGGGAGGAGTTGGGTTGCATAAAGCCACCCCTATGTCCCTCCTTCCCGGTCGATGGTGGCTCACGTATGTGCGTCATTTCCGGGCGACGATTGCTTCACTTCTGGTTTTCGGGGTCCGCACGGTCTCATCCTCTCTCTCTCTCACAAAGGGCAAGTTTGTAACCAACCTTTTTTGTGCTGACAGTTACCATTGTTGAAAACCACCTCTTCTTCAGCACTGGTCTTTACGGTAGCAGATACTTTTAACACAAATATCCAGCTTCTACTGCATGGGTGGGCAAGGAATATGTTAGACCTGTTGTACTTTGCAACAGAGGCCAGGGCAGGTGTCACAGTATGGTGCAGCACACAATGCTTCAAACCTTCACAGATTTCATACGGGCATGGTTCCTACTACATACTGGTGATTTATGTCATTTCTACCACGGTTTTGTTGTCGTATTTCTATGTCATTTCCATTGCTGTTTTATGTCACTATTATGTTCATTCCGTCATACTTGGGCTTATGGGTGGCACCATTTTTTATCACTATCACAGGTACTGTTTCCATGTTAAACGCAAAAGGAATTACGTAGCTTTGTCCAGGCGAAGCTACGTAATTCCTTTTGCTAAACGCGTTGACGTCACCAGCATCTTGTGACGCCGTCTCTCTGCTGTGTCCCGGAAGCAAGCCCAAGGCGAGTCGGTGAGCCTGGGAGACTTGAGTTGGCAGTACCGAAAAGCCATAGTATAACAAGAAGATTGCAAGACGGTGGAGAAAATCTTTAGCATTGTTTAGTGCCAACATCAAAAAGGGACTGCTGAATATCTTTTGTTTGGATTAAATAGATGAAGCTGTTGCTGTAGGACCATCACCCCTTGGAGAAAGCACCACCTCAGGAAGGGTATAATATGGCTGGTCTTTTTCATTAAGTTACTAATACTAGCGTGATACATAGACATCATCAAAGCATAGTACCCCGACCCATACCAGTGCTATTAAGAAACAATGGGACTGCAATCTGGACCATGAAATCACTGTTGGACCAATAACCTAAACGTAAATAAAACATAAGCCTGCTCCGGACTCCTATACAACTGTATGATGTCCTAAAATACTGGGCCAGCGATATAAGTTGAGTATAAGGTAGTTTGTCATCTTATCACAGAGGTTTTACCTTCAAAAGATCGCTCCCCAAGTTTGCTCTCCCTCTCCTGTGATGGACCATGGCTAGTTTACCCAAAGTAGTATGCTTTTCTACCCCCTGGGGTAGAAAAGATAACAAACTACCTTATACTACCTTATACTCAACTTATAACGTTGGCCAATATACTATATTGTTTATATTTTTTTGCTGCTCAATCCAGGTACTTCTTCTGGGTGGTTTTGTTTGGGGCCTGACTCAAAATCTTTTCTGGCTTTCCTCTCCACTCAAAGTAAAGGGAGACAATTGTTTGGATGTCCTAGTATTTAAAATATACAGGATTGACTGCTGTCTGCTGTTTTTGTAGGTAGTCAGCATCATTTAATTTACCCCATAAATCCCTTGTCCACATTTATTGTGCATACTAATCTTTATATCATCTTCCCCATAGATGGACCTATAGGTGGCGACTTTCTGCTTCCTCTTTGGTTTCACCAAATGATCCATTTTTATTCTTCCCTGTGTTCTTTGGAGCCTTAGATTCAATACCCTTTCATCAACCTACAGGTAATTTGAGACTAAGGAATGTTTTGCCTTTTTTATGCATACCCAAGACAACTGATTAAATATTTGTGATGTGTTTTGATTTGATATATATATGAGGGTTTATGAGTCTAATACTATGTTATTTTTTTATAGTGACCATATATACAGTGCCTGATATAAAGTTTTCCTGAAGAAGCCATCGCTATGGAGAAATATGTAGAGATGCAATCAGTTGCACCTGTCTATGTATTGTATGGCCTTACTTTGACATCAATATGTTGAATTGTAAGATGTTTTTCTTCATAAAATTTTTTTATTTTTATATATCCTTTGTTTAGTTGTGTTGTCAGCACCTTAAAAATCCAATTTCTCTTGATTTGTGATATTATGTTTAAACAAGGGATGCCGTGCTAATGTCTATTCAGATAATCAGTGAACCTTCTTTTTATTAAAACATGAATGTTAGTAGGGCAGTGGATGTGTCAGTAGGGCAGAAGTTGGTGTCAGTGGGGCAGTGGATTGTGTCAGTAAAGCAGTGGATGGTGTAAGTAGGGCAGTTGACTTTGTCAGTAGAGCAGTTGACTGTGTCAGTTAAGCAGTGGACAGTGTCAGGAGTGTAGTGGACAGTGTCAGTAGAGCAGTGGACAGTGTCAGTAGGGCAGAGATTGCTTTCAGTAGAGCAGTGGACAGTGCAAGGCTGGTAGTGGACAGTATCATTAGGGCAGAAGGTGGTGTCAGTAGGACAGTGGATGGTGTCAGTAGGGCAGAGGTTGGTGTCAGTGGGGCAGTGGACAGTGTCAGTGGGTAAAGCAGTGGACTGTGTAAGTATGGCAATGGACTTTGTCAGTAGATGAGTTCACGATGTCAGTAGAGCAGTGGACAGTGTCAGTAGAACAGTGGACAGTGTCATTAGGGTAGTGAACGGTGTCAGTGGGGCATAGATTGATGTCAGTAGAGCAGTGAACAATGTCAGTAGGACAGAGATTGGTATCAGTAGAGCAGTGGACAGTGTCAGTAGGGTAGTGGGCGGTGTCAGTAAGGTAGCGGATGGTGTCAGAAGGGCAGTGGACGGTGTCATTAAAGCAGTTTACAGTGTCAGTAGAGCAGTGGACAGTGTCAGTAGGGCAGAGATTGGTGTCAGTAGAGCCATGGAAGGTGTCAGTAGAGCAGTGGACTGTGTCAGTAGGGTAGAGGGCAGTGTCAGTAGGGCAGAGATTGATGTCAGTAGAGCAGTGGATAGTGTCAGTAGGGCAGTGAACTTTGTCAGTAGAGAAAAGAAAAATATGCTGCGCTAAAATGTAAAAAATACCAATTGTATAAATTGTATGTATCAAATAATAATCTAAACAGAGAATATTTTAAACCATAAATATATAGTGTGCTGAAAATGATACAAAATAGTGTTATTGCAGCAGTGCAATATAAAAATTTGCAAAACTATAGCATCAAATATGCATAATGAATATAATATATAGTGCAACGTGCATTAATCTACCACAGCAGATATGTATTAAGTGCAATATTCAAAAAAGTGCCCAGTGCCACACAGTAGTTGTTGTCCAAAGCGTGTTTAGACTTGGTTTCACAGCTGAGTCACACACTCTGAGGGGAGCGGCTTTCCTGGGGGGTCACTGGATGACACTGGACCATGGATTTATAAGCACTGAGATTATTTGGAGCATGCTGGATTTTCATTTATGGACATTTTCATACACCCATGTTATTGATTATTGGACTCACAGATCACTTTTCATATTGTTTATTGGTTATTGTTTTTTGGATCATATATCACACTACTGTGTGGCACTGGGCACTTTTTTGAATATTGCACATAATACATATCTGCTGTGGTAGATTAATGCATGTTGCACTTCATATTATATTCATTATGTATATTTGTATATTTGTATTTGATGCTATAGTTTAGCAAATTTTTATATTTCATTGATGCAATAACACTATTTTGTATCATTTTCAGCACACTATATAGTGCGTATTACAGCGTATACAGCATATACAGCGTATTTTTCTTTTTTTAAGTGGTGCACGGTATATGAGACGTGTTCTACGCAGGCAGCTAGGTGTGTTTTTTACTCTTGAAGGCATTAGATCATTGTGGCTCACAAGGTTTTCTTTTATTGTACACTTTGTCAGTAGAGCAGTTGACTGTGTCAGTAGAGCAGTGGACAGTATCAGGGGTGTACTGGACAGTGTCAGTAGAGCAGTGGAAGGTGTCAGTAGGCTAGTAGACAGTGTCAGTAGGGCAGAAGGTGGTGTCAGTAGGACAGTGGATGCTGTCAGTACAGCAGTGGACGATGTCAGTAGGACAGGGGTTGGTGTCAGTGGGGCAGTGGATGGTGTCAGTAAGTAAAGTAGTGGACAGTGTAAGTAGGGCAGTGGACTTTGTCAGTAGAGCAGTTGACAGTGTTAGTAGAGTAGTGGACAGTGTCAGGGGTGTAGTGGACAGTGTCAGTAGAGCAGTGGATGGTGTCAGGAGGATAGTGGACAGTGTCAGTAGAACAGTGGATAGTGTCATTAGGGTAGTAGACGGTGTCAGTAGGGCATAGACTGATGTCAGTAGAGCAGTGAACAGTGTCAGTAGGGCAGAGATTGGTATCAGTAGAGCAGTGGACAGTATCAGTAAGGTAGCAGAAGGTGTCAGAATAGCAGTAAATGGTGTCAGTAAAGCAGTGGACAGTGTCAGTAGAGAAGTGGACAGTGTAAACAGGGCAGAGATTGGTGTCAGTAGAGCCATGGACGGTGTCAGTAGAGCAGTGGACTGTGTCAGTGGGGTAGAAGACAGTGTCAGTAGGGCAGAGACTGATGTCAGTAGAGCAGTGGATGGTGTCAGTAGGGCAGAGGATGGTGTCAGTAAGGTAGCAGAAGGTGTCAGAATAGCAGTAAACAGTGTCAGTAAAGCAGTGGACAGTGTCAGTAGAGAAGTGGACAGTGTCAGTAGGGCAGAGATTGGTGTCAGTAGAGCCATGGACGGTGTCAGTAGAGCAGTGGACTGTGTCAGTGGGGTAGAGGACAGTGTCAGTAGGGCAGAGATTGATGTCAGTAGAGCAGTGGATGGTGTCAGTAGGGCAGAGGATGGTGCCAGTAGGGCAGAGCATGGTGTCAGCAGGGCAGAGATTGGTGTCAGGAGGGCAGTGGACGGTGTCAGTAAAACAAAGATAGTTGTTAGTAGAGCAGTGGACAGTGTTAGTAGATTTTTATTATTTTACTTTTTTATAATTTTTTACAATTTTTTTTTTTTTAATAACTTTTTACAATTTTTAACAGCCCTGTTTGGGGGAGGGGCTTTGGTGAAATATCAGGGGTGAAAACAGACCCCTAATGTCTCACTTTTGAGACAGAGTAAAAGACTGAGGACAGATATTCCCCAACCCCTTTCTCTGCAGCCTGAACAGTAAATGAATGGGAAGTGCTCTGTGCTGAGCAGCTTACTTCATTCACAAGCTGAAGCGGAGTAAGCATAGTAAACCTCCCCTTCATTTCCCCTACAGCAGCCGGCAGGAAATGAGAGAGGGAAGCCATCAGTGTTGTAGGGAGCCATCACGGGTTGAATCAAGACAGGTGGCAACCCTGTCTCCCTCCGCACCTGGTCCGGTTGACTTCTCCTACTTGAGGCCCAGGAACTGGGCGCAGTGCTTCTCCTGCAGGATCCTCCTAAGCTGAGAGCCTGGGACTGGTGGTGTCCCTTCCTTTTGGGAACCGAGCTGGGCAACGTGGCCTGGGGCATAAACGGTACTATTTAACCACTTTTGGGACTGGTGGAGTAATCTTCCACAACTTTTTCCTACAATTAAATTAAAGCCTGCCTCGGCAGATTAATATAGAAGAGACCGGTCTTTAATTTAATTGTCGGGAGAGACAGTGTGGTAGATCAGCCTGTACCCAAAAGTGGTTACATGGTCCCTTTTTCTGCCCCAGGTCCTTAGCTGAACAATGGGATCTGAAAAAATGTATTTTTAAATATCTGCAGAGCGGCAGTTGAAGTGGCAGGGCTGGGCAGAGCAATGCGCAGGGGGTGATTAGGATGTGCCCAGGCACAGGGGGCACACCATGTGCTCACACATATGGTAATGCTCATGAATTCACTATGTATGCAAAGAATTGCCATTCTTTATTAACCACGGCACACTGTGCTATAGCATACCACAAAGAACAGATGAAAATAATTTGTGCTTAGCATTGCACTTTAGACATATAGAGCAGCACCTATTCTTTTGTGAAGTGAAGTGAATTTATGTTAATTTACAACCAATTAAGAATAAATGTCTAACACAACACTACTCAACATAAAACATGTGTTGTGGCCCAAATGGGCCCTAACTAGTGATAGACTTGATAATGTCAACATTTCCAGCAATAAGATCAGAAGTATAATATAACCCCATCATTTCAATGCTATTGTATGGTTTATTGTTTGGTTTTGTATACATCTACATAATTAAAGATAATACTGTAGTAGCTGAAAAGCCAGTGGAAAAAAAAACTGCTTTTTACTTTAGCCAAGCATTCCATCCAAATCCAAATCTGTCGGTTATGAAGTAGGTGAAGGAAAGTTATTACTCAGATATATACTCTTTTGTACAGTTTTGCATTTTTATATGTGTCTGTTCTTTTGTTATTGGCAGAGATTTTTGAAAGCATAGGAATCCATGGACAAAGGTCTCTTGAAGGTCTAGCTATCTACACAGTAAATGTATATTCGCAGAAATAATTCACATTTTGATAAAGCTTTTTGGAAATCCCTATGCTATCTGATTGTCCTTCTGCACTTCAGTAGCCAAGCAAATAAAAGTATTTAATCTGTGGAAACTGAGCAAATCTCCAGTAGAGAACAGTTGTCATGAGACAGAAAAGCAAAGCAGAACAGATAAAGTGCTCAGCTGCCATCATTTTGACTTTCAGCAACTGCCTCCTACTTTTAACTCTTAATGTTCAGACATTAAAAGCAATAATAATAATAATAATAATAATAATAATAATAATGACAGCATTTTTCTTTAAGATTTTTTTTTTAAACAAAGCATCTATAAATCAAATGCAAGGTGAAAATGTTGCAAATTCTGCATTTTGAGTAAAGACAATAATATGAAAAATATACTGTCCAGCTTTCAGACTGCCAAAATTGTAAAAACTTGCACCTATATGCGGTAAACAGTGTATTTGTGCCTCATATTTGCGCTATTAAGTAAAAGTTGCAATAATAAAAAAACTATTTGGAGATTAGCGGCAATAGGTCCCTAGTGCATGGTATGTAAGCCTTTCCACTAGGCTACAATTTAACCCCTTTCATACCCGTACTATAGCCGAATGACGGATACAGCGAGGGCTTACTTCAACGGGAGGGTGTCTATTGTCGTCCTGCCATGATTGCGCTCCCCAGGAGGCGCACTCTGTGATCATTGAGTCCTTCGGACTCAGCTGATCAAAGATCAGGGTAAAGGGCCAATCACAGTGGCCCTTTACCATGTGATCAGCTATCTCCAATGACAGCTGATCACAATGACAGCGTGAGGAGAGATGAAGAGAGCCGAAAACTGGACTGAGTTAAAGGGACATCGGCACTGATAATCAGGGCACTGATTATCAGTGTCCTGATTGTCAGTGCAGTCCAAACAGTGTCCACCAGTGCTCCAATCAGTGCCCACCAGTGCTCCAATCAGTGGCAACCACTGCTTCCAATCAGTGCCCACCAGTGCTGCCAATCAGTGCCTCCTCATCATTGTCACCTATCAGTGCCCATCAGTGCCACCTGCCAGTGCCCATCGGTGCCACCTATCAGTGCTGCCTATCACTGCCACCTATTGGTGCCACCTATCAGTGCGGCCTCATCAGTGCCTCTTCATCAGTGCCCACTAGTGCTCCCCCATCAGTGCCCACCAGTGCTGCCTCATCAGTGCCCACCAGTGCTGCCTCATCAGTGCCACCTATCTGTGCCCATCAGTACCACCTATCAGTGCCGCCTCATTAGTGCCCATCAGTGCAGCCTATCAATCAGCTCATCAGTGAAGGATAAAACTGATCTGTTTGCAAACTTTTATAACAAACTATGAAATTCTTATTTATTAAGACTTTTTTCATATGTTTAGCAAAAAATAAAAAGCCCAGTGGTGATTAAATACCACCAAAAGAAAAAAACTCTACTTGTGTGGAAAAAAATGATAAAAATTTAATTTAGGTATAGTTTTGCATGACCACGCAATTGTCTTTCATATTGATGCAGCGCCGAAAGCTGAAAATTTGCCTGGGCAGGAAGAGAGTGAAAGTGCCCAGTAGGCAAGTGACTAGGTGGGCAGGTTTTGTTGTGAAGTAAACATTAATGCCCCGTACACACGGTCGGACTTTGTTCGGACATTCCGAGAACAAAATCCTAGGATTTTTTCCGACGGATGTTGGCTCAAACTTGTCTTGCATACACACAGTCACACAAAGTTGTCGGAAAATCCGATCGTTCTAAATGTGGTGACGTAAAACACGTACGTCGGGACTATAAACGGGGCAGTGGCCAATAGCTTTCATCTCTTTATTTATTCTGAGCATGCGTGCCACTTTGTCCGTCGGATTTGTGTACACACGATCGGAATTTCCGACAACGGATTTTGTTGTCGGAAAATTTTATCTCCTGCTCTCCAACTTTGTGTGTCGGAAAATCCGATGGAAAATGTCCGATGGAGCCCACACATGGTCGGAATTTCCGACAACACGTTCCGATCGGACATTTTCCATTGGAAAATCCGACCGTGTGTACGGGGCATAAGTGTATTATTTCAAAGCCAAAAACAATTAAAAAATATTGTACAGACAAGATTCACACTGTGTCACCAGCTTTAGCAGGCCTAGTTTAAAAGGGAGAGACTGGGCAGGTTTTATTGCAAAAATAAAAAAATAGAGTACTATTTCAGTGACAGAATTTAGAATTTTTTTTTTACAGACCTGATGCACAATATGTAAGCCTTTTAACAAGGCCACGATTTTAGATGAAAAGACCAGGCATGTTTATGATGAAATAAAATTTTGAGTGTAATAAGTCAGAGACAAAAGCCAAACATTTTTTTCCAGAAAGAATGTACACTATGTAAGCAACTTTAGAATGCCTAGAATAAAAGGGACAGATCAGGCAGGTTTAATAAAAAACAATGTGTATTATTTCAGGGACAAAATGTAAATATCTTGCAGACCTGGTACAGAATATGAACACCTTTTACAAGGCCACAGTTTTACTAGGCCACCGATTAAGTGGGAAAGACAAGATGGGTTTTATCATGAAATAAAAATAAGATTGTATTAACTCAAAGACAAAACACATAAATATTGTACAAACTAGATGTACACCATGTAAGCAGATTTAGTAGGCCTGGTGTCAGGGCTGGGCTCAGCCTTCCCTCAGTTAAGGCTGCTTAGCTGTTGGTTAATTGCCAGTACTCATCATTACACAGTGACTCACCTGGTGATCATATCCTTCTCGTTAACAAGCCCTGCTGGCTAATTAAGCTGCCTGGATTAGATCTCCTGTGCCTTTACCTTGGTCAACATATCTAGAGACTCTCTGATGTGTTCCTGTTGAAGACTTGCCTGGCTGACATCCCTTCTAGTTCCTGATCCTGTCTGCTGCTCTGACTACACTAATCTCTGGCTCCCTGATTTCCTGGCTTGTTCTGACTACCCGATTTGGTTACCATACCCTGGCTATGTTTTGACTACGTTTACTATTTGTACCATTCTTACCACTATTTTAAATGGTGTGATTTTTACTGCATTTTCTGTCTCAGTCTGATTCATGGTTCCTGACAGTATGCGAAGTGTCGTAGACTATCCCTGCTGCTGCTCTGACCTCTATGCAGGCACCCGCCTCGAGTATTACCTCTATAAGAGGTATGTCTAGTTCCTCTGCTTCCCCAGCGATTTGGGGGCGATCAAGTTCAATACAGAGGGTTTCTCAACCAGATTGAGGTATACTTTGAGATGCTGACCCAGGCATTTCCCATGGACAGAAGCAATGTCCTGATTTACCCAGAGTTTGTGGTTTCCTTTAAAAGGGTATTTGACATTCACACATGCTCCACTTCTGCTGCCAAGAGCCTCATGTGCATCAAACAGAGTACGAGAACTGTTGCAGATTGCACCATTGAATTCCATACTCTGGCAGCAGAGGTTGCTTGGAACAATGAGGCCCTCGTGGCTGCTTTTTCTCATGGTCTCTTGAATAACATCAAAGATGAGATAGCAGCTCGAGACATACCCACTGAGCTGGAGAGGTTGATCACGTTTGCCATTCTCATTGACTCCAGACTCCGAGAGAGACCTTCCTTTAAAGAGCACTTGCGGAAGTCTCCTGTACGTTTTTCTCCGAGCTTTGTAGTCCCACCCTTGCCTCCCTCACCTCCCATAACCACTGATACCGAGTCTGCCAGTGAGGTAGAACCCATGCAGTTGGGCTTCACACGTCTCTCTGTGGATGAGAGGGCCTCTAGGAGGAGGGAGAGATTGTGCCTTTATTGTGGCCAGGCAGGTCCCTTTTTGAAGTCTTGGTTCGGGGAAACGCTTGCACCTGAGGTTCTGTTATCCAGAAGGATAAGCCCCTGGTTCCGGTTAGCCTTTCTTAGTCTGGGTCATCCATCGGGATACAGGCTCTAATCGACTCTGGGGCTGCAAGCCTGTTTATAGATGGTACCTTTGTGTCTAAGCACTGGATTCCGCTGCAGCTTCATGCCACTCCACTTGCTATTGAGGCTATTGATGGGAGACCTCTACAGCCTGCCCATGTGACTCATGAGACTGCTTCATCTACCATGGCCATAGGTGCTCTTCACCATGAGACAATCCAAATCCAAGTAATTTCCTCTCCTCATTTTCCAGTGGTTATTGGTTATTCTTGGTTATAACCCCTCTTGATTGGCTTCATGCTGAGGTTCTTTCCTGGTCGCCTCAATGCAGTAAGACATGTTTTCAGAAAGTGTTTAAAGTCTTGTGCACCTCTTCACTCTCCTCCCTGCTGGAGGAGAACCACGATTCTAGCGATGTCTTTGACAAAGGTCAAGCTGGTAGTTTGCCTCCACACTGGTCGTATGATTGCACAATTGACACAATTGACCTTCAACCTGGTGCCATACCCCCTCATGGCCGGGGTTTACCCTTTGTCTGTCTCGGAGGACAAAGCCATGGAGGAGTATGTTGCAGACGCACTTTCTCAAGGATTCATTCACAAATCCTCATCTCCTGCTGATGCTGGCTTCTTCTTTGTGAAGAAGAAGAGTGGTGAACTGAGATCTTGTATTTATTAGGGATGAGCCGATGTTCCGTTCGACTCGAAAATAGGGTGTTTGCCCATTCGCCGAATACCGAACATTATGGGGCGTTCATGGGAAATTTGAGTTTGCAGTGCATTGATGGCTGCTGATTGGCCATAGCATGCACCTGACCTGTATGCTTTGGCCAATCACAGAGCGCTCTGCTGTGAGAGCCATGATTGGCCAAAGGCAGGGTGCTTTTAGCCAGTCATGGCTCAGGAGTCCACGCCCCACACTATGTAAGGCTGCTTACACGATATCCGTACATAGTTTTAAGAATGAGAGCAGCAAAATGACTTTTGTAAAGGAAAAAATGTCATTTGAAACTGCTTGTGGCTCTAATGTATTCCCGGATCCTGGCAATATACACAAAAATCATTGAAAAAAATGGCATGAGTCCCCCCAGTCCATTACCAGGCCCTTTGGGTCTGGTATGGATATTAAGGGGAACTCTCCGCCAAAATTTAAAAAAATAATTGCACGGGCCCCCCCCAAATCCATACCAGGATCTTCAGGTCTGGTATGGATTTTAAGGGGAATCCCGAGCCAAAATTTAAAAAAAAAAGGCGTGGGGGTCCCACCAAAATCCATACCAGGCCCTTCAGGTCTGGTATGTATTTTAAGGGAACCCCACGCAAAAATAAAAAAATGGTGTGGGGGCCCCCCAAAATCCATACCAGACCTTTATCCGAGTATGCAACCTGGTAGGCCGCAGGCAAAGGGGGGTTGATGGGGACAAGGGCCTCTTCTTCTACCAGTAAATCTGCTATAAGGCGGTCATTGAGTGGTTAAAGGCAATTTCTTTTTCATTAAAAGAACAAACATCTTAAACTCAAGCACAGAGCAGCCCTGAACCCCCTCTTCTGGGGTTCCCCGCTGATGCTTTGGCTTCTTCTTTTTCAGTGTCTGCCACCATATCAAGTGATTGCTATGAGGGCAGACAGGCAAGCTCAATCCCGAGCTGAGCTGTGTGTGTCCATTAACACACACAGTGCGGCTCAGCCCCACCTCCAGCTCTCTGCTCACAGGATTTGCTCTAGGCTTTCATTATGGACCTATGCACCAACATCTCTCTGTGGAAAAGTCCGCAGACCATGAGGTTACCCTATAACAGGTTCAAATGGTCACTAAGGCACATGTAACCCAGATCATGGAACTGCATAGACATATCTAGGATCTAGATAACTTGGGCTGATACAATCTCTGGTTTTTCAGTTTTCTGGAAACCATTGAGCTGCCTCAACTGGAGCAAGCTATCCTTCATATCTGCAATGATCTCCTGGATAGACTGCAGAAATCCCTGATTCAGATGGAATGGTCTTCCAGGGCTTTGAGGCTCAGGGGCTGAGACACTAACCCAACTTGGGACATGATATTCTGTTTGGTCAGCGAAGGCCAGAGATCGGGAGCATATTGCCTATCGAAGGACTGGTATTAAAATCATCCAAGACCTCTCAAACATCACCCTACAACATAAGTGGGCTTTATGCCCTCTCCTTCAGGTCCTTCGATCCAGTGGGATTTAATACTGGTTTAGGTTCCTGTTTTGCCTCTCAGCCACCCAAGCTGCTGTACGGCCAATCTCTATGTACCAGATGACCTGCATTCCTTTTTTGGCACCTTAGGAAATTCTCAGAAGGAACGACTGGTACAGCACTTTCATAATTCAAGAGCCTTGAATAACCCTGTGCAAATTGAATTATCTGAAACCCCAGAGGCATAGCTCTCAGAGATTCAGATTAGCTTTAATGTCCCTAGCACAACACCCGAAGTAGATGTAGCCCAGACCCTTCTCCTGCCACCTCGAGGAGTCACATGGACAACTGACCCCCACAATGGGCTGTATTCATTGATCTCTGGGGGGCCTTGCTGTGGCCTTGCTTCTATATCAGGTTAGCTGGGTACGGGGAGAGGGGGTTCATGTTTGATAGCCACAACAGCCCCCTACCTGTTGGCTTTCACTCCCTCTCTTTCCTCTGTTGTGAGCGGTGCCTTGCAGACTTTCTGTTTTTGCTGCACTTAGGGCTTGTTCACACGTTGATTTTGAAGAATGAAGCAATGCTCATTAAATGACTGATGTTAATTTGAATTTTTGGTGAATGTCGCATCCACTAATTTATAAATATGTCCTCAAGTGGTTTATCACCTAAAGATCTCTGTAGAATGAATGAATTTGTGTCATTTTCACTGTGGGTTACTTTTCAAACAGAATTCAACTGCTTCATGGTTTTATTTTGTTTTAGTGGCAGTTTTCTTATGTAATTTTCAATAAAGTTTATGAATAGGTTAGAATGACAAGTATTGAAAACATGTAATTTTTGTACTCACATAATAGCCAAGTTATGCTTTTGTTGTCCCTTAAAGCTTGTTACATCATAAAGAAGAACTAAAGCTGTTTTTAAACAATTGCTAGAAGGCACGTACAACATATAATAGCTGAAGAGAATATTGTTTGTCAAATGGTACACTGATAGCTATTAGGGATGAGCTGAACACCCCCGGTTCAGTTTGCAGCAGAATATGCGAACAGGCAAAACATTTGTGCAAACATGCGAACACCGTTAAAGTCTATGGAATGCGACCGTGAAAATACAAAAGTGCTCATTTTAAAGGCTTATATGCAAGTTATTGCCATAAAAAGTGTTTGGGGGCCCGGGTCCTGCCCCAGGGGACATGTATCAATGCAAAAAAAAGTTTTAAAAATGGTTGTTTTTTTCGGGAGCAGTGATTTTAATAATGTTTAAAGTGAAACAATAAAAATTAAATATTCCTCTAAATATCATACCTGGGGGGTCTCCTTAGTCTGCCTGTAAAGTAGTGAATCTTTCCCATGTTTATAACAGTACCACAGCAAAATTACAGGAAAAAATGTCAGTTAAAACTGCTTGTGGCTGTAATGTATTGTTGGATCCTGACAATATAGATTAAAATCATTGAAAAAAAACAGCGTGAGTTCCCCCCCAGTCCATTACCAGGCCCTTTGGGTCTGGTATGAATATTAAGGGCAATGAGAGAAGGGGTGAGGGGGGTTGTGGAGGCGCCAACTCTGCTGACACTGTCATATGGTAAAGGTGTAATGCATACACTTACTGGTAAGTCGGTTCAGATGGGGTGGCGATGTCCATCAAGGGTTGTGGTGTCCTTGGATATGCTGGTGTGCAGGTATCAGTGACGGTCCTTCGTGTCCAGTGTGTGGAAGCTCCACGCTAACCACCCTGGAACGCAGAAGCGGAAGTGTCGTCAGGGGTGCACAGGAAACGCCCAGGCACAGATAGGAAATAGTACAGGCTTAGCGTGGAGCTTCCACACACTGGACACTACTGCAAAGCCTTTTCCAACCAGGAACCAACATCTCCTGAGCCGAAAGACCGCCACTGATACCTGCACACCAGCACATCCCAGGACACCACAACCCCTGATGGACATCTCCACCCCATCTGAACTGACTTACCAGTAAGTGTATGCATTACACCTACACCATATGACAGTGTCAGCAGAGTTGGTGCCTCCACAACCCCCCCCTCATTGCTATGCTTACAGAGGCTATGGACACCCTCTGAGGATGACTGCCTCCTCTTTCTCCCCCCTTTTGTTCTAACATTAAATGTACTACTAGAAGCATCATTATATGATTCCAAATCCTGACATCACAAAATCTGGAGCGCCGGAAAACCCTTCTTCTTTCAAAATGAATATTAAGGGGAACCCCGTGCCAAAAATACAAAAAAAAAAACGTTGTGGATGCCCCCCTCCCACCCAAAATCCATAGCAGGCCCTTGAGGTCTGGTATGGATATTAATGAGAACTCTGAACAGCAGTATATATACTATACGGCCTGCCCTATATACTCTGCTGAAAAAATTGGACCTTAGGTGTTGGTGGTGCCCAGAACACTGTAACCCCTCACCGTTACTCTTGTTGGGAGCAGGAACAGGCCCTCCTCTGAAATTTTATATCAAAAATTGTAATTACATTGCCCTGTTAAACAGGTGCAGAAAAATTGGGCCTTTGGTTTTGGTGGCGCCAGAACACTCTAACCCCTCAAAGTTACTCTTGTTGGGCACAGGAACTGGCCCTCCTGTTAAATATTATATCAAAAATTGTAATTACAGGGCCCTGTTAAACAGGGGCAGGAAAATTGGGCCTTTGGTTTTGGTGGCGCCAGAACACTCTAACCCCTCATAGTTACTCTTGTTGGGCACAGGAACTGGCCCTGCTGTTAAATATTATATCAAAAATTGTAATTACGTGGCCCTGTTAAACAGGGGCAGGAAAATTGGGCCTTTGGTTTTGGTGGCATCAGAACACTGTAAACCCTCACAGTTACTCTTGTTTGACGCAGGAACAGGCCCTGCGTTGAAATATTACATCAAAAATTGTAATTACATGCCCCTGTTGAACAGGGGCAGAAAAATAGGGCCTAGGGTGGTGGTGGTGCCACAACACTGTAACCCCTCACAGATACTCTTGTTGGGTGCAGGAACGGACCCTGCTTTGAAATATTATATCAAAATTTGTAATTACATGCAGAAAAATTGGGCCTTGGGTGGTGGTGCTCTAAATCAAAAATATTGTTGGAATCTAGCATCATCAAGATTGAGGAGGAATAGGATAGTCAGCATAGGCAGTGCAACCTCTGCACAGTGTTCAGCTAAAGCTACAAGTTAGTGTAGTGCGACCTCTGCACAGTGTTCAGCTAAAGCTACAAGTAGGGATGAGCCGAACACCCCCCAGTTCGGTTCGCACCAGAACCTGCGAACAGACCGAAAATTTGCACGAACGTTAGAACCCCATTGACGTCTATGGGACTCGAACGTTCGAAATCAAGAGTGCTCATTTTAAAGGCTAATTTGCATGGTATTGTCCTAAAAAGGTTCTGGGGACCCAGGTCCTGCCCCAGGGGACATGTATCAATGCAAAAAAACTTTTAAAAAACTGCAGTTTTTTCGGGAGCAGTGATTTTAATGATGCTTAAAGTAAAAAAAAAAAAAGTGAAATATTCCTTTAAATATCGTACCTGGGGGGGTGTCTATAGTATGCCTGTAAAGTGGCGCGTGTTTCCCGTGCTTAGAACAGTCCCTGCACAAAATGACATTTTTAAAGGAAAAAAGTCATTTAAAACTGCTTGCGGCTTTAATGTAATGTCGGGTCCCGGCAATATGGATGAAAATCAGTGAGACAAATAGCATGGGTACCCTCCAGTCCATTACCAGGCCCTTTGGGTCCTGTATGGATATTAAGGGGAACCCCGCACCCAAATTAAAAAAAGGAAAGGCGTGGGGCCCCCAGGCCCTATATACTCTGAACATCAGTATACAGGCGGTGCAAACAAGACAGGGACTGTAGGTTTGTTGTTAAGTAGAATCTGTTTGTAATTTTGAACTGGTACATTTTTAAAGTGTAGCTCCAGCCAAAAAATCTGTTTTTAAGCTTTTTGGAAAACATGGGGAAGGGTTATCACCCCTGTGACATTTGTTTTGCTGTCTGTGCTCCTCTTCAGAAGATTTCACCTCACTTTTTGTCCCAATAACAAATGTTTTTTGAAAATTTTGGGTTTTTAGTGTTTTTTTGGTGATAAAGCATCAGTAGAAAGGAGAAAAGTTTTTCCCATATTAACTCTTACAGGAGAGAATTTCTCTTCCTATGGGGTAGATTTCATCTCACTTCCTGTTGTCTCCTTCCGTTTGCAAGTAGGAGTCGTTTGTAAGTTGGATGTTTGAAAGTAGGGGCCTGCCCTATATACTCAGCAGAAATGTGGGCCTTAGGTGTTGTTGTGGCCTCAACACTGTAAGCCCTCACAGGGCCCTGCTGTGAAATATTAGATCAAGAATTGTAATTACATGCCCCTGTTGAACAGGGCAAGAAAAATTGGGCCTTTGGTGATGGTGGTGGTGGTGCTGGTGCCACAACACTGTAAGTCCTCACAGTTACTCTTGGTGGGTGCTGGAACGGGCCCTTCTGTGAAATATTAGATCAATAATTGTAATTACCTGCCCCTGTTGAACAGGGGCTGAAAAATTGGGCCTTTGGTGGTGGTGTTGGTGCTGGTGCCACAACACTGTAAGTCCTCACAGGTAATCTTGGTGGGCGCAGAAACATGCCCTGCTGTGAAATATTCAATCAAGAATTGTAATTACATGCCCCTGTTGAACAGGGCCAGAAAAATTGGGCCTTTGGTGGTGGTGGTGGTGGTGCTGGTGGCACCACACTGTAAGTCCTCACAGTTAATCTTGGTGTGCGTAGAAACGGGGCCTGCTGTGAAATATTCGATCAAGAATTGTAATTACATGCCCCTGTTGAACAGGGGCTGAAAAATTGGGCCTTTGGTGGTGGTGGTTGTGGTGTTGGTGCCACAACACTGTAAGTCCTCATAGTTAATCTTGGTGGGCACAGAAACGGGCCCTGCTGTGAAATAATAGATCAAGAATTCTAATTACATGTCCCTGTTGAACAGGGGCTGAAAAATTGGGCCTTAGGCACTGGTGCTGGTGCCACAACACTGCAACCCCTCACAGATACTCTAGTTGGAACGCAGGAACGAGCCCTGCTGCAAAGTATTGCATCAAAAATTGTAATTACACGCCCCTGTTAAACAGGGGCTGAAAAATTGGGCCTTAGGCACTGGTGCCACAACACTGCAACCCCTCACAGATACTCTAGTTGGAGCACAGGAACTAGCCCTGCTGCAAAGAATTGCATCAAAAATTGTCATTACTTGCCCTAAACAAGGGCTTAAAAATTGGGCCTTAGGCACTGGTGGCAGCGCCCAGAACCAAAAATGTTCTTACAAGCTATCAGCATGATCATTGAGGAGGAAGAGGATAAATACTTAGCATAACAGGATAGTCACTCAGCATCAGCATAGGTAGTCTTTGAAGGGATCTAAAAAAAAAAAAAAATTATTCGGTTATATCAGCATCAGGTGCTTGGTAGCTGGTGGTGATCCAAGATTGATTCATTTTTATGAACCCTGTGATCGGACCCTGTGATCGGTTACAAAACCTCCAGCAGCACTGAATGTGCGTTCCGAAAGAACGCTGGATGCAGGACAGGCCAGTAGCTCAATTGCATACTGTGCAAGCTCTGGCCAGTGATCCATCCTCAAGACCCAGTAACCCAGAGGATTTTTGGTGGGAAAGGTATCCAAGTCAGATCTTGCCCCTAGGTATTCCTGCACCATGTAAAACAGACGCTGGCGATGGTTGCTGTAACCGAACATACCTTGGGGCTGTGGACTAAAAAATTGTCTGAACGCATTAGTCAGACGGCCACCTTCTCCACCGCTCCTTCTTTGACTGACCGAAGCCTCAGCAACACGTTGTCCAGAAACAGGAGTTTGTAACCTCCCAGTCTCTGTGAACGCGTTGCACAGACCTTTCTGCAAGGCCTCCCGAAGATGTTTCATCCTCTGCTCCCTCTGCGACGGCAAGATAAGGTCCGTAACCTTACCCTTGTAACGTGGATCAAGGAGGGTTGCCAGCCAGTAACGATCCCCCTCCTTGATACCACGAATACGAGGATCCTTCCGCAGGCTTTGCAGGATCAGGGAGGCCATGCAGTGTAGGTTTGCTGAGGCATTCGGTCCGGAGTCCTCTGGGTCACTAAAGAAAACATGGTCCGCAGGCACCTCCTCCCAGCCATGTACAAGTCCATGTGTTTCTTGGGACTGATCCCTTAAAGACTGCTGCTGATGCTGAGTGCCAGGCTCCACCTCCATACTGACACAATCCTCCTCCTCTTCCTCCTCTTCCTCCTCCTCCTCCTCCTCCTCGTCCTCTTCTTGTGTGATCGGCGGGCATGCAGGAACACTGTGTGGATAAAGGGGGCCTTGAGAGCTAAGGAAGTCCTCCTCTTCCTGCCTCTGTTCTGCCTCAAGTGCCCTGTCCATTATTCCATGCAGCGTGTGCTCCAACAGGTGGACAATGGGGACAGTGTCACTGATGTATGCACTGTCACTGCTCACCATCCTCGTGGCCTCCTCAAATGGTGACAGGACAGTGCATGCATCCCTGATCATGGCCCACTGGCGTGGGGAAAAAAAAACAAGCTCCCCTCACCCTGTCCTGGTGCCATAGTCGAACAGGTACTCATTGATGGCCCTCTGCTGTGTGTGCAGCTGCTGCAGCTTGGCCAACGTTGAGTTCCACCTGGTGGGCATGTCACAAATTAGGCGGTTCTTGGGCAGGTTAAACTCCTATTGGAGGTCTGCCAGCCGAGCACTGGCATTATATGACCAGCGGAAATGCACACAGACTTGCCTAGCCTGCCTCAGGACATCCTGTAAGCCCGGGTACCTGCCCAAGAACCGCTGCACCATCAAGTTAAGGACGTGAGACAAACAGGGCACATGGGTCAGTTGTCCCTGTCGGAGGGCGAAGAGGAGGTTGGTGCCATTGTCGCAAACCACCATTCCTGCCTTAAGTTGGCATGGCGTCAACCACCTCTGAACCTGCCCCTGCAGAGCTGACAGAACCTCTGCCCCAGTGTGGCTCCTGTCCCCCAAGCATACCAGCTCAAGCACCGCATGGCATCTTTTGGCCTGCGTACTTGTGTAGCCCCTTGAATGCCTACGGAGCACCGCTGGATCCGAGGACAAAACACAGGAAGAGGCCATGGAGGAAGAAGAAGAGGAGGGGGTGGAGGAGAGAGGTGTGTCACAATCATTAGTAGTGGCATTTTGGAGGCGTGATGGCGGAACAACCTCCAACACTACTGCACCTTGTCCTGCATCCTTCCCAGCTGCCAGCAGAGTGACCCATAGCGCCGTGAAACTTAGGTAACGTCCCTGTCCATGCCTGCTGGACAATGAGTCAGCGGTAATATGCACCTTACCGCTGACCGCCCTGTCCAGCGAGGCCAAGACATTGCCTTCCACATGCCGGTACAGAGCCGGAATCGCCTTCCGTGAGAAAAAGTAGTGTTTGGGTACCTGCCACTGAGGAACCGCACATTCCACTAACTCACGGAAGGGGGCAGAGTCTACCAACTGAAAAGGTAGCAGTTGAAGTGCTAGCAATTTTGCCAAGCTAGCATTCAACCGCTGGGCATGTGGATGGCTGGGAGCGAACTTCTTTCGGCGGTGCAGCAGCTGGGGCAGGGAAATTTGCCTGGTACAATCTGACATTGGTGTACCGAAAGCAGATTGCCCACAAGTACTTGGCTGTGGCACACCTAATTCTACACCTTCATTCCTCTCAGTGCAGGTCTCAGAGAGGACTGAAGGTATAGTGGGGTTGGAGATCTCAGCTGATGAGGTGCAATGAGAGGTCCTCTTTGTTCTTTGCTGTGGGTCTTTTAGATACGCTTGCCAACGAACTGCGTGGCAGGTCAACATATGTCTGGTCAAGCATGTGGTGCCCAAGCGGGAGATGTTTTGGCCACACGAGATACGCTTGAGACATATGTTGCAAATAGCAGTGGTGCGATCTGATGCACTCGTCTCAAAAAAGGCCCACACCAAAGAACTTTTAGAATAACGCGCAGAGACAGCAGCGCCCTGCACATGTGGAGCTTTGCAGTGTGATGCAGTCAGTGTGCTGCCCTTAGGCTGGCCCCTGGAGGGCATCTTGCCTCATTGGTGATGTACCTCCTCCTCCTCTCTCCTATTAGGCACCCACGTTGAGTCAGTGACCTCATCATCCCCCTCCTCATCACTGGAGCAAACCTGGCAGTATGCTGCAGCAGGGGGAGCATGACTGCCAGATTGCTGTCCTTCTTGGGCACCCCCTCTGTCCGTTCTCACGTTACTGCCTTAATATAGCTGAGTATCATCATCAGAGCCTTCTAAATGCTGGGCATCCTCCTGGAGCATGTACCCAACACTGTGGTCAAACAGTTCGAGGGACTCCTCAGGAGGACATGGTGGGTCTAGGGAAGGAGTAACTGATGCCATTGAGCCGCGGGAAGAGGCAGCAGTGGCAGCTGCTTTTCCGAGACAAAGTACCCTGAGGATTAGTGAGAGAGGATGAGGAGGATGAGCACTGTTGCCTCTAGACACAGAGCCTGCTTGACCTATTTTATTGGCTTGTGACTGTCTGCCTCTCCTTGTTGGCCTTCCAGACATACTAATGGCCTGTAGCTGCACTAAGCTTAGATATATATATATATATATATATATATATATATATATATATATATATATATATATATATATACATATATATATTGATATTGCAGCTAGCAAAATTAACTACCTGCCTGTAGTATGAGAACACCACCAACCTTCTACAGGTAGCTTTAGCTGAACACTGTGCAGAGCTCAGAAAAAAACTAACTTGTAACTTATTTAGCTGCCTGCGGTAGAGATAGGATCAGGAAAACACCACCAACCTTCTACAGGTAGCTTTAGCTGAACACTGTGCAGAGGTCGCACTACACTAACTTGTAGTTTTAGCTGAACACTGTGCAGAGGTCGCACTACACTAACTTGTAGCTTATTTAGCTTCCTGCAGTAGTGATAGGATCAGGAAAACACCACCAACCTTCTACTTGTTGCTTTAGATGAACACTGTGCAGAGCTTGGAAAAAACGAACTTGTAGCTTATTTAGCTGCCTGCGATAGTGATAGGATCAGGAAAACACCACCAACCTTCTACAGGTAGCTTTAGCTGAACACTATGCAGAGCTCGCAAAAAACTAACTTGTAACTTATTTAGCTGCCTGCGGTAGTGATAGGATCAGGAAAACACCACCAACCTTCTACAGGTAGCTTTAGCTGAACACTGTGCAGAGGTCGCACTACACTAACTTGTAGTTATAGCTGAACACTGTGAGGAGGACACACTACACTAACTTGTAGCTTTAGCTGAACACTGTGCAGAGGTCGCACTACACTAACTTGTAGTTTTAGCTGAACACTGTGAGGAGGACACGCTACACTAACTTGTAGCTTTAGCTGAACACTGTGCAGAGGTCGCACTACACTAACTTGTAGTTTTAGCTGAACACTGTGAGGAGGATGCACTACACTAACTTGTAGCTTTAGCTGAACACTGTGCAGAGGTCGCACTACACTAACTTGTAGTTTTAGCTGAACACTGTGAGGAGGACGCACTACACTAACTTGTAGCTTTAGCTGAACACTGTGAGGAGGACGCACTACCCTAACTTGTAGCTTTAGCTCAACACTGTGCACAACACTAACTTGTAGGTTTAGCTGAACACTGTTCAAAGGACGCACTACACTAACTTGTAGCTTTAGCTGAACACTGTGCAGAGGTCTCACTAAACTAACTTGTAGCTTTAACTGAACACTGTGAGGAGGACGCACTACACTAACTGTAAATAGTCTAGCTGCCTGACTGTGGTACTAATAGGATCAAAAGAACACCAGCAATTTTCTTCAGGTAGCTGTAAATACTGTAAGAACACAAGCCTGCCTGTCAGTAGCAAGATAACAGGAACGGATCTAGCTAAACTGAATGCAGTGTATATATATACTCAATACACTGTAAGTGCAGTTAACTCACTGACTGTCCCGCCTAATCTATCTAACTTAAATCAAATGACACTGTCTCTCTGTCTATCTCTCTCTCAATGCCGAAACACACACTACACAGGGCCGCCGCGCAGGCGGCCTTATATAGTGTGGGGCGTGTACTAAATTCCCTGAGACATAATTGGCCAAAGCCTCGTTGGCTTTGGCCAATTACGGCTCTCTGTTCAGACGGCGCTATGATTGGCCAAGTATGCAGGTCATAGTAAATGCTTGGCCAATCATCAGCCAGCAATGCACTGCGATTCCGCAGTGAATTATGGGCACCACACGAATTTGGCGTGAACGGCCAATATCTTCGCAATTCGGCGAATGGGCGAACAGACGATTTTTGAGTCGAACATGGGTTTGATTCAAACACGAAGCTCATCCCTAGCTACAAGTTAGTGTACTGTGACCTCTAAACAGTGTTCAGCTAAAGCTACAAGTTAGTGCAGTGCGACCTCTGCACAGTGTTCAGCTAAAGCGACAAGTTAGTGTAGTGCGACCTCTGCACAGTGTTAAGCTAAAGCTACAAGTTAGTGTAGTGCGACCTCTGCACCCTGTTCAGCTAAAGCTACCTGTAGAAGATTGGTGGTGTTTTTCTGATCCTATCACTATCTCAGTCAGCTACATTATTTACACGTTAATGTAGTGGGACCTCTGCATAGTGTTCAGATAAAGCTACCTGTAGAAGGTTGGTGGTGTTTTCCTGATCCTTTCACTACCGCAGGCAGCTACATCATTCACAAGTTAGTGTAGTGCGACCTCTGCACAGTGTTCAGCTAAAGCTACAAGTTAGTGTAGTGTGACCTCTGCACAGTGTTCAAGCTAAAGCTACCTGTAGAAGGTTGGTGGTGTTTTCCTGATCCTATCCCTACCGCAGGCAGCTACATTATTTAAACGTTAGTGTAGTGTGTCCTCTGCACAGTGTCCAGCTAAAGCTACGAGTTAGTGTAGTGCGACCTCTGCACAGTGTTCAGCTAAAGCTACAAGTTAGTGTAGTGCGACCTCTGCACAGTGTTCAGCTAAAGCTACAAGTTAGTGTAGTGCGACCTCTGCACAGTGTTCAGCAAAAGCTACAAATTAGTGTAGTGCGACCTCTGCAAAGTGATCAGCTAAAGATACAAGTTAGTGTAGTGCGACCTCTGCAGAGTGTTCAGCTAAAGCTACAAGTTAGTGTAGTGTGACCTCTGCACAGTGTCTAAGCTAAAGCTACCTGTAGAAGGTTGGTGGTGTTTTCCTGATCCTATCACAACCGCAGGCAGCTACATTATTTAAACGTTAGTGTAGTGCATCCTTTGCACAGTGTTCAGCTAAAGCTACGAGTTAGTGTAGTGCGACCTCTGCACAGTGTTCAGCTAAAGCTACAAGTTAGTGTAGTGCGACCTCTGCACAGTGTTCAGCTAAAGCTACAAGTTAGTGTAGTGCGACCTCTGCACAGTGTTCAGCTAAAGCTACAAGTTAGTGTAGTGCGACCTCTGCACAGTGTTCAGCTAAAGCTACAAGTTAGTGTAGTACGACCTCTGCACAGTGTTCAGCTAAAGCTACGAAATAGTGTAGTGTAGCCTCTGCACAGTGTTCAGCTAAAGCTACAAGATAGTGTAGTGTGACCTCTGCACAGTGTTCAGCTAAAGCTACAAGTTAGTGTAGTGCAACCTCTGCACAGTGTTCAGCTAAAGCTACCTGAAGAAGGTTGGTGGTGTTTTCCTGATCCTATCACTACCGCAGGCAGCTATATTATTTACAAGTTAGTGTGGTGCGTCCTCTGCACAATGTTCAGCTAAAGCTACCTGTAGAAGGTTGGTGGTGTTTTCCTGATCCTATCACTACCGCAGGCAGCTACATTATTTAAACGTTAGTGTAGTGCGTTCTCTGCATAGTCTCCAGCTAAAGCTACGAGTTAGTGTAGTGCGACCTCTGCACAGTGTTCAGCTAAAGCTACAAGTTAGTGTATTGCGACCTCTGCACAGTGTTCAAGCTAATGCTACCTATAGAAGGTTGGTGGTGTTTTCCTGATCCTATCACCACCGCAGGCAGCTACATTATTTAAACGTTAGTGTAGTGCATCCTCTGCACAGTGTTCAGCTAAAGCTACGAGTTAGTGTAGTGCAAACTCTGCACAGTGTTCAGCTAAAGCTATAAGTTAGTGTAGTGCGACCTCTGCACAGTGCTCAGCTAAAGCTACAAGTTAGTGTAATGCGACCTCTGCACAGTGTTCAGCTAAAGCTACCTGTAGAAGATTGGTGGTGTTTTTCTAATCCTATCACTACTGCAGGCAGCTACATTATTTACACGTTAGTGTAGTGCGAACTCTGCATAGTGTTCAGCTAAAGCTACCTGTAGAAGGTTGGTGGTTTTCTGATCCTATCACTACCGCAGGCAGCTACATTATTTACAAGTTAGTGTAGTGTGTCCTCTGCACAGTGTTCAGCTAAAGCTATCTGTAGAAGGTTGGTGGTGTTTTCCTGATCCTATCACTACCGCAGGCAGCTACATTAATTAAACGTTAGTGTAGTGCGTCCTCTGCACAGTGTTCAGCTAAAGCTACCTGTAGAAGGTTGGTGGTGTTTACCTGATCCTATCACTACCACAGGCAGCTACATTATTTAAACGTTAGTGTAGTGCGTCCTCTGCACAGTGTTCAGCTAAAGCTACCTGTAGAAGGTTGGTGGTGTTTACCTGATCCTATCACTACCACAGGCAGCTACATTATTTAAACGTTAGTGTAGTGCGTCCTCTGCACAGTGTTCAGCTAAAGCTACCTGTAGAAGGTTGGTGGTGTTTTCCTGACCCTGTCACTACCGCAGGCAGCTACATTATTCTACAGTGTTCAGCTAAAGCTACCTGTAGAAGACTGGTGGTGTTTTTCTGATCCTATCACTACCACAGGCAGCTACATTATTTACACGTTAGTGTAGTGCGAACTCTGCACAGTGTTCAGCTAAAGCTACCTGTAGAAGGTTGGTGGTTTCCTGATCCTATCACTACCGCAGTCAGCTACATTATTTACAAGATAGTGTAGTGCATCCTCTGCACAGTGTTCAGTTAAAGCTACCTGTAGAAGGTTGGTGGTTTTTTCCTGATCCTATCACTACCGCAGGCAGCTACATTATATAAACGTTAGTGTAGTGCGTCCTCTGCACAGTGTTCAGCTAAAGCTACAAGTTAGTGTAGTGCGACCTCTGCACAGTGTTCAGCTAAAGCTACAAGTTAGTGTACTGCGACCTCTGCACAGTGTTCAGCTAAAGCTACAAGTTAGTGTAGTGCGACATCTGCACACTGTTCAGCTAAAGCTACCTGTTGAAGATTGGTGGTGTTTTTCTGATAATATCGCTACTGCAGGCAGCTACATTATTTACACGTTAGTGCAGTGCGACCTCTGCACAGTGTTCAGCTAAAGCTACGTGTAGAAGGTTGGTGGTGTTTTCCTGATCCTATGACTACCACAGGCAGCTACATTATTTACAAGTTAGTGTAGTGCGACCTCTGCACAGTGTTCAGCTAAAGCTACAAGTTAGTGTAGTGCGACCTCTGCACAGTGTTCAGCTAAAGCTACAAGATAGTGTAGTGTGAGCTCTGCACAGTGTTCAGCTAAAGCTACCTGTAGAAGGTTGGTGTTTTCCTGATCCTATCACTACCGCAGGCAGCTACATTATTTAAACGTTAGTGTAGTGCAACCTCTGCACAGTGGTCAGCTAAAACTACAAATTAGTGTAGTGTGACCTCTGCACAGTGTTCAAACCAAAGCTACCTGTAGAAGGTTGGTGGTGTTTTCCTGATCTTATCACTACCGCAGGCAGCTACATTATTTAAACGTTAGTGTAGTGTGTCCTCTGCACAGTGTTCAGCTAATGCTACGAGTTATTGTAGTGCGACCTCTGCACAGTGTTGAGCTAAAGCTACAAGTTAGTGTACTGCGACCTTTGCACAGTGTTCAGCTAAAGCTACAAGTTAGTCTAGTGCAACCTCTGCACAGTGTTCAGCTAAAGCTACCTGTAGAAGATTGGTGGTGTTTTTCTGATCCAATCACTACCGCAGGCAGTTACATTATTTACACATTAGTGTAGTGCGACCTCTGCACAGTGTTTAGCTAAAGCTACCTGTAGAAGGTTGGTGGTGTTTTCCTGATCCTATCACTACCGCAGGCAGCTACATTATTTAAACGTTAGTGTAGTGTGTCCTTTGCACAGTGTCCAGCTAAAGCTACAAGTTAGTGTAGTGTGACCTCTGCACAGTGTTCAGCTAAAGCTACCTATAGAAGGTTGGTGGTGTTTTTCTGATCCTTTCTCTACCGCAGGCAGATAAATTATTTACAAATTAGTGTAGAGTATCCTCTGCACAGTGTTCAGCTAAAGCTACAAGTTAGTGTCATGTGACCTCTGCACAGTGTTCAAACTAAAGCTACCTGTAGAAGGTTGGCGGTGTTTTCCTGATCCTATCACTATCGCAGTCAGCTACATTATTTACACATTAGTGTAGTGCGACCTCTGCACAGTGTTCAGATAAAGCTACCTGTAGAAGGTTGGTGGTGTTTTCCTAATCCTTTCACTACCGAGTCGAACATGGGTTTGACTCAAACATGAAGCTCATCCCTAGCTACAAGTTAGTGTAGTGCGACCTCTGCACAGTGTTCAGCTAAAGCTACAAGTTAGTGTAGTGCGACCTCTGCACAGTGTTAAGCTAAAGCTACAAGTTAGTGTAGTGCGACCTCTGCACAGTGTTCAGCTAAAGCTACCTGTAGAAGATTGGTGGTGTTTTTCTGATCCTATCACTATCGCAGTGAGCTACATTATTTACACGTTAGTGTAGTGCGTCCTCTGCACAGTCTCCAGCTAAAGCTACGAGTTAGTGTAGTGCGACCTCTGCACAGTGTTCAGCTAAAACTACAAGTTAGTGTATTGCGACCTCTGCACAGTGTTCAAGCTAATGCTACCTATAGAAGGTTGGTGGTGTTTTCCTGATCCTATCACCACCGCAGGCAGCTACATTATTTAAACGTTAGTGTAGTGCATCCTCTGCACAGTGTTCAGCTAAAGCTATGAGTTAGTGTAGTGCAAACTCTGCACAGTGTTCAGCTAAAGCTATAAGTTAGTGTAATGCGACCTCTGCACAGTGCTCAGCTAAAGCTACAAGTTAGTGTACTGCGACCTCTGCACAGTGTTCAGCTAAAGCTACCTGTAGAAGATTGGTGGTGTTTTTCTAATCCTATAACTACTGCAGGCAGCTACATTATTTACACGTTAGTGTAGTGCGAACTCTGCACAGTGTTCAGCTAAAGCTACCTGTAGAAGGTTGGTGGTTTCCTGATCCTATCACTACCGCAGGCAGCTACATTATTTACAAGTTAGTGTAGTGTGTCCTCTGCACAGTGTTCAGCTAAAGCTATCTGTAGAAGGTTGGTGGTGTTTTCCTGATCCTATCACTACCGCAGGCAGCTACATTAATTAAACGTTAGTGTAGTGCGTCCTCTGCACAGTGTTCAGCTAAAGCTACCTGTAGAAGGTTGGTGGTGTTTACCTGATCCTATCACTACCGCAGGCAGCTACATTATTTAAACGTTAGTGTAGTGCGTCCTCTGCACAGTGTTCAGCTAAAGCTACCTGTAGAAGGTTGGTGGTGTTTTCCTGACCCTATCACTACCGCAGGCAGCTACATTATTCTACAGTGTTCAGCTAAAGCTACCTGTAGAAGACTGGTGGTGTTTTTCTGATCCTATCACTACCACAGGCAGCTACATTATTTACACGTTAGTGTAGTGCGAACTCTGCACAGTGTTCAGCTAAAGCTACCTGTAGAAGGTTGGTGGTTTCCTGATCCTATCACTACCGCAGTCAGCTACATTATTTACAAGATAGTGTAGTGCATCCTCTGCACAGTGTTCAGTTAAAGCTACCTGTAGAAGGTTGGTGGTGTTTTCCTGATCCTATCACTACCGCAGGCAGCTACATTATATAAACGTTAGTGTAGTACGTCCTCTGCACAGTGTTCAGCTAAAGCTACAAGTTAGTGTAGTGCGACCTCTGCACAGTGTTCAGCTAAAGCTACAAGTTAGTGTACTGCGACCTCTGCACAGTGTTCAGCTAAAGCTACAAGTTAGTGTAGTGCGACCTCTGCACACTGTTCAGCTAAAGCTACCTGTTGAAGATTGGTGGTGTTTTTCTGATAATATCGCTACTGCAGGCAGCTACATTATTTACACGTTAGTGCAGTGCGACCTCTGCACAGTGTTCAGCTAAAGCTACAAGTTAGTGTAGTGCGACCTCTGCACACTGTTCAGCTAAAGCTACCTGTTGAAGATTGGTGGTGTTTTTCTGATAATATCACTACTGCAGGCAGCTACATTATTTACACGTTAGTGCAGTGCGACCTCTGCACAGTGTTCAGCTAAAGCTACGTGTAGAAGGTTGGTGGTGTTTTCCTGATCCTATGACTACCGCAGGCAGCTACATTATTTACAAGTTAGTGTAGTGCGACCTCTGCACAGTGTTCAGCTAAAGCTACAAGTTAGTGTAGTGCGACCTCTGCACAGTGTTCAGCTAAAGCTACAAGTTAGTGTAGTGTGAGCTCTGCACAGTGTTCAGCTAAAGCTACCTGTAGAAGGTTGGTGTTTTCCTGATCCTATCACTACCGCAGGCAGCTACATTATTTAAACGTTAGTGTAGTGCAACCTCTGCACAGTTTTCAGCTAAAACTACAAATTAGTGTAGTGTGACCTCTGCACAGTGTTCAAACCAAAGCTACCTGTAGAAGGTTGGTGGTGTTTTCCGGATCTTATCACTACCGCAGGCAGCTACCTCATTTAAACGTTAGTGTAGTGTGTCCTCTGCACAGTGTTCAGCTAATGCTACGAGTTAGTGTAGTGCAACCTCTGCACAGTGTTGAGCTAAAGCTACAAGTTAGTGTACTGCGACCTCTGCACAGTGTTCAGCTAAAGCTACAAGTTAGTCTAGTGCAACCTCTGCACAGTGTTCAGCTAAAGCTACCTGTAGAAGATTGGTGGTTGTTTTTCTGATCCAATCACTACCGCAGGCAGCTACATTATTTACACATTAGTGTAGTGCGACCTCTGCACAGTGTTTAGCGAAAGCTACCTGTAGAAGGTTGGTGGTGTTTTCCTGATCCTATCACTACCGCAGGCAGCTACATTATTTAAACGTTAGTGTAGTGTGTCCTTTGCACAGTGTCCAGTTAAAGCTACAAGTTAGTGTAGTGTGACCTCTGCACAGTGTTCAGCTAAAGCTACCTGTAGAAGGTTGGTGGTGTTTTTCTGATCCTTTCTCTACCGCAGGCAGATACATTATTTACAAGTTAGTGTAGTGCGTCCTCTGCACAGTGTTCAGCTAAAGCTACAAGTTAGTGTAGTGTGACCTCTGCACAGTGTTCAAGCTAAAGCTACCTGTAGAAGGTTGGCGGTGTTTTCCTGATCCTATCACTATCGCAGTCAGCTACATTATTTACACGTTAGTGTAGTGCGACCTCTGCACAGTGTTCAGATAAAGCTACCTGTAGAAGGTTGGTGGTGTTTTCCTGATCCTTTCACTACCGAATCGAACATGGGTTTGACTCAAACATGAAGCTCATCCCTAGCTACAAGTGTACTGCGACCTCTAAACAGTGTTCAGCTAAAGCTACAAGTTAGTGTAGTGCGACCTCTGCACAGTGTTCAGCTAAAGCTACAAGTTAGTGTAGTGCGACCTCTGCACAGTGTTAAGCTAAAGCTACAAGTTAGTGTAGTGCGACCTCTGCACAGTGTTCAGCTAAAGCTACCTGTAGAAGATTGGTGGTGTTTTTCTGATCCTATCACTATCGCAGTGAGCTACATTATTTACACGTTAGTGTAGTGCGACCTCTGCACAGTGTTCAGATAAAGCTACCTGTAGAAGGTTGGTGGTGTTTTCCTGATCCTTTCACTACCGCATGCAGCTACATAATTTACAAGTTAGTGTAGTGCGACCTCTGCACAGTGTTCAGCTAAAGCTACAAGTTAGTGTAGTGTGACCTCTGCACAGTGTTCAAGCTAAAGCTACCTGTAGAAGGTTGGTGGTGTTTTCCTGATCCTATCACTATCGCAGGCAGCTACATTAGTTAAACATTAGTGTAGTGTGTCCCCTGCACAGTGTTCAGCTAAAGCTACAAGTTAGTGTAGTGTGACCTCTGCACAGTGTTCAGCTAAAGCTACAAGTTAGTGTAGTGCGACCACTGCACAGTGTTCAGCTAAAGCTACAAGTTAGTGTAGTGTGACCTCTGCACAGTGTTCAGCAAAAGCTATAAGTTAGTGTAGTGCGACCTCTGCACAGTGGTCAGCTAAAGATACAAGTTAGTGTAGTGCGACCTCTGCACAGTGTTCAGCTAAAGCTACAAGTTAGTGTAGTGTGACCTCTTCACAGTGTTTAAGCTAAAGCTACCTGTAGAAGGTTGGTGGTGTTTTCCTGATCCTATTACAACTGCAGGCAGCTACATTATTTAAACGTTAGTGTAGTCTGTCCTTTGCACAGTGTTCAGCTAAAGCTACGAGTTAGTGTAGTGTGACTTCTGCACAGTATTCAGCTAAAGCTACAAGTTAGTGTAGTGCGACCTCTGCACAGTGTTCAGCTAA
Organism: Aquarana catesbeiana; assembly: GCF_042186555.1. Classification (NCBI taxonomy): domain Eukaryota; kingdom Metazoa; phylum Chordata; class Amphibia; order Anura; family Ranidae; genus Aquarana; species Aquarana catesbeiana. The sequence goes on from NC_133328.1 coordinate 289,960,995, forward strand.
AGCTACAAGTTAGTGTAGTGCGACCTCTGCACAGTGTTCAGCTAAAGCTACCTGTAGAACATAGGTGGTGTTTTTCTGATCCTATCACTACCGCAGGCAGCTACATTATTTACATGTTAGTGTAGTGCGACCTCTGCACAGTGTTCAGCTAAAGCTACCTGTAGAAGGTTGGTGGTGTTTTCCTGATCCTATCACTACCGCACGCAGCTACATTAATTAAACGTTAGTGTAGTGTGTCCTCTGCACAGTGTTCAGCTAAAGCTACTAATTAGTTTAGTACGACCTCTGCACAGTGTTCAGCTAAAGCTACGAGTTAGTGTAGTGCAACCTCTGCACAGTGTTCAGCTAAAGCTACTAGATAGTGTAGTGCGACCTCTGCACAGTGTTCAGCTAAAGCTGCAAGTAAGTGTAGTGCGACCTCTGCACAGTGTTCAGCTAAAGCTACCTGAAGAAGGTTGGTGGTGTTTACCTGATCCTATCACTACCGCAGGCAGCTACATTATTTAAACGTTAGTGTAGTGCGCCCTCTGCACAGTGTTCAGCTAAAGCTACCTGTAGAAGGTTGGTGGTGTTTTCCTGATCCTATCACTACCGCAGGCAGCTACATTATTCTACAGTGTTCAGCTAAAGCTACCTGTAGAAGACTGGTGGTGTTTTTCTGATCCTATCACTACCACAGGCAGCTACATTATTTACACGTTATTGTAGTGCGAACTCTGCACAGTGTTCAGCTAAAGCTACCTGTAGAAGGTTGGTGGTTTCCTGATCCTATCACTACCGCAGTCAGCTACATTATTTACAAGATAGTGTAGTGCATCCTCTTCACAGTGTTCAGCTAAAGCTTGCTGTAGAAGGTTGGTGGTATTTTCCTCATCCTATCACTACCGCAGGCAGCTACATTATATAAACGTTAGTGTAGTGCGTCCTCTGCACAGTGTTCAGCTAAAGCTACAAGTTAGTGTAGTGCGATCTCTGCACACTGTTTAGCTAAAGCTACAAGTTAGTGTACTGCAACCTCTGCACAGTGTTCAGCTAAAGCTACCTGTAGAAGATTGGTGGTGTTTTTCTGATTCTATCACTACTGCAGGCAGCTACATTATTTACACGTTAGTGTAGTGTGACCTCTGCACAGTGTTCAGCTAAAGCTACGTGTAGAAGGTTGGTGGTGTTTTCCTGATCCTATGACTACCGCAGGCAGCTACATTATTTACAAGTTAGTGTAGTGCGACCTCTGCACAGTGTTCAGCTAAAGCTACAAGTTAGTGTAGTGCGACCTCTGCACAGTGTTCAGCTAAAGCTACGAGTTAGTGTAGTGCAACCTCTGCACAGTGTTCAGCTAAAACTACAAGTTAGTATAGTGTGACCTCTGCACAGTGTTCAGCTAAAGCTACCTGTAGAAGGTTGTTGGTGTTTTTCTGATCCTATCACTACCGCAGGCAGCTACATTTTTTACAAGTTAGTGTAGTGCATCCTCTGCACAGTGTTCAGCTAAAGCTACCTGTAGAAGGTTGGTGGTGTTTTCCTGATCCTATCACTACCGCAGGCAGCTACATTATTTAAACGTTAGTGTAGTGCGTCCTTTGCACAGTGTCCTGCTAAAGCTACAGGTTAGTGTAGTGCGATCTCTGCACAGTGTTCAGCTAAAGCTACAAGTTAGTGTAGTGTGACCTCTGCACAGTGTTCAGCTAAAGCTACAAGTTAGTGTAGTGCGACCTCTGCACAGTGTTCGAGCTAAAGCTACCTGTAGAAGGTTGGTGGTGTTTTCCTGATCCTATCACAACCGTAGGCAGCTACATTATTTAAACATTAGTGTAGTGCGTCCTTTGCACAATGCTCAGCTAAAGCTACAAGTTAGTGTAGTGCGACCTCTGCACAGTGTTCAGCAAAAGCTACAAGTTAGTGTAGTGCGACCTCTGCACAGTGGTCAGCTAAAGCTACAAGTTAGTGTAGTGCGACCTCTGCACAGTGTTCAGCTAAAGCTACTAGTTAATGTAGTGCGACCTCTGCACAGTGTTCGAGCTAAAGCTACCTGTAGAAGGTTGGTGATTTCCTGATCCTATCACTACCGCAGTCAGCTACATTATTTACAAGATAGTGTAGTGCATCCTCTTCACAGTGTTCAGCTAAAGCTATCTGTAGAAGGTTGGTGGTGTTTTCCTGATCCTATCACTACCGCAGGCAGCTACATTATTTAAATGTTAGTGTAGTGCGTCCTCTGCACAGTGTTAAGCTAAAGCTACAAGTTAGTGTAGTGCGATCTCTGCACAGTGTTTAGCTAAAGCTACAAGTTAGTGTACTGCAACCTCTGCACAGTGTTCAGCTAAAGCTACAAGTTAGTTTAGTGTGACCTCTGCACACTGTTCAGCTAAAGCTACCTGTTGAAGATTGGTGGTGTTTTTCTGATCCTATCACTACTGCAGGCAGCTACATTATTTACACATTAGTGTAGTTTGACCTCTGCACAGTGTTCAGCTAAAGCTACGTGTAGAAGGTTGGTGGTGTTTTCCTGATCCTATGACTACCGCAGGCAGCTACATTATTTACAAGTTAGTGTACTGCGAACTCTGCACAGTGTTCAGCTAAAGCTACGAGTTAGTGTAGTGCGACCTCTGCACAGTGTTCAGCTAAAGCTACAAGTTAGTATAGTGTGACCTCTGCACAGTGTTCAGCTAAAGCTACCTGTAGAAGGTTGGTGGCGTTTTTCTGATCCTATCACTACCGCAGGCAGCTACATTGTTTACAAGTTAGTGTAGTGCATCCCCTGCACAGTGTTCAGCTAAAGCTACCTGTAGAAGGTTGGTGGTGTTTTCCTGATCTTATCACTACCGCAGGCAGCTACATTATTTAAACGTTAGTGTAATGCGTCCTTTGCACAGTGTCCTGCTAAAGCTACAAGTTACTGTAGTGCGACCTCTGCACAGTGTTCAGCTAAAGCTACAAGTTAGTGTATTGTGACCTCTGCACAGTGTTCAGCTAAAGCTGCAAGTTAGTGTAGTGCAACCTTTGCACAGTGTTCAGCTAAAGCTACAAGTTAGTGTAGTGCGACCTCTGCACAGTGTTCAGATAAAGCTAACTGTAGAAGGTTGATGGTGTTTTCCTGATCCTTTCACTACCGCAGGCAGCTACATAATTTACAAGTTAGTGTAGTGCGACCTCTGCACAGTGTTCAGCTAAAGCTACAAGTTAGTGTAGTGCGACCTCTGCACAGTTTTCAGCTAAAGCTACAAGTTAGTGTAATGCAACCTCTGCACAGTGTTCAGCAAAAACTACAAGTTAGTGTAGTGCGACCTCTGCACAGTGGTCAGCTAAAGCTACAAGTTAGTGTAGTGCGACCTCTGCACAGTGTTCAGCTAAAGCTACAAGTTAGTGTAGTGCGACCTCTGCACAGTGTTCGAGCTAAAGCTACCTTTAGAAGGTTGGTGGTGTTTTCCTGATCCTATCACAACCGCAGGCAGCTACATTATTTAAACATTAGTGTAGTGCGTCCTTTGCACAGTGTTAAGCTAAAGCTACAATTTAGTGTAATGCGACCTCTGCACAGTGTTCAGCTAAAGCTACAAGTTAGTGTAGAACGACCTCTTCAAAGTGTTCAGCTAAAGCTACAAGTTAGTGTAGTGCGACCTCTGCACAGTGTTCAAGCTAAAGCTATCTGTAGGAGGTTAGTGGTGTTTTCCTGATCCGATCACTACCGCAGGCAGCTACATTATTTAAACATTAGTGTAGTGTGTCCTCTACACAGTGTTCAGCTAAAGCTATGAGTTAGTGTAGTGCGACCTCTGCACAGTGTTCAGCTAAAGCTACAAGTTAGTGTAGTGCGACCTCTGCACAGTGTTCAGCTAAAGCTACAAGTTAGTGTAGTGCGACCTCTGCACAGTGTTCAGCTAAAGCTACGAGTTAGTGTAGTGCAACCTCTGCACAGTGTTCAGCTAAAGCTACAAGTTAGTATAGTGTGACCTCTGCACAGTGTTCAGCTAAAGCTACCTGTAGAAGGTTGTTGGTGTTTTTCTGATCCTATCACTACCGCAGGCAGCTACATTTTTTACAAGTTAGTGTAGTGCATCCTCTGCACAGTGTTCAGCTAAAGCTACCTGTAGAAGGTTGGTGGTGTTTTCCTGATCCTATCACTACCGCAGGCAGCTACATTATTTAAACGTTAGTGTAGTGCGTCCTTTGCACAGTGTCCTGCTAAAGCTACAGGTTAGTGTAGTGCGATCTCTGCACAGTGTTCAGCTAAAGCTACAAGTTAGTGTAGTGTGACCTCTGCACAGTGTTCAGCTAAAGCTACAAGTTAGTGTAGTGCGACCTCTGCACAGTGTTCGAGCTAAAGCTACCTGTAGAAGGTTGGTGGTGTTTTCCTGATCCTATCACAACCGTAGGCAGCTACATTATTTAAACATTAGTGTAGTGCGTCCTTTGCACAATGTTCAGCTAAAGCTACAAGTTAGTGTAGTGCGACCTCTGCACAGTGTTCAGCAAAAGCTACAAGTTAGTGTAGTGCGACCTCTGCACAGTGGTCAGCTAAAGCTACAAGTTAGTGTAGTGCGACCTCTGCACAGTGTTCAGCTAAAGCTACTAGTTAATGTAGTGCGACCTCTGCACAGTGTTCGAGCTAAAGCTACCTGTAGAAGGTTGGTGATTTCCTGATCCTATCACTACCGCAGTCAGCTACATTATTTACAAGATAGTGTAGTGCATCCTCTTCACAGTGTTCAGCTAAAGCTATCTGTAGAAGGTTGGTGGTGTTTTCCTGATCCTATCACTACCGCAGGCAGCTACATTATTTAAACGTTAGTGTAGTGCGTCCTCTGCACAGTGTTAAGCTAAAGCTACAAGTTAGTGTAGTGCGATCTCTGCACAGTGTTTAGCTAAAGCTACAAGTTAGTGTACTGCAACCTCTGCACAGTGTTCAGCTAAAGCTACAAGTTAGTTTAGTGTGACCTCTGCACACTGTTCAGCTAAAGCTACCTGTTGAAGATTGGTGGTGTTTTTCTGATCCTATCACTACTGCAGGCAGCTACATTATTTACACATTAGTGTAGTTTGACCTCTGTACAGTGTTCAGCTAAAGCTACGTGTAGAAGGTTGGTGGTGTTTTCCTGATCCTATGACTACCGCAGGCAGCTACATTATTTACAAGTTAGTGTACTGCGAACTCTGCACAGTGTTCAGCTAAAGCTACGAGTTAGTGTAGTGCGACCTCTGCACAGTGTTCAGCTAAAGCTACAAGTTAGTATAGTGTGACCTCTGCACAGTGTTCAGCTAAAGCTACCTGTAGAAGGTTGGTGGCGTTTTTCTGATCCTATCACTACCGCAGGCAGCTACATTGTTTACAAGTTAGTGTAGTGCATCCCCTGCACAGTGTTCAGCTAAAGCTACCTGTAGAAGGTTGGTGGTGTTTTCCTGATCTTATCACTACCGCAGGCAGCTAAATTATTTAAACGTTAGTGTAGTGCGTCCTTTGCACAGTGTCCTGCTAAAGCTACAAGTTACTGTAGTGCGACCTCTGCACAGTGTTCAGCTAAAGCTACAAGTTAGTGTATTGTGACCTCTGCACAGTGTTCAGCTAAAGCTGCAAGTTAGTGTAGTGCAACCTTTGCACAGTGTTCAGCTAAAGCTACAAGTTAGTGTAGTGCGACCTCTGCACAGTGTTCAGATAAAGCTAACTGTAGAAGGTTGGTGGTGTTTTCCTGATCCTTTCACTACCGCAGGCAGCTACATAATTTACAAGTTAGTGTAGTGCGACCTCTGCACAGTGTTCAGCTAAAGCTACAAGTTAGTGTAGTGCGACCTCTGCACAGTTTTCAGCTAAAGCTACAAGTTAGTGTAATGCAACCTCTGCACAGTGTTCAGCAAAAACTACAAGTTAGTGTAGTGCGACCTCTGCACAGTGGTCAGCTAAAGCTACAAGTTAGTGTAGTGCGACCTCTGCACAGTGTTCAGCTAAAGCTACAAGTTAGTGTAGTGCGACCTCTGCACAGTGTTCGAGCTAAAGCTACCTTTAGAAGGTTGGTGGTGTTTTCCTGATCCTATCACAACCGCAGGCAGCTACATTATTTAAACATTAGTGTAGTGCGTCCTTTGCACAGTGTTAAGCTAAAGCTACAATTTAGTGTAATGCGACCTCTGCACAGTGTTCAGCTAAAGCTACAAGTTAGTGTAGAACGACCTCTTCAAAGTGTTCAGCTAAAGCTACAAGTTAGTGTAGTGCGACCTCTGCACAGTGTTCAAGCTAAAGCTATCTGTAGGAGGTTAGTAGTGTTTTCCTGATCCGATCACTACCGCAGGCAGCTACATTATTTTAACATTAGTGTAGTGTGTCCTCTACACAGTGTTCAGCTAAAGCTATGAGTTAGTGTAGTGCAACCTCTGCACAGTGTTCAGCTAAAGCTACAAGTTAGTGTAGTGCGACCTCTGCACAGTGTTCAGTTAAAGCTACAAGTTAGTGTAGTGCGACCTCTGCACAGTGTTCAGCTAAAGCTACCTGTAGAAGGTTGGTGGTGTTTTTCTGATCCTATCACTACCGCAGGCAGCTACATAATTTACACGTTAGTGTAGTGCGATCTCTGCACAGTGTTCAGCTAAAGCTACCTGTAGAAGAATGGTGGTGTTTTTCTGATCCTATCACTACTGCATTAAGCTACATTATTTACAAGTAAGTGTAGTGCGACCTCTGCACAGTGTTCAGCTAAAGCTACACGTTAGTGTAGTGCGACCTCTGCACAGTGTTCAGCTAAAGCTACCTGTAGAAGGTTGGTGGTGTTTTTCTGATCCTATCACTACCACAGGGAGCTACATTTTTTTCAAGTTAGTGTAGTGCTTCCTCTGCACAGTGTTCAGCTAAAGATACCTGTAGAAGGTTGGTGGTGTTTTCCTGATCCTATCACTACCGCAGGCAGCTACATTATTTAAATGTTAGTGTAGTGCGTCCTTTGCACAGTGTCCAGCTAAAGCTATGAGTTAGTGTAGTGTGACCTCTGCACAGTGTTCAGCGAAAGCTACCTTTAGAAGGTTGGTGGTGTTTTCCTGATCCTATCACAACCGCAGGCAGCTACATTATTTAAACATTAGTGTAGTGCGTCCTTTGCACAGTGTTCAGCTAAAGCTACCTGTAGAAGGTTGGTGGTGTTTTTCTGATCCTATCACTACCGCAGGCAGCTACATAATTTACACGTTAGTGTAGTGCGATCTCTGCACAGTGTTCAGCTAAAGCTACCTGTGGAAGAATGGTGGTGTTTTTCTGATCCTATCACTACTGCAGGCAGCTACATTATTTACACGTTAGTTTAGTGCGACCTCTGCACTGTGTTCAGCTAAAGCTACAAGTTAGTGTAGTGCGACCTCTGCACAGTGTTCAGCTAAAGCTACAAGTTAGTGTAGTGCGACCTCTGCACAGTGTTCGAGCTAAAGCTACCTTTAGAAGGTTGGTGGTGTTTTCCTGATCCTATAACAACCGCAGGCAGCTACATTATTTAAGCATTAGTGTAGTGCGTCCTTTGCACAGTGTTAAGCTAAAGCTACAATTTAGTGTAGTGCGACCTCTGCAAAGTGTTCAGCTAAAGCTACAAGTTAGTGTAGTGCGACCTCTGCACAGTGTTCAGCTAAAGCTACCTGTAGAAGATTGGTGGTGTTTTTCTGATCCTATCACTACCGCAGGCAGCTACATTATTTACACGTTAGTTTAGTGCGACCTCTGCACTGTGTTCAGCTAAAGCTACAAGTTAGTGTAGTGCGACCTCTGCACAGTGTTCAAGCTAAAGCTACCTGTAGGAGGTTAGTGGTGTTTTCCTGATCCTATCACTACCGCAGGCAGCTACATTATTTAAACATTAGTGTAGTGTGTCCTCTGCACAGTGTTCAGCTAAAGCTACGAGTAAGTGTAATGCGGCCTCTGCACAGTGTTCAGCTAAAGCTATGAGTTAGTGTAGTGCGACCTCTGCACAATGTTCAGCTAAAGCTACAAGTTAGTGTAGTGCGACCTCTGCACAGTGTTCAGCTAAAGCTACAAGTTAATGAACAGAAACTAAAGGCTGTTTAGCCTAGAGACAAAGGGGAGGGGAAAAAACTTCCCCAGGGACTTTTAAGGTGCTATTTAATAAACAGTATACTCAAAGAATTCTGTACAATCATATTGAATAAAATTAATATTTATTGATATGAATCACATTAAAATATTTATGCCATACTTCAGGAGTAAGACATGTTAATAAGAACACTATGACATAAACAATGTCACCCAAGAAAAATTTTTTTGTTATATCACAATTAGACAGTGCAACAAGAAGCAACTACTTAAAGGTGCCAAGACAATCTGCCGCTCTCGACATGTTTCGCTCTAATACGAGCTTCTTCAGGAGTTTAAAGGCAATGATTGTGGCGGACTCTAAATGATGGGAAAATAAGCAAAAATCAATACATACATTTAAACATAAATAGAAAGCATCTAATGAATTTTTTCTTCGAATATGCACAAATTCCATTATCAGGGCAAAGGTTGACACAGAGAATTTAAATACATGCATATAGATTTCGATATTGAACACTTTGATCAAATATAAGTAAACAATCAAAATTTATACATCTTACCAGGCTGTAGCACATTAATCCGACATAAATATTTCAATAGATCGACAGTACTGCTGCTAGTTTCAAACCGGAAAGTTCACATATATGAGGGATATCACTGCCATGCTATGACCACAGGGGAATATAAAGTTTACGAAGCGGCCCTTTAAAAAGGAAGATACATTCAAAGATTAGAAAAGATAGAAAAAAAAAGGGGGGGGGGGGGATCGCAACCAAGCTCTTTCATGATATAATTTTTATAATTTTAGAGGGATATGTACCCTAAAGGTAGAACCAATTTAAGATATATTACCTGGAACATAAAAGTATACCGGCAAATAATATCATATAGGTGGAGATGACATCATAAACGAGTGAAAAAATTGGTGAAAAAATTTCACTGATGGCTGCAAGAAGGAGCGATCGCCAGCAGAAATATTTTCTAAATATGGAAGAGGAAAAACAATAAAGGGTCAATGGAGAATTCAAAGTGTAACTAACTGTCAACTACTGACAGTGTCACACAGGGAAAACTTACTTCACAAGTAGTGGTCCGGCATGCAGACTGAGGGGAGCATCACGCTGCCTCTGTAGGATCGCACCGGTGACAGAGCTGTGGGCGGTGTGTAACCGCCTTTATATACCCCCATCACGGCGGCGTCTGTTCTCGCCGCCGGGATGCGGACGCTCAATGAGGCCGGTCACGTCAGGACGTGGGGGAGCGCGGTGACGTCAACTCTGGCGTCATCAACGTGTGTGGAAGTTACTGCGCATGTCTGCGCGGTTCAGAAGCCCATGGGGCATGAAGGCGCCGGAGGCGCCATTTTAGTTAAGGGAAAAAGAAAGGTAAAAGCAGAATAGATATAAATTGAGGCATAATGCCAGCTTTTATTTTACAAAATGATAGAAAAATATGTATATGTATTCCCAATAAATTCATTAATAAAGGCTCATGTTAATATCAATAATTCGGTATCCAAAACCCATACCAGACGTGATCCGGCTCAAATTAAAGGGCCACCAGCCATAGGGGCGATTGGTTCAACATCCCAATGGTGGGTGCCCAGGGCGTCCGTGTGGTCCAAATTGACAAAGATAGTCCCAATATGAGAATACTTCCGGCGAGCAATTAAAAATAAAAAATAAAAAATAAAAAATATACATGAAATATATAGAGCCAAAGAAACTTCATAAGTGAAGTTTGCAGCCACAGCCTGCAAGATGTAGTACAGATAAAACAGTGGAAATTCAATGACAAAAAATGTAACATACATAAAAATATATATGGTCATATTATAGCTATTACTGAGTATCATCTATGGCTCAAACATACAAGTGATGCCATAGCACAGCATAAAAATACTGGGTATAATAAACGACCAAAAATAATAAAAAAATATAAAGAAAAAGGACAAAGGAGAAAAGAAAAAGGGGGGAAGAAACATCGCAAGGGTAATACAAGGCAGAAGATGCGAGCCTCATCAAGGTTAGGAGTATTGTGATTATTCAAATAAATGGCTTGAAACTGAACGCATCGTTCATGCCTGGGTGTTGGAGAGCTGACAGTTTGTGTATCCAGCGTGCCTCCTTTTGTAGGAGGAGCTTGTCATAGTCTCCTCCTCTAACACCGGGGGGAATATGTTCTAGAGCAAAAAAGTGTAAGCAGTTAGCGTCAAAATTATGTTGTAGGCCTACATGTCGGCTGATAGGGGTCTCCATTCTTTTTTTCTGTATAAGGGAAACATGATCCCTAATTCGACAGAAAAAGGGCCTCTTAGTTTTCCCGATGTAAAACATTTTACATTCGCATAGCATAATGTACACTATACCAATGGATTGACAAGTTACTGCAAATTTTGGTTTGAACAAATCCCCGTTAGGCAACAAAAGGCTACGAGTAGCTAAAATATATCTGCAGTAGGAACAACAGTGGCAGGGTCTGCTGCCTTTATCAGCATCTTTGATTTTAACAACACGATTTTCATAGTGGCTCTGTACCAATGAATCCCTCAGGGATCGACTTCGTCTGAAAGTGATCTCTGGGTATGAATTAAGGTGTTTTGCCACTTTTTCGTCTCCCATCAACAAATACCAATATTTGTTGAGAATATCACGTATTTGTTTATGTTGACTAGAATAAGTAGTGATGAGTCTGACGCCAGGATTGGCTTTTTTAGGTCTAATGTTGTGTAAGAGAGAAACTCTATTTTGATTTTTAGCTCTAAGGTAGGCTTTTTTAAGGCACTTTTTGCTGTATCCCCGGTTCAAGAAACGGAGACGTAAACATTTAGCTTCCTTTTCAAAGTCAGACTCATCACTACAATTGCGTTTAGCACGTAAGTATTGCCCATAGGGCACACTTGTAATCAAGGGGGCTGGATGAGAACTGCTGGCATGCAGCAGGGAATTACCTGCTGACGGTTTACGGTATAAGGTTGTTGTGATACTGCCGTCAAATTTAACTGTGATTTGGGTATCCAAAAAAGTCAGACTGGATTGACTAAGCTCCACCGTGAATCTAAGGTTGTACCTGTTAGTTTTTAGACTTTCCAAAAAGGACAAAAGAAGATCTTTGGGGCCTATCCATATGAAAAAAATGTCGTCAATAAACCTCCTCCATAAGGGGATTAGTTCCATATATTGTTGCATGTCATCTCGGGAAAATAATTCCCGTTCCCACCCCCCCAGATACAGGTTGGCATAAGAGGGGGCGCATTTGGTCCCCATAGCCACCCCCTGTATCTGGAGGTAGTGGGATCCCCCAAACAAGAAGATATTGTTGGAGAGGATGAACATTAACAAATTCAAAATGAATTCGTTATATTGAGATGATGTCTCATGGTTTTGAAAGAGAAAATCTTTGACGATCTCTACCCCCTGCTGATGGGGGATAGAGTTATATAAGGCCTCCACGTCGAGGGCTACCAGCCATGCGCCCGCGGGGAGGGAAATCCCATCGAGGGCGCGTAGCAGGTCATTGGTGTCCTGAAGATAGGACACCAAACCCTCGACATGGGGCCTAAGAGAGTCATCGATTAATTGGCTGGCTGTTTCGGTGAGACTGCCGTTACCAGAAACAATCGGGCGGCCTGGGGGTTTAGTCTGACTTTTATGAATTTTAGGGAGAGCGTATAGTGTGGGTGTTCGTGGAGATGTAACGTTTAAAAACTCCCAAGTAGACTTATTAATGAGACCACTTCGGTAGGCCGAGCCTATTAGATGTTGGTAACGGTTAATAGTCAAAGTAACATGAGTTGGTGATACTTTGCGGTACCACTCACGATTCTGAACAATAGCTAATACCATGGACTCATATTGTCCCCTGTCCATCACCACTAGGTTGCCGCCCTTATCGGCAGGCTTAATTATAATGCTTTGATTTAATTGTAAAGATTTTAAAGCCTTGGTTTGGGAAGAAGTCAGGTTGGCTTCGGAGATGTTTCTCCATTTAGTTTCCATAATTTCTTTGGTGACTTGGTTAGTGAATGCCCATACGTTCGGATTACCTTGAAGGGCAGGAAATTTGGAGGATTTAGGTTTATAATTACGAGGTATGGCACTAGACAGAGGATGAGGATGGGCCAATGGAGGTGGGGGAGGAGGAGAGGGGTCAACAGCCGTTTCGAGGCTGTTGAGCCTCGAGCAGGTCTGTTTCACTAATCCCTCCCTCCTCCCACAGCTCCATTAGGTCCTCCATGGCCTTGATGTCATTGATGGACATATCCCTCCAAAGGGGATTATCCAGAGACAAACTCTGGATTGATGGAGGTGGTCTGTCATAAAGAATTTTAAACATGAGTTTTCTCGAAAATAAATTGAGATCTTTGATCAATTCAAAAGGATCTACCCTTTGCGTAGGGCAAAAGGTAAGGCCCAATTTTAACACAGAAATTTGTTCTGCCGAGAGAGGACAGGAGGAAATATTGATCACCTCGAGTTGAGTTTCTGGGGTTTGGAATTCCCCGAATCTAGATTCGTGGTTCTTTTGGCATCGGGCATCAATTGTGCAAAAATTGGGGCTGGACGAAAATCCTGCTGCGAAGAAAAAGTGTTAACATTACTTACTGAAGTGCTCGGGCCGATAGTGAGTGCACAGGTGGTTGTGCAAGTGTTAGAAAGAGATTCAGAATGTGTCGGTGCGCTGGTGAGTAAGCTTTTATTCGCACCCGCTCGAGTGACCATGGGTGTCTTAGGGTTAGGCGTGCGTCTAACTGTGCCCGTGAGTACATTTTCTCTAAGATGTTTGGAATTCAGTGGATCCTGAGTTCTAGTGAGCCGCGTGAATTCTTGTGCCTGTAGTGAGGAAATAGAAGAGACGGATGAATCAGAATCACTGGGTTCACTGTTCGCCTGTCTGGTTTGACGTGTTTGGTTATTACGTTTTTTTCTTTTGTAATTATTTTGAGACCAATTATATGCTTGTTTATTGTCATAAGCTAGTTTGTCTCTGATATATTTTTTTTCCTTCGTTTTTAAAATCTCTGTTACATAGGTTTCTAAATTACTTTTAAGTTCATTTTCACGTGTAGGATCCTTGAAAAAGTCACGTGACTGTGATGTAACGCGTGGGAGGAGCCAAGGAAGCTCTGTGCAGATCAGCAGTTTCACACAGTGTACTGCACTGAATCTGCTCCTGTCTAAGGCGTGGGACTGCTATAGTAAAACCTGCATATGCCTTATCATTATAAGGCACACGTGAGTGGATTGAAGTTTGCCTGTGTACCTTGGTATCCTAACTATTGCACAATGATTGGTTTTTTTCTCTTATCTGCCTGTTTATGATTCCCACATTGGTTGTGAATAGAAGCAAAAAACACATTGGTACTATCAATGAGCACCTTAATTAAGCAAGTGTTTTTAAACAGCTTTGCTAGTGATCAAAAGCTCTATACCAATCAGGATTCTACACCTGTATAATTGAACCTTCTGAATACATCCCTATATATTTATTTTTATGTGGATTTTTTATGTGAATTTTTTACACATTTGGTGTCACTAATTTTTAATAATTTTACACTATTTTGATTGCTGGATTTTATAGGAATTTTTACTCACCGCTGGATTTATTTGACTATTTATATTTATTCTTATATATTCATTTTCATGCACATTGTGAAGCGCTTCAAATATCATTATTTATTCTTTTTAAGTGACTCTGAAAACACTCTCTTTTGATAGCAGCCTCACTTGGTTTTATGTGTAATTATCAGCTATTTAGCATCACAGCGCTTTGTGTTTTATATATAAATTTTGATTGTTTACTTATATTTGATCAAAGTGTTCAATATCGAAATCTATATGCATGTATTTAAATTCTCTGTGTCAACCTTTGCCCTGATAATGGAATTTGTGCATATTCGAAGAAAAAATTCATTAGATGCTTTCTATTTATGTTTAAATGTATGTATTGATTTTTGCTTATTTTCCCATCATTTAGAGTCCGCCACAATCATTGCCTTTAAACTCCTGAAGAAGCTCGTATTAGAGCGAAACATGTCGAGAGCGGCAGATTGTCTTGGCACCTTTAAGTAGTTGCTTCTTGTTGCACTGTCTAATTGTGATATAACAAAAAAATTTTTCTTGGGTGACATTGTTTATGTCATAGTGTTCTTATTAACATGTCTTACTCCTGAAGTATGGCATAAATATTTTAATGTGATTCATATCAATAAATATTAATTTTATTCAACATGATTGTACAGAATTCTTTGAGTATACTGTTTATTAAATAGCACCTTAAAAGTCCCTGGGGAAGTTTTTTCCCCTCCCCCTTTGTCTCTAGGCTAAACAGCCTTTAGTTTCTGTTCATTACCTAATCATGGGATGTGGTGCTTACAGTTGACTATCTCTGTCCTCCCTATACTCTACTATTATAATTTGGGGTGTTACCCACCCTTCATCTCTTTGGACAGATATAGTCACTGGACTATCCAAATTTTGGATCCATTAACAGATATTCAGTGGAATTCTTGACTCAATGATAAATCCCCCTTCTTTTCTTATCTAAAACCCTTTCCTCCTCCCCACTCTCTTAAGTTTCTGCCTTTTCCCAATCATACCTATTTTTGTTCATCATTGATAGACAATATTTAACCTAGTGTTTGTTTATAAGCTTAGTTTCTCTCTACTTGTTACATTGGGGTTGATCTTTTCTAGACTTATTAGTTTTACACAATGGCTAACTTTTGTGGACAGGCCTTTGATGGCTTGATGGATCACATCCATAAATCACAAAATACCTCCAGTGGAGGCTTGTCTATGAAACGCTTTTTTTCGAGACTGCAACGCATGCTCGAGAAAAAATCAAGGCTGTTTTGGAATAGATGGTACTTTCTCAAATACACTGAAGAGAATATCACTCCATGGGGTTTAAGAATTCAGATCTTTCCCACCATCACCCAGTTGGAGCCAGAATTTAAATCTGAATGGGAGGAGAATTTGCAGAGTTGCTCCAGTAAAATGATGGAGCTCCTATGCAAATATTATTCTGCCGAGTTGTCCCTTGTGGATAAGGAAATTGAGAAACTACACCATGACAATCCAGTAATTATTTCAGATAGTCTTTTTCCTACACGTGAAAATGAACTTAAAAGTAATTTAGAAACCTATGTAACAGAGATTTTAAAAACGAAGGAAAAAAAATATATCAGAGACAAACTAGCTTATGACAATAAACAAGCATATAATTGGTCTCAAAATAATTACAAAAGAAAAAAACGTAATAACCAAACACGTCAAACCAGACAGGCGAACAGTGAACCCAGTGATTCTGATTCATCCGTCTCTTCTATTTCCTCACTACAGGCACAAGAATTCACGCGGCTCACTAGAACTCAGGATCCACTGAATTCCAAACATCTTAGAGAAAATGTACTCACGGGCACAGTTAGACGCACGCCTAACCCTAAGACACCCATGGTCACTCGAGCGGGTGCGAATAAAAGCTTACTCACCAGCGCACCGACACATTCTGAATCTCTTTCTAACACTTGCACAACCACCTGTGCACTCACTATCGGCCCGAGCACTTCGGTAAGTAATGTTAACACTTTTTCTTCGCAGCAGGATTTTCGTCCAGCCCCAATTTTTGCACAATTGATGCCCGATGCCAAAAGAACCACGAATCTAGATTCGGGGAATTCCAAACCCCAGAAACTCAACTCGAGGTGATCAATATTTCCTCCTGTCCTCTCTCGGCAGAACAAATTTCTGTGTTAAAATTGGGCCTTACCTTTTGCCCTACGCAAAGGGTAGATCCTTTTGAATTGATCAAAGATCTCAATTTATTTTCGAGAAAACTCATGTTTAAAATTCTTTATGACAGACCACCTCCATCAATCCAGAGTTCATCTCTGGATAATCCCCTTTGGAGGGATATGTCCATCAATGACATCAAGGCCATGGAGGACCTAATGGAGCTGTGGGAGGAGGGAGGGATTAGTGAAACAGACCTGCTCGAGGCTCATGCCCTCGAAACGGCTGTTGACCCCTCTCCTCCTCCCCCACCTCCATTGGCCCATCCTCATCCTCTGTCTAGTGCCATACCTCGTAATTATAAACCTAAATCCTCCAAATTTCCTGCCCTTCAAGGTAATCCGAACGTATGGGCATTCACTAACCAAGTCACCAAAGAAATTATGGAAACTAAATGGAGAAACATCTCCGAAGCCAACCTGACTTCTTCCCAAACCAAGGCTTTAAAATCTTTACAATTAAATCAAAGCATTATAATTAAGCCTGCCGATAAGGGCGGCAACCTAGTGGTGATGGACAGGGGACAATATGAGTCCATGGTATTAGCTATTGTTCAGAATCGTGAGTGGTACCGCAAAGTATCACCAACTCATGTTACTTTGACTATTAACCGTTACCAACATCTAATAGGCTCGGCCTACCGAAGTGGTCTCATTAATAAGTCTACTTGGGAGTTTTTAAACGTTACATCTCCACGAACACCCACACTATACGCTCTCCCTAAAATTCATAAAAGTCAGACTAAACCCCCAGGCCGCCCGATTGTTTCTGGTAACGGCAGTCTCACCGAAACAGCCAGCCAATTAATCGATGACTCTCTTAGGCCCCACGTCGAGGGTTTGGTGTCCTATCTTCAGGACACCAATGACCTGCTACGCGCCCTCGATGGGATTTCCCTCCCCGCGGGCGCATGGCTGGTAGCCCTCGACGTGGAGGCCTTATATAACTCTATCCCCCATCAGCAGGGGGTAGAGATCGTCAAAGATTTTCTCTTTCAAAACCATGAGACATCATCTCAATATAACGAATTCATTTTGAATTTGTTAATGTTCATCCTCTCCAACAATATCTTCTTGTTTGGGGGATCCCACTACCTCCAGATACAGGGGGTGGCTATGGGGACCAAATGCGCCCCCTCTTATGCCAACCTGTATCTGGGGGGGTGGGAACGGGAATTATTTTCCCGAGATGACATGCAACAATATATGGAACTAATCCCCTTATGGAGGAGGTTTATTGACGACATTTTTTTCATATGGATAGGCCCCAAAGATCTTCTTTTGTCCTTTTTGGAAAGTCTAAAAACTAACAGGTACAACCTTAGATTCACGGTGGAGCTTAGTCAATCCAGTCTGACTTTTTTGGATACCCAAATCACAGTTAAATTTGACGGCAGTATCACAACAACCTTATACCGTAAACCGTCAGCAGGTAATTCCCTGCTGCATGCCAGCAGTTCTCATCCAGCCCCCTTGATTACAAGTGTGCCCTATGGGCAATACTTACGTGCTAAACGCAATTGTAGTGATGAGTCTGACTTTGAAAAGGAAGCTAAATGTTTACGTCTCCGTTTCTTGAACCGGGGATACAGCAAAAAGTGCCTTAAAAAAGCCTACCTTAGAGCTAAAAATCAAAATAGAGTTTCTCTCTTACACAACATTAGACCTAAAAAAGCCAATCCTGGCGTCAGACTCATCACTACTTATTCTAGTCAACATAAACAAATACGTGATATTCTCAACAAATATTGGTATTTGTTGATGGGAGATGAAAAAGTGGCAAAACACCTTAATTCATACCCAGAGATCACTTTCAGACGAAGTCGATCCCTGAGGGATTCATTGGTACAGAGCCACTATGAAAATCGTGTTGTTAAAATCAAAGATGCTGATAAAGGCAGCAGACCCTGCCACTGTTGTTCCTACTGCAGATATATTTTAGCTACTCGTAGCCTTTTGTTGCCTAACGGGGATTTGTTCAAACCAAAATTTGCAGTAACTTGTCAATCCATTGGTATAGTGTACATTATGCTATGCGAATGTAAAATGTTTTACATCGGGAAAACTAAGAGGCCCTTTTTCTGTCGAATTAGGGATCATGTTTCCCTTATACAGAAAAAAAGAATGGAGACCCCTATCAGCCGACATGTAGGCCTACAACATAATTTTGACGCTAACTGCTTACACTTTTTTGCTCTAGAACATATTCCCCCCGGTGTTAGAGGAGGAGACTATGACAAGCTCCTCCTACAAAAGGAGGCACGCTGGATACACAAACTGTCAGCTCTCCAACACCCAGGCATGAACGATGCGTTCAGTTTCAAGCCATTTATTTGAATAATCACAATACTCCTAACCTTGATGAGGCTCGCATCTTCTGCCTTGTATTACCCTTGCGATGTTTCTTCCCCCCTTTTTCTTTTCTCCTTTGTCCTTTTTCTTTATATTTTTTTATTATTTTTGGTCGTTTATTATACCCAGTATTTTTATGCTGTGCTATGGCATCACTTGTATGTTTGAGCCATAGATGATACTCAGTAATAGCTATAATATGACCATATATATTTTTATGTATGTTACATTTTTTGTCATTGAATTTCCACTGTTTTATCTGTACTACATCTTGCAGGCTGTGGCTGCAAACTTCACTTATGAAGTTTCTTTGGCTCTATATATTTCATGTATATTTTTTATTTTTTATTTTTTATTTTTAATTGCTCGCCGGAAGTATTCTCATATTGGGACTATCTTTGTCAATTTGGACCACACGGACGCCCCGGGCACCCACCATTGGGATGTTGAACCAATCGCCCCTATGGCTGGTGGCCCTTTAATTTGAGCCGGATCACGTCTGGTATGGGTTTTGGATACCGAATTATTGATATTAACATGAGCCTTTATTAATGAATTTATTGGGAATACATATACATATTTTTCTATCATTTTGTAAAATAAAAGCTGGCATTATGCCTCAATTTATATCTATTCCGCTTTTACCTTTCTTTTTCCCTTAACTAAAATGGCGCCTCCGGCGCCTTCATGCCCCATGGGCTTCTGAACCGCGCAGACATGCGCAGTAACTTCCACACACGTTGATGACGCCAGAGTTGACGTCACCGCGCTCCCCCACGTCCTGACGTGACCGGCCTCATTGAGCGTCCGCATCCCGGCGGCGAGAACAGACGCCGCCGTGATGGGGGTATATAAAGGCGGTTACACACCGCCCACAGCTCTGTCACCGGTGCGATCCTACAGAGGCAGCGTGATGCTCCCCTCAGTCTGCATGCCGGACCACTACTTGTGAAGTAAGTTTTCCCTGTGTGACACTGTCAGTAGTTGACAGTTAGTTACACTTTGAATTCTCCATTGACCCTTTATTGTTTTTCCTCTTCCATATTTAGAAAATATTTCTGCTGGCGATCGCTCCTTCTTGCAGCCATCAGTGAAATTTTTTCACCAATTTTTTCACTCGTTTATGATGTCATCTCCACCTATATGATATTATTTGCCGGTATACTTTTATGTTCCAGGTAATATATCTTAAATTGGTTCTACCTTTAGGGTACATATCCCTCTAAAATTATAAAAATTATATCATGAAAGAGCTTGGTTGCGATCCCCTCCCCCCCCCCTTTTTTTTCTATCTTTTCTAATCTTTGAATGTATCTTCCTTTTTAAAGGGCCGCTTCGTAAACTTTATATTCCCCTGTGGTCATAGCATGGCAGTGATATCCCTCATATATGTGAACTTTCCGGTTTGAAACTAGCAGCAGTACTGTCGATCTATTGAAATATTTATGTCGGATTAATGTGCTACAGCCTGGTAAGATGTATAAATTTTGATTGTTTACTTATATTTGATCAAAGTGTTCAATATCGAAATCTATATGCATGTATTTAAATTCTCTGTGTCAACCTTTGCCCTGATAATGGAATTTGTGCATATTCGAAGAAAAAATTCATTAGATGCTTTCTATTTATGTTTAAATGTATGTATTGATTTTTGCTTATTTTCCCATCATTTAGAGTCCGCCACAATCATTGCCTTTAAACTCCTGAAGAAGCTCGTATTAGAGCGAAACATGTCGAGAGCGGCAGATTGTCTTGGCACCTTTAAGTAGTTGCTTCTTGTTGCACTGTCTAATTGTGATATAACAAAAAAATTTTTCTTGGGTGACATTGTTTATGTCATAGTGTTCTTATTAACATGTCTTACTCCTGAAGTATGGCATAAATATTTTAATGTGATTCATATCAATAAATATTAATTTTATTCAATATGATTGTACAGAATTCTTTGAGTATACTGTTTATTAAATAGCACCTTAAAAGTCCCTGGGGAAGTTTTTTCCCCTCCCCCTTTGTCTCTAGGCTAAACAGCCTTTAGTTTCTGTTCATTACCTAATCATGGGATGTGGTGCTTACAGTTGACTATCTCTGTCCTCCCTATACTCTACTAAAGCTACAAGTTAGTGTAGTGCGACCTCTGCACAGTGTTCAGCTAAAGCTACCTGTAGAAGGTTGGTGGTGTTTTTCTGATCAAATCACTACCGCAGGCAGCTACATTATTTACACGTTAGTGTAGTGCGACCTCTGCACAGTGTTCAGCTAAAGCTACCTGTAGAAGGTTGGTGGTGTTTTTCTGATCCTATCACTACTGCAGGAAGCTACATTATTTACAAGTTAGTGTAGTGCGACCTCTGCACAGTGTTCAGCTAAAGCTACACATTAGTGTAGTGCGACCTCTGCACAGTGTTCAGCTAAAGCTACCTGTAGATGGTTGGTGGTGTTTTCCTGATCCTATCACTACCGCAGGCAGCTACATTATTTAAATGTTAGTGTAGTGTGTCCTTTGCACAGTGTCCAGCTAAAGCTACAAGTTAGTGTAGTGCGACCTCTGCACAGTGTTCAGCTAAAGCTACAAGTTATTGTAGTGTGACCTCTGCACAGTGTTCAGCTAAAGCTACAAGTTAGTGTAGTGCAACCTTTGCACAGTGTTCAGCTAAAGCTACAAGTTTGTGTAGTGCGACCTCTGCACCGTGTTCAGATAAAGTAACCTGTAGAAGGTTGGTGGTCTTTTCCTGATCCTTTCACTACCGCAGGCAGCTACATAATTTACAAGTTAGTATAGTGCGACCTCTGCACAGTGTTCAAGCTAAAGCTACCTGTAGAAGTTTGGTGGTGTTTTCCTGATCCTATCACTACCGCAGGCAGCTTCATTAGTTAAACATTAGTGTAGTGTATCCTCTGCACAGTGTTCAGCTAAAGCTACAAGTTAGTGTAGTGCGACATCTGCACAGTGGTCAGCTAAAGCTACAAGTTAGTGTAGTGCGACCTCTGCACAGTGGTCAGCTAAAGCTACAAGTTAGTGTAGTGCGACCTCTGCACAGTGTTCGAGCTAAAGCTACCTGTAGAATGTTGATGGTGTTTTCCTGATCCTATCACAACTGCAGGCAGCTACATTATTTAAACGTTAGTGTAGTGCGTCCTCTGCACAGTGTTCAGCTAAAGCTACCTGTAGAAGGTTGGTGGTGTTTTCCTGATCCTATCACTACTGCAGGCAGCTACATTATTTAAATGTTAGTGTAGTGTGTCCTCTGCACAGTGTTCAGCTAAAGCTAAAAAACAAATACTCCGCTTACACTGATTAACATGAGCTGCGACTAAAAAGTAGTAAACCGTAAATCTAATAAAAATCAAAAAGTCGCGCTAAGAACTGAGGGTGGCAACAGACAAGTGCCTAGAAAGCCTCATAAAAATATGAGGATGGGTAGTGGTCACTGAGTGAATTCATTTTTAAAAAGTACTAGTCGGTGTATAAATGCACTATGAAAATAAACAAAACAAAAAATAGCAATTGGTTGATGGGACACAGATATTGCTTACTATGTCCGTGAGGAATAATCAATATTGCGTGACTATATAAATGACAGGTGAATATCTCAAATACCAAAGAGAATATAATAATGTGACAGATCTGTGGCTATGGAAGCTATACCATAGCATATATGAATAAACAGTGTAAAAACAAAGGAAATTAAACCCAAAAAATATCCATGGCTAAACAAAAACAATATTAGTTAAAGTCCATCCATGCTAAGTAACATGCATGCAAAACGCAATAAAAAATGTCTCCAAGTGCTCAGTGAATACTGGAACAAAAACTTGCTATAGTGAAATAGGGTGCGTAGACAGACCTCCACCTCTCGGAAAAATGCTGCCTCTTACCAGATAAAATTGGTCTCTTAATTATAGGAGACCTGAAGGACGGATGGCTACAACCCCAGCCAGGGATCTGTAAAACATTCACTGAGCGTTCGAATCCAGGAACTATCTCCAACACTCACATCAGCATAGATAGGATGTATCCCCATGGAAAAAATAAAGTGCTCCACATAGCATAAAATCCAGCGTTTTATTGAGTATAAAAGTAAAGATTGCACTTACAGAATCGTTGTCATTAAAAAGCATATAGGAAAAGCCGGCCGGCTCCAAGGTAACCCGTGTCTTCCGGGTATGCGAATCGCGGTGTCGTCGGGACGTAGCTCCTCCTCCCTACGTCGTTTGGTCACAACAGGACGTGGTCACGGGATGCGAGCAACGTCCCGACGCACCGCTTAAATAGACACATTAACAGCATCTCATTGCTAAGGACGAAATGAAAACGCCATCTTGTTTAAGGGAAACGGTATGGGCAAATACAAAGCATTACCTTTATAATACATGTTCGGGGCAAAATGAAGGTATACACAAAGTCCCTATCAAGACTGTCAAAACCCAAACATACATAGCCAAAAATTACAAGACTGTTACTGTAACAGATTCGTTGATAAAAGAAAAAAAGAAAGAAAAAAAAAAGAGGGAAAATCCATGCAATCCCCATATATTTAAAGGGTTGTATGTATAAATAGATGTGTATCTATTGCATACACATGATATTTTTTCTCAAATTTTTCTTAAACATCTTATATATGTATTTATTTTCTATTGTTTATTTTGACCCATTTATTTAATCTTTTATTATTATAATTTTTTAATTTTTTTTTTTTTTTTCTCATATATGATGTCAAAATCATGAATTTTTTCTTTTTGCACACTTGATTCTGTTACAGAATCATGTGTATGCAATAGATACACATCTATTTATACATACAACCCTTTAAATATATGGGGACTGCATGGATATTCCCTTTTTTTTTCTTTCTTTTTTTCTTTTATCAACGAATCTGTTACAGTAACAGTCTTGTAATTTTTGGCTATGTATGTTTGGGTTTTGACAGTCTTGATAGGGACTTTGTGCATACCTTCATTTTGCCCCGAACATCTATTATAAAGGTAATGCTTTGTATTTGCCCATATCGTTTCCCTTAAACAAGATGGCGCTTTCATTTCGTCCTTAGCAATGAGATGCTGTTAATGTGTCTATTTAAGCGGTGCGTCGGGACGTTGCTCGCATCCCGTGACCACGTCCTGTTGTGACGAAATGACGTAGGGAGGAGGAGCTACGTCCCGACGACACCGCGATTCGCATACCCGGAAGACATGGGTTACCTTGGAGCCGGCCGGCTTTTCCTATATGCTTTTTAATGACAACGATTCTGTAAGTGCAATCTTTACTGTAATGCCGCGTACACACGGTCGGACTTTCCGGCATACTTGGTCCGGCGGACCAGAGTGTGCCGGACAATCCGCCCGTGTGTAGGCGCCGGCGGACTTTTCCGGCGGACTTTTTCCCAAAAGCCCGCCGGACCTAGATTTGAAGAAAGTTTTAAATCTTTCCGCCGGACTCAGTTTCGGGCGGAAAGTCCGCTCGTGTGTGTGCTGGTCCGACGGAAAGCCCGCTCGTGTGTATGCTGGTCCGACGGACCAGATACGACACGAGGGCAGGGTATTGCATCTCGCGCTCGCTGCAATAGGAAAAACACATTTTCCTATTGCGGCGAGCGCGGGGCATACCAGGCCCTTAGGTCTGGTATGGATTATAAAGGGAACCCCCTACGCCGAAAAAACGGCGTGGGGTCCCCCCTAAAATCCATACCAGACCCCGATCCGAGCACGCAGCCTGGCCGGTCAGGAAAGGGGGTGGGGACGAGCGAGCGCCCCCCCCCTCCTGAACCGTACCAGGCCGCATGCCCTCAACATGGGGGGTGGGTGCTTTGGGGGAGGGGGGCGCCCTGCGGGGCCCCCCACCCCAAAGCACCTTGTCCCCATGTTGATGAGGACAAGGGCCTCTTCCCGACAACCCTGGCCGTTGGTTGTCGGGGTCTGCGGGTGGGGGCTTATCGGAATCCCGGCCCCCCACCCTATGTGAATGAGTATGGGGTACATGGTACCCCTACCCATTCACCTAGGGAAAAAGTGTAAGTAATAAAACACACTACACAGGTTTTTAAAATATTTTATTAAACAGCTCCGGGGGGGATCTTCCTCCGGCTTCGGGGGTCCCTCCGCTTCATCTTCTCCCGGCGTCCGGTTGGTTCTTCTCCCGGTGTTCCAGTTCTTCGGCCGGCTCCTCTGCTGTCTTCAGGTAGCTCTCTTGCCAGCAGAGGTACGGACTCCTGGGCTTCTGGGCTTCTGGGCTTCTTCTCTTCTCTTCTCTTCTCCAGATGTTGACACGACGCTCTCTCCAGCTGGACTGCTCTCCGAGGGCTGCGTTGTGACTTATATAGGCGGAGACCCCGCCCCCTTTTGATGTCACAGTCCCTGGGCATGCTGGGACTGTGACGTTTTAGGGGGCGTGGTCAACATCACCCATCTCCCGCCGGGAGAAGATGAAGCGGAGGGACCCCCGAAGCCGGAGGAAGATCCCCCCCGGAGCTGTTTAATAAAATATTTTAAAAACCTGTGTAGTGTGTTTTATTACTTACACTTTTTCCCTAGGTGAATGGGTAGGGGTACCATGTACCCCATACTCATTCACATAGGGTGGGGGGCCGGGATCTGGGGGCCCCCTTATTAAAGGGGCTCCCAGATTCCGATAAGCCCCCGCCCGCAGACCCCGACAACCAACGGCCAGGGTTGTCGGGAAGAGGCCCTTGTCCTCATCAACATGGGGACAAGGTGCTTTGGGGCGGGGGGCCCCGCAGGGCGCCCCCCTCCCCCAAAGCACCCACCCCCCATGTTGAGGGCATGCGGCCTGGTATGGTTCAGGAGGGGGGGCGCTCGCTCGTCCCCACCCCCTTTCCTGACCGGCCAGGCTGCGTGCTCGGATCGGGGTCTGGTATGGATTTTAGGGGGGACCCCACGCCGTTTTTTTGGCGTAGGGGGTTCCCTTTATAATCCATACCAGACCTAAGGGCCTGGTATTCCCCCGCGACGGGGCTCGCAAGGTGTCAATCTCGCCGATAAAAGCGGCAAGATTGACATCCTTTTCTAGTCCCGTCGCACCTGAGTCACGTTCAAAATGAACGGACTTGTCCGTGTGTGGGCAAGTCCGTTCATTCTGAAAGTCCGCCGTAACTCCGGCGAAAGTCCGTCGGAAAGACGGGCGGACTTAGCCCGCCGGAAAGTCCGGTCGTGTGTGGGCAAGTCCGTCCGTTTTAAAGTCCGGCGCACCTGGCGGACAAAGTCCATCGGAAAGTGTGCCGGACCAAGTAGGATAGAAAGTCCGACCGTGTGTACGCGGCATTATACTCAATAAAACGCTGGATTTTATGCTATGTGGAGCACTTTATTTTTTCCATGGGGATACATCCTATCTATGCTGATATGAGTGTTGGAGAGAGTTCCTGGATTCGGACGCTCAGTGCCTGTTTTACAGATCCCTGGCTGGGGTTGTAGCCATCCGCCCTTCAGGTCTCCTATAATTAAGAGACCAATTTTATCTGGTAAGAGGCAGCATTTTTCCGAGAGGTGGAGGTCTGTCTACGCACCCTATTTCACTACAGCAAGTTTTTGTTCCAGTATTCATTCAGCTAAAGCTACCTGTAGAAGGTTGGTGGTGTTTTCCTGATCCTATCTCTATCGCAGGCAGCTACATTATTTAACGTTAGTATAGTGCGTCCTCTGCACAGTGTTCACCTAAAGCTACGAGTTAGTGTAGTGCGTCCTCTGCACAGTGTTCAGCTAAAACTACAAGTTAGTGTAGTGCAACCTCTGCACAGTGTTCAGCTAAAGCTACCTGTAGAAGATTGGTGGTGTTCTCATACTAATAATACTACAGGCAGGCAGTTGATTTTGCTAGCTGCAGTATCAGTATATATATATATATATATATATATATATATATATATATATATATCCCAGCTTAGTGCAGCTACATCTCACTGCAGGCCATTAGTATGTCTGGAAGGCCAACAAGGAGAGGCAGACAGTCACAAGCCAATAAAAGAGGGCAAGCAGGCTCTGTGTCTAGAGGCAACAGTGCTGGCTTTGGACATGGTGCATCCTCATCAGCACGTGGCCGTGGGACATGCTTGGCCTTTTTTTCGGCAGCTGGCCGTGTTGAGCCGCAACATGCGGAAGACTTGGTCGAGTAGATGACCAAGCCGTCCTCATCCTCCTCATCCTCTCTCACCCATGCTCAGGGTACTTTGTCTGGCAAAGCAGCTGCCAACCCGACCTCTTCCCACGGCTCAATGGAATCAGTCACTCCTTCCCTAGCCCCACCATGTCTTCCTGAGGAGTCCCCCGAACTGTTTGACCACAGTGTTGGGTACATGCTCCAAGAGGATGCCCGGTGTTTTGAAGGCTCCGATGATGGTACTCAGCTAGAGGAAGGCAGTAATATGAGCCCAGACAGAGGGGGTGCCCAAGAAGGACAGCAATCTGGCAGTCATGTTGCCCCTGCTGCACCATACTGCCAGGTTTGCTCCAGTGATGAGGAGGGAGGGTATGATGAGGTCACTGACTCCACGTGGGTGCCTGATAGGAGAGAGGAGGAGGAGGAGGCACATCACCAACGAGGCAGGATGCCCTCCAGGGGCCAGCTTAAGGGTAGCACACTGACTGCATCACACCGCAAAGCTCCGCATGTGTAGGGCGCTGCTGTCTCTGCATGTTATTCCAAAAGTTCTTTGGTGTGGGCCTTTTTTGAGATGAGTGCATCAGATCGCACCGCTGCTATTTGCAACATATGTCTCAAGCGTGTCTCGCGTGGCCAAAACATCTCTCACTTGGGCACCACATGCTTGACCAGACATATGTTGACCTGCCATGCAGTTCATTGGCAAGCGTACCTAAAAGACCCACACCAAAGAACAAAGAGGACCTCTCATTGCTCCTCATCAGCTGAGATCTCCAACTCCACTATACCTTCAGTCCTCTCTGAGACCTGCACTGAGAGGAATGAAGGTGTAGAATTAGGTGTGTTACAGCCAAGTACTTGTGGGCAATCTGCTATCGGTAAACCGACGTCAGATTGTACCAGGCAAATTTCCCTGCCCCAGCTGCTGCATTACCGAAAGAAGTTCGCTCCCAGCGATCCACATGCCCCGCGGTTGAATGCTAGCTTGGCAAAATTGCTAGCACTTCAACTGCTACCTTTTCAGTTGGTAGACTCTGCCCCCTTCCGTGAGTTTGTGGAATGTGCAGTTCCTCAGGCAGGTACCCAAATGCCACTTATTCTCACGGAAAGCGATTCCGACTCTCTACCGGCATGTGAAAGGCAATGTCCATGCCTCGCTGGACAGGGCGGTCAGTGGTAAGGTGCATATTACCGCTGACTCATGGTCCAGCAGGCATGGACAGGGACGTTACCTAAGTTTCACAGCGCATTGGGTGACTCTGCTGGCAGCTGGGAAGGATGCAGGACAAGGTGCAGTAGTGTTGGAGGTTGTTCTGCCACCACACCTCCAAAATGCTACTACTGGTGATTCTGACACACCTCTCTCCTCCACCCCCTCCTCTTCTTCTTCCTTCATGGCCTCTTCCTGTGCTTTGTCCTCGGAACCAGCGGTGCTCCGTAGGTGTTCAAGGGGCTACGCAACTACGCAGGCCAAAAGATGCCATGCGGTGCTTGAGCTGGTATGCTTGGGGGATAGGTGCCACACTGGGGCAGAGGTTCTGTCAGCTCTGCAGGGGCAGGTTCAGAGGTGGTTGACGCCACACCAACTTAAGACAGGAATGGTGGTTTGCGACAATGGCACCAACCTCCTCTCCGCCCTCCGACAGGGACAAATGACCCAGGTGCCCTGTTTGGCTCACATCCTTAACTTGGTGGTGCAGCGGTTCTTGGGCAGGTACTTGGGCTTACAGGATGTCCTGAGGCAGGCCAGGAAAGTCTGTGTGCATTTCCGCCGGTCATATAATGCCAGTGCTCGGCTGGCTGACCTCCAAAAGGAATTTAACCTGCCCAAGAACCGCCTAATCTGTGACATGCCCACCAGGTGGAACTCAATGTTGGCCATGCTGTAGCAGCTGCACATGCAGCAGAGGGCCATCAATGAGTACCTGTGCGACTATGGCACAAGGACAGGGTCAGGAGAGCTTGTTTTTTTTCCCCCATGCCAGTGGGCCATGATCAGGGATGCATGCACTGTCCTGTCACCATTTGAGGAGGCCACGAGGATGGTGAGCAGTGACAGTGCATCCATCATTGGCACTGTCCCCCTTGTCCACCTGTTGGAGCACACACTGCATGGAATAATGGACAGGGCACTTGAGGCAGAACAGAGACAGGAAGCAGAGGACTTCCTTAGCTCTCAAGGCCCCTTTTATCCAGACAGTGTTCCTGCGTGCCCGCCAATCACATAGGAAGAGGACGAGGAGGAGGAGGAGGAGGAGGAAGAGGAGGATTGTGTCAGCATGTAGGTGGAGCCTGGCACGCAGCATAAGCATCAGTCTTTAAGGGATCATTTACAGTCCCAAGAAACCCATGGACTTGTACGTGGCTGGGAGGAGGTGGCTACGGATTAGGGATGAGCCGAACACCCCCTGTTCGGTTCGCACTAGAACATGCGAACAGTTAAAAAGTTTGTTCGAACACGCGAACACCGTTAAAGTCTACGGGACACGAACATGAATAATCAAAAGTGCTAATTTTAAAGGCTTATATGCAAGTTATTGTCACAAAAAGTGTCTGGGGACCTGGGTCCTGCCCCAGGGGACATGGATCAATGCAAAAAAAACTTTTAAAAACGGCCGTTTTTTCAGGAGCAGTGATTTTAATAATGCTTAAAGTCAAACAATAAAAGTGTAATATCCCTTTAAATTTTGTAGCTGGGGGTGTCTATAGTATGCCTGTAAATGGGCGCATGTTTCCTGTGTTTAGAACAGTCTGACAGCAAAATGACGTTTCAAAGGAAAAAAGTCATTTAAAACTACTCGCGGCTATTGCATTGCCAGTCCGACAATACACATAGAAGTTCATTGATAAAAACGGCATGGGAATTCCCCACAGGGGAACCCCGAACCAAAATTTAAAAAAAAAATGACGTGGGGGTCCCCCTAAATTCCATACCAGGCCCTTCAGGTCTAGTATGGATATAAAGGGAACCCCCGGCCAAACTAAAAAAAAATGACGTGGGGGTCCCCCTAAATTCCATACTAGGCCCTTCAGGTCTGGCATGGATATTAAGGGGAACCCCGGCCAAAATAAAAAAAAAATGATGTGGGGGTCCCCCTAAATTCCATACCAGACCCTTCAGGTCTGGTATCGATTGTAAGGGGAACCCCGCGCCAAAATTTAAAAAAAAAACCGTCGTGGGGTCCCCCCAAAAATCCATACCAGACCCTTATCTGAGCACGCAACCTGGCAGACCGCAGGAAAAAAGGGGGGGACGAGAGAGCGCCCCCCTCCTGAACCATACCAGGCCACATGCCCTCAACATTGGGAGGGTGCTTTGACGGGACTTCCCTGTGATGTCACGGGGAATGCCACAGGGAAGTCCCGTCAGAGGGGGGTGGGGTCACCGGGATTGGCCCCGCCCCCTGTTATTTAAGAACTGTCAGAAGAGGAGACGCCGTCACACAGCGGGAGCCTCCCTCCATGCCAGCATGGATGCGGAGCGGCCCGGAGAAGAAAATGAAGAAGAGAAGAAGAGATGAAGAGAAGAAGATGAAGAAGAAGAAGATGAAGAAGAGAAGAAGATGAAGAGAAGAGCAGGAGCCTCCCCCCATGCCATGGGTGCGGAGCGGCCCGAGGAGAAGAAGATAGAAGACGCCATGGAGGAGATGCTGGACAAGAACGCCGGAGGAAGAACCAGAAGAGCCAGAAGAACCAGAAGAAGAAGAAGAAGATGAAGGAAGATAGAAGAAAGAAGAAAGAAGAAGCATTTAAATAAAGGAATTGTCAAAAACTGTCTCTTGTCATTTTTAACATTTTTGACAGTTTTTTTAGGAAATGGTAGGGGTACTTTTGTACCCCCTTACCATTTCACACAGGGGGGCCAGGATCTGGGGGTCCCCTTGTTAAAGGGGGCTTCCAGATTCCGATAAGCCCCCCACCCGCAGACCCCCACAACCACCGGCCAGGGTTGTGGGGATGAGGCCCTTGTCCTCATCAACATGGGGACAAGGTGTTTTGGGGGGCTACCCCAAAGCACCCTCCCAATGTTGAGGGCATGTGGCCTGGTACAGTTCAGGAGGGGGGGTGCTCTCTCATCCCCTCCCTCTTTTCCTGCGGCCTGCTAGGTTGCGTGCTCGGAAAAGGGTCTGGTATGGATTTTTGGGGGTACCCCACGACGTTTTTTTTTTTCAATTTTGGCGCGGGGTTCCCCTTAAAATCCATACCAGACCTGAAGGGTCTGGTATGGAATTTAGGGGGACCCCCACGTCATTTTTTAAAAAATTTTGGCTGGGGTTCCCCTTAATATTCATACCAGACCTGAAGGGCCTGGTATGGAATTTTTGGGGAGGACCCCCACGTGATTTTTTTTTTATTTTGGTTCGGGGTTCCCCCGTGGGGAATTTCCATGCCGTTTTTATCAATGAACTTTTATGTGTATTGTTGGACCGGCAATGCAATAGCCGCGAGTAGTTTTAAATGTCTTTTTTCCTTTGAAATGTCATTTTGCTGTCAGACTGTTCTAAACACGGGAAACATGCGCCCCTTTACAGGCATACTATAGACACCCCCCAGCTACGAAATTTAAAGGGATATTACACTTTTATTGTTTGACTTTAAGCATTATCAAAATCACTGCTCCTGAAAAAACGTCCATTTTTAAAACTTTTTTTGCATTGATCCATGTCCCCTGGGGCAGGACCCAGGTCCCCAAACACTTTTTATGACAATAACTTGCATATAAGTCTTTAAAATTAGCACTTTTGATTTCTCCCATAGACTTTTAAAGGGTGTTCCGCGGCATTCGAATTTGCCGCGAACACCCCAAATTGTTCGCTGTTCGGCGAACTTGCGAACAGCCAATGTTCGAGTCGAACATGAGTTCGACTCGAACTCGAAGCTCATCCCTACTGCGGATCATGTCGTCCTTAGTGACCCAGAGGACTCCGGACCGAATACCACAGTAAACCTATGCTGCAAAGCCTGCGGAAGGATCCTGGTATTTGTGGTATCAAGGAGAGGGATCAATACTGGCTGGCAACCCTCCTTGATCCACGTTACAAGGGTAAGGTTGTGGACCTTATCTTGCCATCGCAGAGAGAGCAGAGGATGAAACTTCTTCAGGAGGCCTTGCAGAAAGGTCTGTGCAATGCGTTCCCAGAGACTGGGAGGTTACAAACTCCTGTTCCTGGACAACGTGTTGCTGAGGCTTCGGTCAGTCAAAGAAGGAGCGGTGGAGAAGGTGGCCGTCTGACCGATGCGTTCAGACAATTTTTTAGTCCACAGCCCCAAGGTATGATCGGTTCCAGCAACCATCGCCAGCATCTGTTTTACATGGTGCAGGAATACCTAGGGGCAAGATTTGACTTGGACACCTTTCCCACCGAAATTCTCTGGGGTTACTGGGTCTTGAGGATGGATCACTGGCCAGAGCTTGCACAGTATGCAATTGAGCTACTGGCCTGTCCTGCATCCAGCGTTCTTTCGGAACGCACATTCAGTGCTGCTGGAGGTTTTGTAACCGATCACAGGGTCCGATCACAGGGTTCATAAAAATGAATCAGTCTTGGATCACCACCAGCTACCAAGCACCTGATGCTGATGTGCCGAATAATTTTTTTTGAAATGTCAGATCCCTTCAAGACTGCCTATACTGATGCTGAGTGACTATCCTGTTATGCTGAGTGACTATCCTCTTCCTCCTCAATGATCATGCTGATAGCTTGTAAGAATATTTTTGGTTCTGGGCGCAGCCACCAGTGGCTAAGGCCCACTTTTTCAGCCCCTGTTTAACAGGGGCGTGTAATTACAATTTTTGTTGCAATATTTTGCAGGAGGGTTCGTTGCTGCACTCAACTAGAGTATTTGTGAGGGGTTGCAGTGTTGTGGCACCAGCACCAGTGCCTAAGGCCCAATTTTCCAGCCCCTGTTTAACAGGGGCGTGTAATTACAATTTTTGATGCAATATTTTCAGGAGGGCTCATTCCTGTGCTCCAACTAGAGTATCTGTGAGGGGTTGCAGTGTTGTGGCACCAGTGCCTAAGGCCCAATTTTTCTGCCCCTGTTCAACAGGGATATGTAATTACAATTCTTGATCTAATATTTCACAGCAGGGCCCGTTTCTGCACCCACCAAGAGTAACTGTGAGGACTTACAGTTTTGTGGCACCAGCACCACCACCACCAAAGGTCCAATTTTTCTGCCCCTGTTCAACAGGTGCATGTAATTACAATTCTTGATCTAATATTTCACAGCACAGCCTGTTCCTGCGCCCACCAAGAGTAACTGTGAGGGCTTACAGTGTTGTGGCAACACCAACACCTAAGGCCCCAATTTCTGCAGAGTATATAGGGCAGGCCCCTACTTTCAAACATCCAACTTACAAACGACTCCTACTTGCAAACGGAAGGAGACAACAGGAAGTGAGATGAAATCTACCCATAGGAAGGTAAATTCTCTTCTGTAAGAGTTAATATGGGAAAAACGTGTCTCCTTTCCACTCATGCTTTATCACCAATCCTTGTTTCACTAAAAACCCCAAATTCTCAAAAAACATTTGTCATTGGGACAGAAAGTGAGGTAAAATCTTCTGAAGAGGTGCACAGACAGCAAAGCAAATGTCACAGGGGTGATAACCCTTCCCTATGTTTTCCAAAAAGCTTAAAAATAGATTTTTTGGCTGGAGCTACACTTTAAAAATGTACCAGTTCAAAATTACAAACAGATTCTACTTAACAACAAACCTACAGTCCCTGTCTTGTTTGCACTGCCTGTATACTGCTGTTCAGAGGGCCTGGGGCCCCACGCCTTTCCTTTTTTAAATTTGGGTGCGGGATTCCCCTTAATATCCATACAAGACCCAAAGGGCCTGGTAATGGACTGGGGGGGTACCCATGCCATTTTCTCACTGATTTTCATCCATATTACCGGGACCGGACATTACATTAAAGCCGTAAGCAGTTTTAAATTACTTTTATTCCTTTAAAAATGTCATTTTGTGCAGGGACTGTTCTAAGCACGGGAAACACGCTCCACTTTACAGGCATACTATAGCCACCCCCCAGGTATGATATTTAAAGGAATATTTCACTTTTTCTTCACTTTAAGCATCATTAAAATCACTGCTCCTGAAAAAACGGCCGTTTTTAAAACTTTTTTTTGCATTGATACATGTCCCCTGGGGCAGGACCGGGTCCCCAAACCCTTTTTAGGACAATACCATGCAAATTAACCTTTAAAATTAGCACTTTTGATTTCGAACGTTCGAGTCCCATAGACTTCAGTGGGGTTCTAAAGTTTGCGCAAATTTTCGATCCGTTCGCAGGTTTTGGTGCGAACTGAACCGGGGGTGTTCGGCTCATCCCTAATGAGGAGGAGGAGGATGGCTTTGTTATCCACTCCACCATCTCTTCTGCATGTTGTGGCTCAATAACACGGCCAGCAGAAGCAAAAAAGGACAAGCATGCCCCGCAGCCACCTGCAGAGGATGCACCATGTCCATGACCACCACTGTTGACTATAGGCATAGTCCTTGCCCTTTTTAGTGGCCTGTGAGTGTCTGCCTCTCCTTGGTGGCCTTCTGGACATAATGTATTTTTTGTTTTGCAACACCACGCTACACTATATTATATACTGTATACACCGTCTGAAGTGTATTAGAAACTATACACCACTGAATGCACTGTAGATATAGGCTACACTGAATGCAGAGTATATATATATATATATATATATATATATATACAGTATATATATATATATATATATATATATATATATATATATATATATATATATATATATATATATATATACAGTATATATATATATATATATATATATATATATATATATATATATATATATATATATATATATATATATATATACAGTATCTCACAAAAGTGAGTACACCCCTCACATTTTTGTAAATATTTTATATCTTTTCATGTGACAACACTGAAGAATTGCCACTTTGCTACAATGTAAAGTAGTGAGTGTACAGCTTGCATAACAGTGTAAATTTGCTGTCCCCTCAAAATAACTCAACACATAGCCATTAATGTCTAAACCGCTGGCAACAAAAGTGAGTACTCCCCTAAGTGAAAATGTCCAAATTGGGCCCAATTAGCCATTTTCCCTCCCTGGTGTCAGGTGACTCTTTAGTATTACAAGGTCTCAGGTGTGAATGGGGAGCAGGTGTGTTAAATTTGGTGTTATCGCTCTCACTCTCTCATACTGGTCACTGGAAGTTTAACATGGCACCTCATGACAAAGAACTCTCTGAGGATCTGAAAAAAGAATTGTTGCTCTACATAAAGATGCCTAGGCTATAAGAAGATTGCCAAGACCCTGAAACTGAGCTGCAGCATGGCGGCCAAGACCATACAGTGGTTAACAGGACAGGTTTCACTCAGAACAGGCCTCATCATGGTTGACCAAAGAAGTTGAATGCACGTGCTTAGCGTCATATCCAGAGGTTGTCTTTGGGAAATAGATGTATGAGTGCTGCCAGCATTGCTGCAGAGGTTGAAAGGGTGTGGGGGTCAGCCTGTAAGTGCTCAGACAATACACCGCACACTGCATCAAATAGGTCATCCCAGAAGGAAGCCTCTTCTAAAGATGATGCACAAGAAAGCCCACAGTTTGCTGAAGACAAGCAGACTAAAGATATGGATTACTGGAACTATGTCCTGTGGTCTGATGAGACCACGATAAACTTATTTAGTTCAGATGGTGTCAAAAGTGTGTGGCGGCAACCAGGTGAGGAGTACAAAGACAAGTGTGTCTTGCCTACAGGCAAGCATGGTGGTGGGAGTTTTATTGTCTGGGGCTGCATGAGTGCTGCCGACACTGGGGAGCTACAGTCCATTGAGGGAACCATGAATGCCAACATGTACTGTGACATACTGAAGCAGAGCGTGATCCCCTCCCTTCGGAGACTGGGCCGCAGGGCAGTATTCCAACATAATGACCCCAAACACACCTCCAAGATGACCACTGCCTTGCTAAAGAAGCTGGGGGTAAAGGTGATGACAAGCACGTCTCCAGACCTAAACCCTAATTTGCGTCTGTTGGGCATCCTCAAACGGAAGGTGGAGGAGCGCAAGGTCTCTAACATCCACCAGCTCCGTGATGTCATCATGGAAAAGTGAAAGAGGACTCCAGTGGCAACCTAAGAAGCTCTGGTGAACTCCATGCCCATGAGGGTTAAGGCAGTGTTGGAAAATAATGGTGGCCACTCAAAATATTGACACTTTGGGCCCAATTTGGATACGTTCACTTAGGGATGTACTCACTTTTGTTGCCAGCGGTTTAGACATTAATGGCTGTGTGTTGAGTTATTTTAAGGGGACAGCAAATTTACACTATTATACAAGCTGTACACTTATTACTACTACATTGTAGCAAAGTGTAATTTCTTCAGTGTTGTCACATGAAAAGATATAATAAAATATTTCCAAAAATGTGAGGGAGGGGTGTACTCACTTTTGTGAGATACTGTATATATATACTAGACACTATATATATATACTGCCTGAAGTGTATTAGAAACAGTACACCACCAAATGCACTTTAGATATAGGCTACACTGGATGCAGAGTATATATATATATATAAGTCCAACAACCTGAAAAAAACGTGTGTATGTTCCATTGAACATTTGTTGTCGGACTCTCCGCCAACAAATGTTGGCTAGCAGGTTCTAAAATTTTACGCTAACAAAACTTTGTTGTTGGACTTTCCGATCTTGTGTACACAAGCCCGTTGCACAAAAGTTCATGCATGCTCAGAATCAAGTACGAGCCGGATGCGCTCGGTCTTGTAAAACTAGCGATCGTAATGGAGATATCACATTCGTCATGCGGCAAACTATGAAATCTAGAAATGCAACGCATTCTCTTCTTCTTTATAATGCTATAATTATGACGCTGCTTTGCTGCTGATATTCACAGAGTTCTGACAAACGTATTTTTTATTATTTATTTCTAGTGATCTCCCAAATAATATTTGTTTTTATTGTTTTTTTTTCTCATGATCTCCAGAATACTCTTTTTTTTTCTACTGATCTCCATAATTTTATTTTTTATTTTTTCTCGTGATCTCCAGAATACTTTTTTTTTTTTTTGTGATCTCCATAATTTTATTTTTCATTTGGTGTGTCAAGTTACCACAACAACATTATTATCTTGTATTTTTTAACCTTGAAGATACAACTATGTTGGTGTCCCTTATGAATTTGACATTGTATTTTTGAAATGTACCTACCTACTCACAAACAAACTGTCTTTTTGAACTAAAACACATAGCCAAGTATTTGTCCAAACAAAAATTTGAAATTTAATAGGGAGCACAAGGTCATAACAAAATAAAGAGGAAGGCAACGCTGGAGAAACAGTTGGAATTGGTGATGCCTTTGTACCAAAGGGCAGACATCAATTATTTGCCTGTCAAAATTGGTAACCTGAGGAGTCCATGTAATAGGGAGCACAATACAGTCCAGGACTCTGAGAGATGACATATATGTCCCGAGGCTGTGGTCTTACAACAGCCTGTGTTTTTTGCCAGACCACACTAAACCCAGGCCATCACTCTCAACACTTCCTTCCACGCTGCTGTGGTGTTGGTGGTGTTGCTGGAGGTGGTGGAGGAATATGGTCCAACTCACAGAGGTGGGTTTGAGTTGTGAGTTTGCCCCTCGTCCCCTTGTTTAGGGCCTTCAGAATAATTTCTTCACAGATCGTGCGTTGGCCCTCCTCCATGTGTTCTAGTTTGCTTGCAGTGACACATCCAAATGCCTCGCGGCTACCAGGGGTCGTGTTAAGTGCCGCATTAGCCTGTTTTAAGAAAGCAGCCGCGGACTCCTCAAGATTCCTTGCCTTCCTGGTCCTTTTAGTTGTAGGGCGGAGGGGAGAAACCTGGGATTCCTTTAGGCTGCTTGCCACAGCCTCCTCCTGGCTGAGACTTTCCTGTGTATGAAAATGGTACATAGTTTTCGGTTTTTGGTCATCAATCACACACAATTTTGAGCTCATGACTGTTGCCAATTGAATGTTAACAAATAGAAAAGACTATCATTCTGACCTCAGCATTTTTCATTCTTGTCCCAATCATTTTTGGCTACTACTGTCTGTTGATATGTAAACCACTTTGTTAAATCAGAAATTTGTTATCAATAACATCTAGTTAACATCATTCAATTTTTGACCAAAATATGTTAAACAATAGTATACCTGGGTCAAACTGGGCTCCTCCACATCTTCTTCCTGGGTGGAAGGCCCAGGTTGGACTTCAGGAGCCTCTGCTGATGTGGAAGGAAGTGTTGAAGGAAGTGTTGATAGTGATGGCCTGGGTTCCGTCTGGTCAGACAAAAAATGTCCACAGCCTGGGGACACATACGTCATCTGCTGCTGCTCCGGATCTCATGGAATCCTGGACCTTCTTGCGCTCCCTGTTATATGTGCTCGTCATGCTACCAATTTTGGCCTTCAAATAGTTGATGTCTGCGGATACACAGGCTTCACCAATTCCAACAGTTTATCCAGCGCTGCCTTCCTCTTTTGCTTGTTCGAAAAGTCCCTGCATTGGACTTGCCAGAGACATGACAGCTCCCTGTACTTGTCTATGAAGTTGAGCAGGAAGTCAGGGGCTGTAAATTTGTCAACCATTTTATCTGCATGACACAACACAAGACAAACCCTAATGTCAGACTAAACTCTTCTAATCTTGTCCCAATATAGGCCTCAAACTATAAGCAGTATAGGCCACTAACTACTGCCCCAAGTCACAATTGTACCTTCGTTTGAACGATCAGCGCTAATGACCCCCTGAAACACATCCATTGATCCCCCATGATGGGAGCTAGCACATGTTGACACACTGTGACTTATTTTAAAAAAAACAAAACCACTTTGTCCTACAAATGCACTTGAAAGTGCACTTGTAGGGCAAAGTGGATTGTCCTTTCTGTATTAAGGTCCAGTGTGTCAACATGTGCTAGCTCCCATCATGGGGGATCAATGGACGTGCAACTCCTTCCTCTCACCTACTGTAGTTTGGAGGAAGGGGTTGCACCCACAAAACGCGTACATTGATATCCCATGATGGCAGATAGCCATCACACTGTGTGTTTTGTGGCTTTAGAAAAATAGATGTAGGGAAAATACACACATTTTAGGCATGGGACCATGAGAAAAATCCAAATTTTGAGTCACAATTTGTGTGCATCTTCACAATTTGGCTTTTACAGGGGTGAGATCACCTCATCTGATGAAGGCAAAATCAACACAGTTTTGACATACTAATGTCTCATATGGCCTTCACTTTAGCAAAGTTGAACTTTGTAAGTTCCTGAGTTGAGGATGTGTATGTTATGGTTTTAAACATGCCTGTTTAGCCACAAAAAAGGCTATATACTGTCAAACATACATGTTATACACCAAGATTTTGGTTTGTTAAAAAACCCTTTTATAACGCACATGTGAATGTGCTTGGAGTAAAATGTTTTATACTCAACAATGTGTGGCTTCTTCTTTCAATGCTCAATACCAGTTTTTTATTAAGTTGGTGTAGTTACACTGACAATGGGGGGTATTTACTAAAGGCAAATACACTTTGCACTACAAGTGCCATTATGTCAAGGGTGTTCTCGACCACTCTTCTGGCACGGGCCAGCCGGTAATTAAAAACCCACTGCTCCAGGGTCAGGGACCTCATGGGGAATGGCCTCATCAGATGGTCCCCCAGGGCAAAGGCCTCATCCGCCACAAAAACAAACTGGGGGCCCGCCATGTTATCCGCTGGAGGTGGCAACGCCAAGCTGCCATTCTAGAGACACCTGTAAAATTCTGTCTGTGCAATCACTCCTCCATCAGAAATACGGCCATTCTTCCCTACGTCCAGATATAAGAACTCATAATTCGCCGTCACCGCCGCCAACAACACAATACTACTGTACCCCTTATAATTAAAGTAGTATGACCCCGAGTTGGGTGGTTGGTGCTTCCCACCTATCGCACCTCCGCAGTTGGTAAAGTCCCACTGCTGGTGGAATTGGGAGGCCACAGTCTGCCATTCCTGTGGGTTGGAAGGAAACGGTGGAGTCAAACAGGAAAAAAAAAATTGTACTTTTGCACATAACATTGCAAGCAGATTAGACACAAATATTCTTGGCCAGGTAACCCTCTCCATTTTATTGAGAGCTGAATGCTTAAATAATGTGTGTTACTTTAGCCAGCCTCTCCTTACTTACACTATTGGCAGCCCACTGGACAGGTAAGAAGTGTCATAATCCAAAAATATATATGCACACTGTACAAATCGAAGCACATTTTGACATTCTGCAATGGCTTGCTTGTTGTAGCGCGGCACTTGTTATTATGGGCATACTTGAAGGGGGGGGGGCGACTGACGCCCTCATAAAGTGTCCTGTGACTGGCCAGACCAGCTGCACATAATTCAGCTAGCAGAGGCAGAACCCAATGCTCCACCTACCCTCCTCCACGTCGGATCCTTACATTCCATCTTCTCCCTGGGGCAGGGTCTGTCTATGACGATAGGAGGAGAGAGAGTGCGAGAGAGAGAGAGAGAGAGAGAGAGAGAGAGAGAGAGGAGGATGAGGGGAACCCCCAGGTGTCGACCAGGACAGCAGGTACAATTAATAAGTTACTGTTTCTTTTTGCAAGTTGATGTGCCAAGCAATATATAAAGTGCTCAATATGGATTAAATTAATATACAGATCATATTGCAATAGTGATCTGTGCTACAAACTCATTAAACAGTCCACATTCAGTGAAAATTCATGTACTGCAAAGTGCTCTGTGCTATAATCAATATGCAATACATACAGTGGGGACAGAAAGCTTTCCTCCTTAAATTTTTCACCTTTAGTTATATTGCAACCATCTGCTAAAATCATTTAAGTTAATTTTTTTCCCTAATTAATTAATGTACACACAGCACCCCATATTGACAGAAAAACACAGAATTGTTGACTTTTTTGCTGATTTATTAAAAAAGAAAAACTGAAATATCACATGGTCCTAAGTATTCAGACCCTTTGCTCAGTATTTAGTAGAAGCACCCTTTTGATCTAATACAGCCATGAGTCTTTTTGGGAAAGATGCAACAAAATTTTCACACCTGGATTTGGGGATCCTCTGCCATTCCTCCTTGCAGATCCTCTCCAGTGCTGTCAGGTTGGATGGTAAACATTGGTGGACAGCCATTTTTAGGTCTCTCCAGAGATGCTCAATTGGGTTTAAGTCAGGGCTCTGGCTGGGCCATTCAAGAACAGTCACAGAGTTGTGAAGCCACTCCTTCATTATTTTAGCTGTGTGCTTAGGGTCATTGTCTTGTTGGAAGGTAAACCTTCGGTCCAGTCTGAGGTCCTGAGCACTCTGGAGAAGATTTTCATCCAGGATATCCCTGTACTTGGCTGCATTTATCTTTCCTTCCATTGCAACCAGTTGTCCTGTCCCTGCACCTGAAAAACACCCTCACAGCATGATGCTGCCACCACCATGCTTCACTGTTGGGACTGTATTGCACAGGTGATGAGCAGTGCCTGGTTTTCTCCACACATACCACTTAGAATTAAGGCCAAAAAGTTCTATCTTGGTCTCATCAGACCAGAGAATGTTATTTCTCACCATCTTGGAGTCCTTCAGGTGTTTTGTTAGCAAACTCCATGTGGGCTTTCATGTGTGGATAGGCTTCTGTTAGGCCACTCTGCTATAAAGCCCCAATTGGTGGAGGGCTGCAGTGACTGTTGACTTTCTACAACTTTCTCCCAACTGCATCTCTGGAGCTCAGCCACAGTGATCTTTGGGTTCTTTACCTCTCTCACCAAGGCACTTCTCCCCCAATAGCTCAGTTTGGCCAGGCGGCCAGCTCTAGGAAGGGTCCTGGTCGTCCCAAACGTCTTCCATTTAGGGATTATGGAGGCCACTGTGCTCTTAGGAACCTTAAGTGCAGCAGAAATTTTTTTGTAACCTTGGCCAGATCTGTGCTTCGCCACAATTCTGTCTCTGAGCTCTTCAGGCAGTTCCTTTGACCTCATGATTCTCATTTGCTCTGACATGCACTGTGAGCTGTAAGGTCTTATATAGACAGGTGTGTGGCTTTCCCAATCAAGTCCATCAGTATAATCAAACACAGCTGGACTTAAATGAAGGTTTAGAACCATCTCAAGGATGAATTGAAGAAATGGACAGCACCTGAGTTAAATATATGAGTGTTACAGCAAAGGGTCTGAATACTTAGGACCATGTGATATTTCAGTTTTTATTTTTTAATAAATCTGCAAAAATGTCAACAATTCTGTGTTTTTCTGTCAATATGGTGTGCTGTGTGTACATTAATGAGGAAAAAAATGAACTTAAATGATTTTAGCAAATGGCTGCAATGTAACAAGGAGTGAAAAATTTAAGGGGGTCTGAACACTTTTCGCTCCCACTATAGATGAAGAGAGGGAAGATATCCTTTCAGCATCCTCAGCCAGCTAGCCGAAGGCTTCTGGGTACAGAGGAGGAGCGGGCATGATGTCATGGTACGCAGTGAACAAGTGGCAACACTTTTGGGGAGCATGCATGCTCCTTCCTCAGGCCCAGCTGAGCCTCCTGAGGACGCCAAAGGGAGATCTTCCCTCTCTCTATCCACATACAGTGGGACATTGGGGCTTCTGATGCCTCGGCAGTGGTACTTGATGAGCATTTTTACATTGTCTCTCTTGTAAGTTACCTCTATTCTAGCGCATTAAATGTGTTTTTAACATAATACTACAAGAGGGCGCTTGTTCTTGCATTTTGTCTGTTTTAACCTGAATGGCAGGAACCACGTTAGAAGAGGAAACAGGTCCATAATCTTCCAGGCTCACCAACTGCAGGAACAAACAGACAGGACAATCCAGTGTATTTGTGTGCACTATTATACTGGGTACAAATACCTGGACTTATTTAAATTGACCTATCTTCTTTCTGTGATATGCCATTTTTCAGCAAGTCATGATGTTAGATTTCTCCTTTCATTTCATACAATAGAGTACTATGCTCACCCTTCAAATTTAGCAGGGTTTGGAGGGAATTATATACTCCTAAGCCTCAAATTTTGATGCTCCAAGACACCCACTTTACTTCTGGGTTGATACCTAAACTCTCTGCCTATCTCTTTCATCAATGGATTCAGAGTATGTCTCCCATCAAAAGGGCGAAGGTGTAGCCCAGTAAAGTTGGGTGAACGGTTCGGGTCAAGCAAAAATATTGCCTGTTCACCCATTCGCCAAACAGCCAAGTTTGCAAGGGCCTCTTCGCCACACCCCTGGGCTGTGGTTGTGTGGGTCTGTGAGTGGGGGGCTTATCAGAATCTGGAGGCCCCCTTTAAACAAGGGTGCCCCCAGATCCCAGCCCCCCCCCATGTGAATGAGTATGGGGTACATAGTACCCCTACCCATTCAGCAAAAAAGTGTCTAAAAGTAATAAAAACACAAACATTTTTTGACAACTTCTTTATTAAAAAATAAAAAAAAGTCCCCTGATGTAGATTTATCACCAGTCATGATGCCGACTCCACCTCTGACCCCCAAAAAAAATGCTCCGCTGTAAACTAAGGCAAACAGTGAATGCCTTGCTTGCTGTTTGACAGTTCTTATATAGGTAAGGGGCGGAACAACCTGGCGATGTCACCTGGTGGCACAGCCCGCTTGTGACATCACTGACCAGTGCATGCTAGGTCGTGATGTCACAAGGGGGCGGTGCCACCAGGGCTGTCGGGAAGAGACCCTTGTCTACATCAATATAGAGACAAGGTACTTTAGGACAGGCGGTCTGGTATGTTTCAGGGGTGGCACTCTATCCCCCTTTCCTGATCTCCGGGATGCATGCTCGGATAAGGGTGTGATATTAATTTTGACTTTAGAAATGTCAGTTTTGCTGCAGTAGGCTCTATACATAGTACAGAGTAAAGATGTGCCACTTTACTGGCAGACTAAGGCCCCCCCCCCCCCCATGCACTATAAAAAAAAATTTTTGCATTGATACATGTCCCCCAGGGCAGTACCCGGACCCCCATACCCTTTTTATGGCCAATAACTTGCATTTAAGCCTTCAAAATGGGGACTTTTGATTTTTCAAGTTCGGGTCCCATAGACTTTAATAGGGTTCATTGTTCAGGTCAGAACTTTTTATCTGTTCAGGAGTTCTGGTGCGAACCAAACAGGGGGGTGTTCAGCCCATCTCTACTGAGGAGCATATAACAGATCCTGATGGCTGATATACCATGGTCAAAGGTACACTGTACTGTAGTCCACTAACACTTGTTAATGAATATGCTCCTAACCCTGCATAGGTTACCTTTGTGGATGGTGCCCTCTGCACGACAAGACTTCTCCTCTGGGTTCTTGATATTTGGAGGGGGCTTTAAGGTCACAGGCCACCCTGTCCGCAGTGGTGAGGAAGCACCTCTACAAATCATTCCAAAATGTACTGCTGGTGGACAGTTGATGAATGCTGCATGCTAATACAAAGATTATACCTATTTTTAGTCTGTCCACCAATCATATTCCTGCTTGAAAATGTGTTTAATTGACCAAGGTTATTTTGATAG
Source organism: Aquarana catesbeiana (assembly GCF_042186555.1). Taxonomy (NCBI): domain Eukaryota; kingdom Metazoa; phylum Chordata; class Amphibia; order Anura; family Ranidae; genus Aquarana; species Aquarana catesbeiana. The sequence continues at coordinate 290,004,856 of NC_133328.1, forward strand.
AGTACCTTCTCCTACAATAAATCCCATCACTCTCTCTGATAATGCTACTGTTGAACTTAACATCATGCCACTCTGCAGGGCACATCAGACTTAGATGTGGTACTTCAACAAAAATTTCTTAGATGATGTAGCAGTCACAAGCCTAGGGGTGACCCACAAGATGGCAAACAGCTAGGCACTCTTAGCCCGGGTTCACACTATAGCGAACACAGACATTGCATGTGATTCGCACCCGCACTGTGGTGCTGATCACATTTGATGTCTGTACAATATGAGTTCAGCCATACAGTTTGTATGTCTGGACTTGCATTGGATTTGTACAAAAAAGGGACTTTTTTTTTCCCTCACTGGAATCGGATCACATGGGTGTTCTCACCCATGTTATCCAATTCCTGTCCAAATCCACAGTTCACACTGCAATCTGTGAACCATTCTGGGGGTGTCATTAACATTGTATTGACACCTGCAGCAGTTCACAGAGGGCAGAGATGCAAAAGAGATGCGATGCGGGAACCAGCACTGAATCGCACTGGTTCCCACATCGCTACAGTGAAAATAGGCTAAAACTGCAGTTAAAACAATTGTTAGATTTGCAGGCACAATGCAAACTTGTTGCCCACAACAACAACAGATAGAGGTAGACACTTGGGCTTTCCAGACGATGTCTATGGAGATGAAACGCATCTGTAAGGACTCTACTGCCACCATTTGTTTTTAAAAGCACTTGTTTTATCTACTAAATGTAAGTGTTCCAGCTTCATTAAAACTTTTTTGCAATTTTAAATGGAATTATGCTATGTGGCCCTTAATTACCCTCGCCACATCCATGGAAGTTTGACCAACGCCTCCCATGAAACCTTCCTGCAAGGATTGCCTCTATCTGGCGGATAGTCGGTTGTTTCCGGTCTAACGATTTGGAAAGCCTAAGTGTCTACCTCTATCTGTCGTTTGCACAACACAGCTTTTTTGACTCATTGAACGTATGTTCATTTGGGTTCAAACATCTTGGTAAGCCTTTTGTTTATCGGTGGTGGTTCCCCTGACTATAGCCACTTGTTTCCGTCACTGTTTGGATACCAATAGGAAGCTTTGAACTTTCCCTGATCATCGTTTTGAATTTTTTTTGAATATTGTCATATTGTTTTTTTGACCTTTGTGGACTTTTAGTCACTTACCCACACAGTCAGATCATCTTTTATGTCTTTATTGCACTATTTAGAACATTTGGGTTTATTGTTTAATATTTGATCTGATTTGTATTCGTTTCAATTTTCACATCATACACAGCGCTACACATTTTGTTTTTCCAATATCTCTAGGACTGTGTCTGAGAAAATGATACTTAAAGCGGAGTTCCACCCAAAAATTGAACTTCCGCTTTACGAACTCGGGACCCCCTGAAATGCCACATTTGGCATGTCCTTTTTTTGGGGGGGTACCTAGTTTTCACAGATACCCAGCTCCCGCTTCCTCTCCTGGTGCCGTGACGCAGGAAGGAAGTTCACCTCTCCCCCTCCCTCTCTGCAATCTTCTGGGACACGTCACAGGTCCCAGAAGATTGCCCGGCCATTCATAATGTGCAGCACGGCTCGTGCATGCGCAGTGTGCACCTGGCTGTGAAGCCACAGCCGGGCGTCCACACTTGCGATGCCGGCGCTGCAGAGAGAAGGGGGAGAGAAGCGAGGCTTTTTGTAGCTGCTGACTTTTAAATGGGTGGAACTCTGCTTTAACCTTCACCTGTATTTTAAAAGGAGAGTTACTGTGTCTTCTGCTTTGCTATGATTAAGGCCCACATATGGCTGAAACGTGTGCATGGTTGGTACTTTTATCCTTTTAACTTTAGTTATAGATAGAATAGGGAAAAGATAGTCCCTCTGCTGAGTTTTTATTGCTGTCTGTGTCCCAGTTTAGGAGACTCAACAGTCCGTTTGAGCAGATTACCATTGTCATAAAGACATGTGAGAGTGAATCCACATTTTTTGAGTTTTCACCAGAACAAGAGTTGAGGGTTATATTGCAGTGGGGATACCTGATCCTCATCACTTTAGCAGATTTTCTCTAACCAGGGACATCAACAATACATAGTAGATGCCTATAGTGCTGAGATTCCGCAGCAGACACAGGAAGACAATATTTCCCACATAACCCTGCAAGAATGGGTGTGACTACCACCTCTACAGTAGCAAAATCTAGACAATGGCTGTAGTTACTGTGACCCTTCTTCGTCTGCCATAACATTTGGAAGTTTCATGTACATTGTAGGAATTTACTTACGATACTTTTAAGAGCTAAGTTCACTTTTTGGAACATGTTACATGTTCCACCCATATTTAGGGTGTAACATGTAACATGTTCCAGCACATGTTCCCCCTACCCCCCTAACTTACCTGTGACAGTGGACAGTTGGTCCTCTCCCCCGCAGCCACTGCCACATTTAAAATTGGCAAGGCTGTGCGGACCCCACCCACACAGCCCCATCAGTCTATGCTCTGTGGATGAATAAAAATGATCTGCTGAGTGCACTCATACAGTAGTCTATTCACAGGACTTGTCTGCAGGAGCCTGACATGCTATACATGCTATAAATGCACATTTTTTTCCTACAAAATATGTGCCTTTATTATTTTCCTCAAAGATGAAGTCTTTAAGTCAAACCGCTCAATAAAAATGAAAATATTTCCTTTCAATGAGATCCTTATCCAAAAAAAATTGATATTGGACAAACCTGCCTGAAATTGTTTCAAAAACAAAAGACAGACTCTCCAATGATAATGGGTATTTATTGCAGATAGAAGAGCTGTCTATTGTGGATAAAAATAATCAAAGGATGTAATGCAAAATATTAATTAATTGCATAGTATGGTACTATTTCTTGTAGAATTTAAGTAAGAATAACTCCCAAATATTTAAAGTATTAACACTTAAAAAGTTTTATGGTTTTACTTTTTGACTTTTGCAGAAGAGGTACTTTTTAACCTTCAATCTGAAAAGTGCAAGGTCACAGTAGCAGTATTTGCATTGTGAACAGAAATCTAATCACAAAAAAGCTTGCATTTATTTCTATTTTAAGCAACATCAAAAAACATGACACAAGCAGCATGTCACAAAGTAAAAAAATGACACGTTGCTAAAGAAAATTGCTTTGACCATTGCATACCGAATGTTCAAACAACCAAACTGAGAAGTAAGTTATGAAAGACTTAAGGGTTTATGTGTTACAAGAAAACTTAGTAAAATCATTTAAAATGTTGTTTGATTTATCAGCATTGCTGAAAATAAGTATGAATTCTTCAAGTTTGCAAAGTAAATCCATCTCCTTTACCCATTGTGACAAGGTCATTTGCAGAGTGGTGCTAGGTGTGGAAAAGACCAGACCAGTCCAAGCCTGGCGGCGGGGGATTACACTGATCCCCCTGACACCTACATTGATCCCCCTGACACATACACTGATCCCCCTGACACCTACACTGATCCCCCTGACACCTACACTGATCCCCCTGACACCTACAATGATCCCCTTGACACATACACTAATCCCCCTGACACATACACTGATCCCCCTGACATATACACTGATCCCCCTTACACATACATTGATCCCCCTGACACATACATTGATCCCCCTGACACAAACCCCCATCCCCCTGACACATACACTGATCCCCCTTACACATACATTGATCCCCCTGACACATACATTGATCCCCCTGACACAAACCCCAATCCCTCTGACACATACATTGATCCCCCTGACACAAACCCCAAACCCTCTGACACATACATTGATCCCCCTGACACATACATTGATCCCCCTGACACAAACCCCCATCCCCCTGACACATATACTGATCCCTCCGACACATATACTGATCCCTCCGACACATACATTGATCCCCCTGGCACATACATTGATCCCCCTGACACATACATTAATCCCCCTGACACATACATTGATGTCCCTGACACATACATTGATGCCCCTGACACAAACACTGATCCCCCTCACACATACAATGATCCCCCTGACACATACACTGATCCCTCTGACACATACATTGATCCCCCGACACCTACATCGATCCCCCTGACACCTACATCGATCCCCCTGACACATACACTGATCCCTCTGACACATACACTGATCCCTCTGACACATACACTGATCCCTCTGACACATACATCGATCCCCCTGACACCTACATCGATCCCCCTGACACATACACTGATCCGTCTGACACATACATTGATCCCCCTGACACATACATTGATCCCCCTGACACATACATTGATCCCCCGACACCTACATTGATCCCCCTGACACCTACATCGATCCCCTGACACCTACATCGATCCCCCTGACACATACACCGATCCCTCTGACACAAACACTGATCCCTCTGACACATACATCGATCCCCCTGACACCTACATTGATCCCCCTGACACATACACTGATCCCTCTGACACATACATTGATCCCCCTGACACATACATTGATCCCCCTGACACATACATTGATCCCCCTGACACCTACATCGATCCCCCTGACACATACACTGATCCCTCTGACACATACATTGATCCCCCTGACACATACATTGATCCCCCTGACACATACATTGATCCCCCTGACATATACACTGACCCCCCCTGACACATACACTGATCCCCCTGACACATACACTGACTCCCCTGACACATACATCGACCCCCCCTGACACTTACATTGATCCCCTGACACATACACATATACACATTGATCCCCTGACACATATACACATTGATCCCCTGACACATACGCATATACACATACGGTCTCGGCAGTGAGCCAGTGGGACGTCCATCATAGGAGCCGGGTCCCGGAGGCGGGACTTTTTGTACGTCACTCAGCCGCGCTGGATAAGCAGGAGATCGTTCCATGTTGCCTGCAGAAATGGCTCAGGGCTAATAATGAATTAAGGACTATCGAGACCCGGGGCTTTTTGGGGGCACACTCGGGGTTCCAGCCCCCGTCAGCCCCCCACCCCCTCCCAACGCCACTGGTCATTCGGTCGAACTGGAAAATTGAAAAATAAAACAGCAGTATAATGGTAGGTAAATGGATACCAGCAATAAAAAAGAAAGAAGGACGGCGCCCTCTAAGTGCAGCATGTATGTTAAAAATATTTATTACAATAGATAAAAACACTCACATTTGAGTTGCTAAAAACCAACATGTAAAGTAGTTTCATCCGCGTGCTCTCGGGGGATGTGGGTGTCACGGGCCAGTGAGGGGGTTCCTGGGATGTGAGTCCTGTGACCTGGGTCCTGGTAGCTGTTCCGGTGGTGCCGAGGGTCCTCAGAGCCTCCGGGCGGCCAGGATATCGGTCATGGATCCTCCGTGGAGCGCCGTGCTGACCTGCGTCTTCACTTCCGGGAGCGGGGTGAGGCGGGCGGTGCTTCGCGTTCGGAGCATGCGTGCTCCTTCATCAGGCTATGCTGGTGGCCATATTCAGTGTGGGAATTTATACCATAGGCAATGGGAGGGGTGGAGAGGTAATTGAGAAGAGGGCGGGACTATGTATAATGATTGGGCGCGTAGGTAACCATGGAGATGGGGTGTACACAATGTGAAAGGGGAGTGAAGGGAAACGGGGAGGGGAGTGGGCGGGGCGGGGAGTAAGGAGGGGGGGAAACAAAGGAGATATGGAAATGAGTGTGTTGTGGTAAGAACATATATGTGTGTATATGGATTGTAGGGTAAGGAGAAGGCGGTCTATATGAAGAGGAATGTTGTATTGATCATAGTGGACGGGAACAAAAAAAAAAATATATATATATATATATATATATATATATATATATATATATATATATACACACACATATCTATATATATACACACATATATATACAAGTCAACATATATGGGAAGGGAATACAAAAATGCTGAAAATGGTATATAATTAAATAGGTATATAATTATAGGGAGAGATTAGTGGTATATATGAGAAGAAATGACGCAATGATGGAAAAGGGATAAAACATGTACAATGTATATACGTGTGTAAACACAAAGAACCGTATAAAAAGGATCCCTTCACACACACATACACATATATACACATTTAAGTGATGCGTAAGATTGGGACAAAAGGAGGGGGGGGTGTGTTTCCAGACGGGTATTTGGGAATGAGAGGAATGTTATGGGAAATACTGGGAAATAAGTAAATAAAAGTAAAAATAATAAAAATATATAGAAATATAAATAAAAATAAAGATATATATATATATATAAATATAAATACAAATACAAGTACAAATAAATAAAAATATAAAAATAAAAAGAAAGAAATTAAAAATAATTTTTTTTTAATAAAAATAAAAATAAATATAAATATAAAAATAAAAATAAAAATAGGAATAAAAATAAAAATGGTATGTGTTATACACTAGGGCTATGTGGATAGGGGTAATGGGTGGGAGACGGGTATACCCATACACGTGTTCCCTTTTCCATCATTGCGTCATTTCTTCTCATATATACCACCAATCTCTCCCTATAATTATATACCTATTTAATATATTCCTATTTAATTATATACCTATTTAATTATATACCATTTTCTGCATTTTTGTATTCCCTTCCCATATATGTTGATTTGTATATATATGTGTATATATATAGATATGTGTGTATATATATATATATATATATATATATATATATATATATATATATATATACACACACACATATCTATATATCCCGTCCACTATGATCAATACAACATTCCTCTTCATATAGACCGCCTTCTCCTTACCCCACAATCCATATACACACATATATGTTCTTACCACAACACACTCATTTGCATATCTCCTCCCCCCCTCCTCACTCCCCGCCCCGCCCACTCCCCGTCTCCCTTCACTCCCCTTTCACATTGTGTACACCCCATCTCCATGGTTACCTACGCGCCCAATCATTATACATAGTCCCGCCCTCCTCTCAATTACCTCTCCACCCCTCCCATTGCCTATGGTATAAATTCCCAAACTGAATATGGGCACCAGCAGAGCCTGATGAAGGAGCACGCATGCTCCGAACGCGAAGCACCGCTCGCCTCACCCTGCTCCCGGAAGTGAAGACACAGGTCAGCATGGCGCTCCACGGAGGATCCATGACCGATATCCTGGCCGCCCGGAGGCTCTGAGGACCCTCGGCACCACCGGAACAGCTACCAGGACCCAGGTCACAGGACATCCTAGGAACCCCCCCACTAGCCCGTGACACCCACATCCCCCGAGAGCACGCGGATGAAACTACTTTACATGCTGGTTTTTAGCAACTCAAATGTGAGTGTTTTTATCTATTGTAATAAATATTTTTAACACACATGCTGCACTTAGAGGGCGCCGTCCTTCTTTCTTTTTTATTGTTCCAGAGCTTCTTCTAGCTTTTATAGACTGGCTGCCTTCCATTTATTCAGCATCATTTTATCCTTACATGGACTAATACCTGAACTTGTTGTGAAACATTAACCACCACCATCAAGTTCCCCCTCTCAGGAACCCCCAACCCACCCCCTTCCCCCCACCATTTTTAGTTATATGTACTCAGCTACCTCCATTGTGCGCCATATTAACCCCTTGATCGTTTAAATGGATACCAGCAAAAGTTGAATTGACTTTCACTTGTAGCTTTCTACAACTCAGCACAGGTCATAAAATGGTGAAGGAAAGATAATGAAAACTAGATTTCCCCAAGAGACATCTGCAAGACAACTCTAAGTACACACATATTATTAAATAAGGCAGAGATGTTGCAAATCAATTTTATAATGGCAAGGGACAGAAAATCTATATCAAAAGAGGAATACAAAGGCAGCAGACCAATGCAGTGTGATAATTCATCATCACACAAGAATATTTATTATGTAGGACTGCATGAAACGTTTGGCAAATATAAAAGAAGACTTAAGTTGTTCATGATTTATAGTTTGTTGTGTATAAAGATAAAACTTAACTGCAATAATTTACCCACACAAATCTACTGTCTTTTCTGATCTCCAAATCTTTGCTGAAGAGTTATCATACACATTTCCATTTGATTATGAAGTATTTTGGTTAGTGATGTAGAGTACTCGATCGGTCATAACTGCCCTTCCCATTTCATTGTCCAGTTTAGAATTTTGTTGTAAGTTAATATTTAATGCACATACACCAATGGTGCATTACTGTGACATTTTTAAAGCTTATAAGATAAATATGTTATTGTTCGAGGATAGAGATGTGTGAGCAATGCAAAACATTTTCTGCCCACAATATACAAAATTCTGAGCAAAAACAAACATATTTTTGTACTTGAATATGTACCTATACAAAGACAACAAATAAAGTAGCTGCATTCTCATCTGGCATGTGCAGTTCAGTGCCAAGATACTTTCTTGTATTAAGAGACGTATGGACCCCAGAGAGAGAGAGATATAATTTTGCCCCTGTACAAATCATTAGTAAGACCTCATCTCGAATATGCAGTTCCATTTTGGTACCAGTTTTAAAAAAGGATATCGGGGAACTGGAGAAAGTGCAGAGAAGGGCAACCAAACTGATAAGAGGCATGGAGGAGCTCAGCTATGAGGAAAGATTAGAGGAACTGAATTTATTATCTCTTGAGAAGAGAAGATTAAGGGGGGGATGTGATCAACATGTACAAATATATAAGGGGTTCATATAGTGAACTTGGTGTTAAGTTATTCACTTTACGGTCAACACAAAGGTCAAGGAGGCACTCTTTACATTTAGAGGAAAAGAGATTTCATCTCCAAATATGGAAAGGTTTCTTAACAGTAAGAGCTGTGAAAATGTGGAATAGACTCCCTCCAGAGGTGGTTCTGGCCGGCTCAGTAGATTGCTTTAAGAAAGGCCTGGATTCTTTCCTAAATGTACATAATATCATTTTATACTGATATTTATAGGTAAAGTTGATCCAGGGAAAATCTGATTGCTTCTCAGGCGATCAGGAAGGAATTTTTTCCCCTGCTGAAACAAATTGGATCATGCTTTGCTGGGGTTTTTCACATTCCTCTGGATCAACTGTGGGTATAGGATTGTGTATATGGGATTGTATGATATTATTTTTTATATATTTTTATGGTTGAACTATATGCACTTGTGTCTTTTTTCAACCTGGCTATGTAACTACTGTATGTACTGATTTGGCTAATGGCAATTAATGGAGATGACTGTTGGTGCCGATAATGTATTTATTTTGTGGCAGAAAGTTTAGGTGACAAAATGTCAGTTTACCCAGGTCTTGTTTAATGGACATCTACCTCCTGAAGCTCATGGGTTAGGCCCCATGTACATGGGACGCTGTTAAACGTACGTTCAGAAGCAGTTGGATGCTTTTTTCCACTGCCCCTGAACTCATTCAATGTTATCCTATGTGACCAGGTACACAGTCTCGTTTATTGCCGTTTTTATGCAGCTGCATTTAACAGCGTTTGTTTGGAAGCAAAAAAATGGGTTCAGACGCTGAAAATTTCCACATTTCAGATGCCAAATGCGGCTAAACGTGGGTACCCATGTTTAGACGCGTTTTCGTTTAAAAGCGTTTTTAAAGGTACCCTATATTTTAGACCTGAAAAGACAAAAATATGATGGAAAACAATGAAAAAACAAAATAAATTTTGGTTAAAAATGTTTTAATTACTTGCAATGATTCATAGACCATATATAGCCCTTGATGCAATGCAATACACCACTAGCATTGCTGTATCCAAATTTTAATTGGAATTTGACCCATATGTTCAGATTTGATCAAGATGACCCTACCATTGAGCTTGACCCCCGACAAGATCAAACATAGTTTCATGAAATTGAAATTTTTGATTTAAAAAATTCCATTTTGCCCTGGTCAAATTTTTGTTAATAATTCCATTTTAACTATTTAATCATTATAAATATTTAAAAAAAATGCCAAAAAAATGTTATATATTATAAAAAATTTAATTAACGTTTACATTTTCATTAAATAGACAAAATATTTTTAAAAAAAAAGCAATTAAAAAACAAAAATAATACCATATACAGAGGAAAAAAAAATCCAATAAACATATTAATCAATTAATATTTAATCATTATAAATATTTTTAAAAAATTGCCCCAAAAAATTTTATAAATTATAAAAAATTTAATTAACGTTTAAATGTGCATAAAATAGACAAAATATTTTTTAAAAAAAAAGTAATTAAAAAACAAAAATAATACCATATACAGCTAAAAAAAATCAATTTTCCATGTGGGAAAAAAAAGACGTCAATTTTGTTTGGGAGCCATGTCGCACGACCGCACAATTGTCAGTTAAAGCGACGCAGTGCTGAATCGCAAAAAGTGCTCTGGTCTTTGGTAAGCAAAATGATCTGGGGCTTAAGTGGTTAATAAACACTTCTAGACGCAAACGTGGCTAAACACGGCATGCAAACGCGGCTAAATGGGCGTTTTAAATGCCGGTTTCAAGGTGTCAGAAAAATTCGTTCAGAGGACTTTGCCTCAGCGTCCCGTGTACATGGGGCCTAAATAACAGCCATGTTGTATGAGATAAGCCATGATCTAGCTACTATAAATAATTGCCATATTTCCAGAGAAACTCACAAAGTGGATATATCAAGATAAAGTAGCACATTATAAGTTATATTTACAAAAACAGTTGACATCTTTTCACATTAGTTTACAAAATGTGTTACAAATACAGCAAGAATTCACAACCAAATACAAATTTTTGTAAGCCTTCTTTAAACACTCATACATTTGATAAATATTTTCTCAACATACCACCTGATTCAAAGGGACCCTGTCACTTTAATAGAACAAAAACTTGCTGAAAGGTATGAACCTGTAGCAGCTTTCATATCTTCTCTTCCTGAATGTCAAGCTTTTTGACAGGCAACATCTTCTGATAGCACTGATTCTTGCCTGCCCCTTTCTTTCACTTGTACATTCCAATTGATCAGTCAGGGCCAATTGGAAAGTGTGAGTGTGTGTTAGGGGTGGGGGCGGGGGGTTGGGTGGAGAGTGGGAGAGAGGGACCAGGCAAGCTCTGGCACAACGTGAATATATCACAGTTTTTCCAAACATCTTGAAGTTTGAACACAAAGCAAGTTATACTAAAAGCTTCTGCAAGTATGTGCAGTCACTCCTGAATCTCTTTTTGTGCTATTCCAATGCGACAGAACTACCCAAGCATAGAGCTACATGTGTACGTTTTACATACTGTACATATGTATATGTATGTACATACATATGTAGGTGAGTTGTGATGGTGAATTGTGTTAGCATAGCTCCCAACTGTCCCTGATTTCGAGGGACTGTCCCTGATTTGGAGCAATGCCCCTCTGTCCCTCATTCCTCCTCATTTGTCCCTCATTTTGGACTGATTTATATAGATGTATATAAAATACACTTTTTATCGATCTAAAAGTGTTTTACAGCACTAAACTTTTCATCTGATTTCTAAATTGCTGCAATTGTAAATTCCAAAAGCCAATATAAAGGAACAGTAGTGGTAAAAAGGCACTTGTGGGTTTAACCAATCTTGTTTTTTGTTTTTTTTTGTACAATTCTCCTTTAAGGGGGCGTGGCAGGGGATGTGCCCTATGCCTGCATGCTTTTGCTGATAGGTGTCCCTCATTCCCATCTCAAAAAATTGGGAGGTATGGTGTTAGCAAAAGAGTTTTAAAACACATGAACAAAAAATGACCTTCCCCACCAAAACTTTTTAAGTGAATACATAACAAATGCATGAGGAAACACATGGCTCTGTTACACAGAGCTTGATGTGAGCAGTACCTCAGTGAGACAAGTTGGCAGCAAATACACACCCTCCTTGTGTCTGAAGGGCACATTTGCTTTCTTTTAGAGTGCTGCTATTACACCATTTTCCTCCCCCTCCTCCTGATGGGTGCATAGCAGCTACTCTCATTTCAAGGAGGAATGTAAGAAAATTAGAAAGCCACCTCCTCTTCCACAGTATGTGGAAAGGGCTGGTAGCATAAAAAAGAAGTTTGGAAAAAATAAGGGCAGAATGAAGGGTAGGGAGTATAAATATACATATAATCCCATGGCTATAGGCTTCAAACCCTTCCCCTTCTTCCTATGATGGGCAAACGATGGGCAGTGAGGACAGGCATTGGGGAATTGTTCATTAATTCTCCACAAAAGCGTGATTTCGTGCAGGAGTTAGTGAAGTTGCCAACAAACCATTTCTTGTTTTAATCCTCCCAGGCACAGAGCAGCCATATGCCTGCAAGTCCTGCTAATGCTCTCTTTCTCTCCTCCTCCTCCCATGCAGGTGCACGTCAGCCATTTCTATGAACTCCTAATATGGCCTTTTCCTCCTGTAAGGCGCAGACCAGCCATGTTTTTTGGTCTGCTATTGTGCCCTTTTCCTCTTCCCCTTTACCCAAGGGTGCATAGCAGCCAAAAAGTCCTTTCCCTTTTTCCTCCTTATGCTCATGTATTTAGGACCGGCTAATGTCCCATGGACCATAGGGTCAATCCACAAGACCTCTGTCATACTGGTGAAGAAGCATAAGAAAAGAAAAACCCAAATCAACTCCAAACACAACATCTTCATGCCTGCTTTGCCTAATACATTGTTTATATCTTTTTTTGTGGCCTGTGCTGTGAGTGTAAGATACTCAGCCACCATGGTTTTGCAATATGAGGAAGAAGATTGGTGTGCTGGCAGTAAAGGTTAAAAGGAGAGTTGGGGTGTTGGTGGTTAGGGATGAGCTCGATGTTCGGGTCGAACATAAGTTCATTCGTGGCAAATTTGAGTGCCGCGGAATGCCCCATAATGCACTGCGAGATCACAGTGCATTGCTGTATGATGATTGGCCAAAGCATGCACCTGACCTGCATGCTTTGGCCAATCCCAGCGCCCTTTGCTAAGAGAGCCATAATTGACCAAAGGCAGGGTGCCTTTGGCCAATCATGGCTCAGGGGGATTAAGTCCACGCCCCACACTATATAAGGCTGCCTACACGGCGGCCCTGTGTAGTATTGTTGGTGTGGACGGAGAGATAGCTTGAATTAGATTAACGCCGATATACGTTGGCACAATGGCAGCGGTGGGCAAATGGGCATTCCTGTACGTCCCCTTTAAGAGCCGAGGATAGCAGGACCGGCAGACTCGATGTCCACCAGTCTTCTGGCGATCGTGTCACGGAGCCTCAGAATGGGGAAGTGCCTATATAAACAAGGCATTTCCCCGTTCTGGCTTGTGTCATGACAGAGGTCACCACTCCCTGTCATCTGGACTAGTAGCCCATCCCCCCCACAGTTAGAATCACTCACTAGGACACACTTAACCCCTTCATCACCCCCTAATGGTTAACCCCTTCACTGTCAGTGTCATTTACACAGTAATTAGTGCATTTTTATAGCACTGATCGCTGTATAAATGACAATGGTCCCAAAATAGTGTCAAAAGTGTCCGACATGTCAGCCATAATGTCGCAGTCCTGATCAAAATCGCAATAAATTTAAAATGCCATAAAACTATCCCCTATTTTGTAGACGGTATAACTTTTGCGCAAACCAATCAATATATGCTTATTGCAATTTTTTTACCAAAAATATGTAGAAGAATATATTTCGGCCTAAACTGAGGAAAAAAATAGTTTTTTATGTATTTTTGGGGGATATTTATTATAGCAAAAAGTAAAAAATAATGCGTTTGTTTCAAAATTGTCACTCTTTTTTTGTTTATAGCGCAAAAAATAAAAACCACAGAGGTGACCAAATACCACCAAAAAAAAGCTCTATTTGTGGAAAAAAAAGTACGACAATTTTGTTTCTGTGCAACGTTGCACAACCGTGCAATTGTCAGTTAAAGTGAAGCAGTGTCGAATTGCAAAAAGTGCTCTTGTCAGGAAGGGGGTAAAATCTTTCAGGGCTGAAGCGGTAAAGCAGGCAGGTTATTCAGTTAGTGGCAGTGTATTTGATATATATATACAGTCAGTCTAGTATATATATATATATATATATACTCTGCATCCAGTGTAGCCTATATCTACAGTGCATTCCCTGGTGTACTATTTCTAATATACTTCAGGCGGTGTATATATATATACAGTATCTCACAAAAGTGAGTACACCCCTTAAATTTTTGTAAATATTTTATTATATCTTTTCATGTGACAACAATGAAGAAATTGCACTTTGCTACAATGTAAAATAGTGAGTGTACAGCTGGTATAACATTGTAAATTTGCTGTCCCCTCAAAATAATTCAACACACAGCCATTAATGTCTAAACCGCTGGCAACAAAAGTGAGTACACCCCTAAGTAAAAATGTCCAAATTGGGCCCAATGTGTCAATATTTTGTGTGGCCACCATTATTTTCCAGCACTGCCTTAATCCCCTTGGGCATGGAGTTCACCAGAGTTTCACAGGTTGCCACTGGAGTCCTCTTCCACTCCTCCATGACGACATTACAGAGCTGGTGGATGTTAGAGACCTTGCGCTCCTCCACTTTTCGTTTGAGGATGCCCCACAGATGCTCAATAGGGTTTAGGTCTGTAGACATGCTTGGCCAGTCTATCACCTTTACCCTCAGCTTCTTTAGCAAGGCAGTGGTTGTCTTGGAGGTGTGTTTGGCATCGTTATCATGTTGGAATCCTTCCCTGCGGCCCAGTCACCGAAGGGAGGGGATCATGCTCTGTTTCAGTATGTCACAGTGCATGTTGGCATTCATGGTTCCCTCGACTGTAGCTCCCCAGTGTGGGCAGCACTCACGCAGCCCTAGACCATGACACTCCCACCACCATACTTGACTGTAGGCAAGACACACTTGTCTTTGTACTCCTCACCCGGTTGCCACCAAACACGCTTGACACCATCTGAACCAAATAAAATTATCTTGGTCTCATCAGACCACAGGACATGGTTCCAGTAATCCATGCTCTTAGTCTGCTTGTCTTCAGCAAACTGTTTGCTTTCTTGTGCATCATCTTTAGAAGAGGCTTCCTCCTGGGACGGCAGCCATGCAGACCAATTTGAAGCAGTGTGCTGCGTATGGTCTGAGCACTGACAGGCTGACCCCCCACCCTTTCAACCTCTGCAGCAATGCTGGCAGCACTCATACATCTATTGCCCAAAGACAACCTCTGGATATGACGCTGAGCACGTGTACTCAACTTCTTTGGTCGACCATAGCGAGGCCTGTTCTGAGTGGAACCTTTCCTATTAAACCGCAGTATGGTCTTGGCCACCGTGCTGCAGATTAGTTTCAGGGTCTTGGCAATCTTCTTATAGCCCAGGCCAGTGATGGTGAACCTTGGCACCCCAGATGTTTTGAAACTACCTTCACCATGATGCTCAACTACACTGCAGCGTGCATGAGCATCATGGGGAATGTAGTTCCAAAACATCTGGGGTGCCAAGGTTCGCCATCACTGGCCTAGACATCTTTATGTAGAGTAACAGTTCTTTTTTTTCAGATCCTCAGAGAGTTCTTTGTCATGAGGTGCCATGTTGAACTTCCAGTGACCAGTATGAGACAGTGAGAGCAATAATACCAAATTTTACACACCTGTTCCCCATTTACAGCTGAGACCCTGTAACACTAATGAGTCACATGACACCGGGGAGCGAAAATGGCTAATTGGGCCCAATTTGGACATTTTCACTTAGGGGTGTACTCACTTTAGTTGCCAGCGGTTTAGACACTAATGGCTGTGTGTTGAGTTATTTTGAGGGGACAGCAAATTTACACTGTTATGCAAGCTGTACACTCACTACTTTACATTGTAGCAAAGTTTCAATTCTATAGTGTTGTCACATGAAAAGATATAATAAAATATTTACAAAAATGTGAGGGGTGTACTCACTTTTGTGAGATACTGTGTATATATATATATATATATATATATATATATATATATATATATATATATATATATATATATATTCGGCATCCAGTGTAGCCTATATCTACAGTGCATTCTGTGGTGTACTGTTTCTACTACACTTCTGGTGGTGTACACATTGCACAATACAGTACAGCCGTAGTACAGTTGCTACTACTTTTCTGGTGGTGTACACAATACAGTGCAGCTGTAGTACAGTTGCTACTACTTTTCTGGTGGTGTACATAGTACACAATACAGTGCGGCCATAGTACAGTTGCTACTACACTTCTGGTGGTGTACACAGTACACAATACAGTGCAGCCGTAGTGCAGTTGCTACTACTTTTCTGGTGGTGTACACAGTACACAATACAGTGCAGTCATATTGCAGTTGCTACTACACTTCTGGTGGTGTACACAGTACACAATACAGTGTAGTGTGGTGTTGCAAAACAAAATATACATCATGTCTGGAAGGCCACCAAGGAGAGGGAGACGTTCACAGACAACTAAAAGAGGGCAAGTAGCCTCTGTGTCTACAGTCAACAGTGCTGGTCGTGGACATGGTGCATCCTTTGCAGGTGGCCATGGGGCATACTTGTCCTTTTTTTCTGCTGGTGGCCATGTTATTGAGCCAGAACATGCAGAAGAGTTGGTGGAGTGGATAACAAAGCTGTCCTCATCCTCCTCATCCTCTGTCACCCAGGCTCAGAGTAGTTTGCCTTCCAATGCAGCTGCCAAAGTGGCCTATTCCACCGGCTCCTTGTCCACAGTCACTCCTTCCGTAGCCCCACCATCACGCATGGAGGAGTCCCCCAAACTATTTGACCACAGCGTCGGGTACATGCTGCTGGAGGATGTGCAGCCATTTGAAGACTCTGATGTTGGTTCTCAGGTTGAGGAAGGGAGTACTGTGAGCCTAGAGAGAGGAGGTGCCCAAGAAAGACAAGAAACTAGCAGTCATGTTCCCCAGCTGCAGCATTCTGCCAAGTTTGCTCCAGTGACGAGGAGGGAGGGGATGATGAGGTCACTGACTCTATTTGGGTGCCTGATAGAAGAGAGGAGGAGGAGGCGGCACAACTCCAACAAGGCAGGATGTCCTCTAGGGGGCAGCTTAAGGGAAGCCACCCTACTGCATCATACCGTAGAGCTCCGCAGGTGCAGGGCGCTGCTGACTCCCCGCTGATTTTTAAAAGTTCTTTGGTGTGGGCCTTTTTTGACACGTGTGCTGCAGATCGCACCATTGCTGTTTGTAACCTATGTCTGAAGCGGATCAAGTGTGGCCAGAACATATTATGACCAGACATATGAACACCACATGCTTGACCAGACATATGATGACCTCCTATGCAGTCTGTTGGCAACAGCACTTGAAAGACCCACATCAAAGAAAAAAAGAGGACTTCTCCTTGCTCCTCATCTGGGATCTCCAACCCCACTATACCTCCAGTCCTCTCAAAAACCTGCACTGAGAGGAATGAAGGTATAGCAATAGGTGTCCCAGGTACTTGCAGCCAATCTGCTATCAGTACACCACCATCTGATTTTAGCAAGCAAATTTCCCTACCCCAGTTGCTAAACTGTAAAAAGAAATTCGGTCCCAGCAATCCACATGCTCAGCGTCTGAATGCTAGCTTGGCCAAATTGCTAGCACTGCAACTGCTGCCTTTTCAGCTGGTAGAGTCTACCCCCTTTCGTGAATTTGTGGAATGTGCTGTACCTCAGTGGCAGGTTCCAAAACGCCATTTCTTTTCACGGAAGGCCATTCCAGCTCTATACGGGCATGTGGAAGGCAATGTTTAGGCCTCGTTGGACAGAGCGGTCAGCAGTAATGTGCATATTACCGCTGACTCATGGTCTAGCAGGCAAGGGCAGGAATGTTACCTTTCCTTCACGGCGCACTGGGTAACTCTGCTGGCAGCTGTGAAGGATGCAGGACAGAGTTCAATATTGTTGGAGCTTGTTCCACCACCATGCCTCCAAAATGCTAGTGGTGATTCTGCCACAGCTCTCTCCTCCACCCCTCCTCTTCTTCTTCTTCTATGGCCTCTTCTGCAGATTTGTCCTCTGAACCAGTGGTGCTCCATAAGTGTTCAAAGGGGCTACGCAAGCACACAGGCAAAAAGATGCCATGCGATGCTTGAGTTGGTCTGCTTAGGGGACAGGAGCCACACTGGGGCAGAGATTCTGTCATCTCTGCAGGGGCAAGCTCAGAGGTGGTTGACGCCACACCAGCTTCAGCCAGGATTGGTTGAATGCGACAATGGCACTAACCTTCTCTCCGCCCTATGACAGGGACACTTGACCCATGTTCCATGTTTGGCACACGTCCCGAATTTGGTGGTGCAGCGGTTCTTGAACAGGTACCCAGGATTACAGGATCTCCTGAGGCAGAAAAGTCTGTGGTCATTTCCGATGGTCATACAATGCCAGTGCTCAGCTGGCTGACATTCAAAGGGAATGCAAACTGCCCACCAACCGCCTCATTTGTGACATGCCCACCAGGTGGAACTCAATGTTGGCAATGCTGCAGCAGCTGCACACGCAGCAGAGGGCCATCAATGAGTACCTGTGTGAGTATGGCACCAGGACAGGGTCAAGGATGCTTGGCTTCTTTTCGCCACGCCAGTGGCTACTGATCAAGGATGCATGCACTGTCCTGTCACCATTTGAGGAGGCCACGAGGATGGTGAGCAGCGACAATGCATGCATCAGTGATACTGTCCCTCTTGTCTTCCTGTTTGAGCACATGCTTCATGGAATAATTGACAGGGCACTTGAGGCAGAACAGCAGGAGGAAGAGGAGGACTTGCTTACCTCTCAAGGCCCCCTTTATCCATATAGTATTCCTGTGGGCCCGCCAAACACACAGGAAGAAGAGGAGGAGGAGGACTGCGTCAGCATGGATGTGGAGGATAACACTCAGCAGCAGTCTTCAAGGGATGGTTTTCAGTCCCCAGAAACCCAAACAGTTGTACGTGGCTGGGAGGAGGTTGTTACGGATCATGTGATCCTTAGTAACCCAGAGGACTCAGAATCGAATGCCTCTGCAAACTTACGCTGCATGGCCTCCCTGATTCTGCAAAGCCTACGAAAGGACTCGGGATTCGTGGTATCAAGGAGAGGGATCATTACTGGCTGGCAACCCTACTTGATCCACGTTACAAGGGTAAGGTTGCAGAACTCATCCTGCTTTTGCAGAGGATGAAACATCTTCAGGGAGGCCTTGAAGAAAGGTTTGTGCAATGCATTTCCAGACCCTGGCAGGTTACAATTTCCTGGTGCTGGACAACGTGTTGCTGAGGCTTCGTTCAGTCAGAGGAAGAGTGGCGGAGAAGTTGACCGGCTGACCGATGCCTTTAGACAATTTTTCAGTCCTCGTCGCCAAGGTCTGATTGGTTCAAGCAACCAACACCAGCATCTGCATTACATGGTGCAGGAATATCTAGGGGCAAGAGCAGACTTGGAGACCTTTCCAATAGACCATCCACAAGTTTAATGGGTCTTGAGGATGGACCACTGGCCAGAACTTGCTCAATATGCAATTAAGCTACTGGCCTGTCCTCCATCCAGTGTTTTTTCTGAACACACATTCAGTGCTGCTGAAGGGTTTGTAACAGATCATAGAGTGTGCCTGTCCACAGACTCCATTGATAGGCTCACATTCATAAAAATGAATCAGTCTTGGATCAACAGCTATCAAGCACCTGATGCTGATGTAACTGATTGATTTTTCTATGGATGTGGGATCCCTTGAAGACTGCCTATGCTGAGTGACTATCCTATTTCTCCTCAATCTTGATGCTAGCTTCCAATAATATTTTTGGTTTAGGGCACCACTGCCTAAGGCCCAATTTTTCTGTCCCTGTTTAACAGGGGCATGTAATTACAATTTTTGATCTAATATTTCACAGCAGGGCCCATTCCTGTGCCCAACAAGAGTATCTGTGAGAGATTACAGTGTTCTGGCACCACCACCACCAAAGGCCCAATTTTTCTGCCCCTATATAACAGGGGCATGTAATTACAATTCTTGATCTAATATTTCACAGCAGGGCCCATTCCTGCACCCACCAAGAGTAACTGTGAGGGCTTACAGTGTTGTGGCACCACCACCACCACCAAAGGCCCAATTTTTCTGCCCCTGTGTAACAGGGGCATGTAATTACAATTTTTGATATAATATTTCACAGCAGGGCCTGTTCCTGCGCCCACCAAGAGTATCTGTGAAGGGTTACAGTGTTGTGGCACCACCAGCACCACCCAAGGCCCAATTTTTCTGCCCCTGTTTAACAGGGGCATGCAATTACAATTTTTGATCTAATATTTCACAGCAGGGCCCGTTCCTGCGCTCACCAAGAGTATCTGTGAGGGCTTACAGTGTTGTGGCACCACGACCACCAAAGGCCCTATTTTTCTGCCCCTGTTTAACAGGGGCATGTAATTACAATTTTTGATCTAATATTTCACAGCAGGGCCCGTTCCTGCGCCCAGCAAGAGTATCTGTGAGGGATTACAGTGTTGTTGGCACTACCACCACCACAAGCCCAATTTTTTTGCCCCTGTTTAACAGGGAAAAAAAAGCTGGATGCTGCCACCATCGAAGAGTAAGTAAAAAGTGCGCCACTTTGAGGCCTTATAAAGAGAATATATTTGCTGCATTTCCTAAAGATGGCTGCATCTGCTGCTCTTTAGGAATAGTTGAAGGGGAAAAACTTGATTGGAAAAGACTATCCCCCCTTCTTTAGAATGGCTTTAGTTTAACTCTTGCTGCTAAAATGGGAAAAGCTAGCCACTGAGTGTAGTATGTCTCCAAATATTTGTGTGCAATAGTGGCATGCTTTAAAGCACCCCCTATTTTGTCCCCCTGTTTGTCATAACTGCCATTTATAGAATCTGGTGGCTGGAGCCACTGCACTGAAGGCATATCTGCAGGAGAAAACCAGTGAGCATAGGCTTGCTGTCATCAAACAAGGTGGATTTGGTTTGACACTTGTTCCTGACACAGTCAAAACTGTACTTTTTGGGGCAGCATGTCACTACGTGATTTTGGCAACAGTGATTAGAATCAAAGCTCCCCCATATATTGGTAAAGATTTTGATTCCGAATATGGGAAAAACACCCTCATATGTAGGCACCACATCCCTAAACAGAAATATATATAAACATGAGAAAGGACTAAAGGGATTTTGACGGTGCGATTTTTTCTTTCTTAAAAACAGTTTATTGTTTACAATCAATTAAAAAGAGAACATAATTTGTATATAGTAACAGACAAAATTCATTTTGCGAACAATATAAGAACAAGGTGGTCAAGTAGGGAGAAAAGGTGTATACTACAAATTCACAGATGGTGGTTGTTGCATATTAACCCAACATGTTTCGCATTGTCGCTTTTTCAAGGGATATGCAACTGTTAAGTGAGTCATCCAATACTTTTAGCAATTCTACAAAAATAGAAAAGAGAAGAGTTTTTATGTGCATACATAGATGGGGTTCAATATTGATACAGCAGGAAATAAGTACAATGGAGAAACACGTGTTGTCACTCTGAGAAATCCAAGGTGGCTTACCCCCAAATTTGACCCAAACAAAGCCTCAACAGAACCGGCGTGACCAGACCCAACCAAAACGGGACAGCATGGAGGCCTAATTGCAACCACAGGGAGCAGAAAGATGGAGCTGTTATATGAATAATAGATGGTAGAGATTCAGTATCAGCGGAATGATATGCAAAGGGTTAATTTAAATTAAAGAACCAATAGGTTTGACACTTACACCGATAAATGATTAAAACTTCAACCAAGGATACAGGTGTACGTCAGTATCAGTAAAATGATGGTTACAGGGATTATTCGGATGGTAAGTAGATCAAACTGGAAAGTTGAATGAAACAAAAAATCTTATTACTACATGGAAAGATACTGAACTAAGTGATTTAGACTGGTAATATATTTATAGATGGATACTGAAGATTTACATATATATCATAATAGTATATATTAGATTACTATCTCAAGGCCAACAAAGTCTCAAGGTTTTATGAACTGTAACAGCAATAGATACATATGCAGTTATAGATCTAAAAGGGTTCAATAGATAAGTAAGAACGAAGATAGGCATGTGTGTATAGAGCAGAGTGTGATGTACTCACCAGTCACTCACTCTGCTGAAAACTTGGCTTCCATCTACCGGCGCTGGCAGACTGAACTGTCAGATGGGCCGGTTAAATAATGCTCCCCAACGAGCCGGCGTGTGACGTCGCCGGCTCTATGCGGACGTGATGGCGCCAGTGCGCATGCCCGGGAGACCAGAGCCCAGTCCAGACTCCAAATCCCATGAACCACCAGGACAACTGAGGGAACCGACATGCGCAGTGCAGCGTGCGGCGGCTCCTCCCACACTGAAGCCGCGTCATGGGACGAGAGGGCAGGGGGAGGGCACAAGGAGTGCCCTATGGTGGATCAAGTCTAGCGGGGAAGCACGGCGCGGAATGGGCACATCTCAAGGGTGTGCCCCGGGCGTCCGTGTGGATGCGGTGGCCCCTCCTATGTCCCAGCATGGTATGGGCCAAGTGTGGTCTGACAAGGACGGGCCAAAGGAGAAGCCGATCGAGAAGGAGGGGACCACAGACCCTCCAATCTCGATCGGCCAACAGAGGGACAACATGTTTACCAAGAAGATAAATACAGTTACATAGAGACAAAAATTGCATGTATGGTATACAAGGTTACACATAACTGCACATCAAATCAACAAATAAAAACTTATAAAGCAAATAAATGCATTTATAGTGAAAACAGGTCATTATATACAAATGACAAAAGGGAAAGCAAATGAATGGGGGGAAGGGAAGGTGGAGGGGAATGGAAGTGTCTGTTGGACATGACACCTAAGATCATACATGGATAGCTGATCATTTAGAGGAAGGGCCTATAGCTCAGGCTTTCGTTCAGGCCTAGGAAATGAGTGGCTTTAAGGGTGTGAATCCAGCGGGCTTCAAGCTGGAGCAATGTCCTATCGACACTGCCCCCCTCTTTCATCCAGCGGGACATGCTCCAAAGTTCGGAACTTGATAGTGCTGGGGTTAAAGTTGTGGTGCAGACCCACATGCCTAGCAATAGCTGTGTCCATTTGTTTTTTAAGAATGGGTTTTATGTGGTCTCTGATTCGTTTGAAGAATGGTCGTTTCGTTTTGCCGACATAAAAGCCACCACACAGGCATTGAGCTATATAGATTATACCTGGAGTCTGACAAGTAGCGTTGAATTTAATTGAGTACCACTGTCCATTGGGAAGTAAAAAATATGATGTATTATCTACATAGCGGCAAATGTCGCATCTGCCACATGGAGATATACCGGTATGAGAAGGCTTCTTGTTAGCAGAGACATCTTGAAAATGACTGTGGACTAGGCAGTCCCTCAATGAGGGGACCCGTCTAAAGGTTATCTCAGGGGATGGGTTAATATATTTACTGACTATTGAGTCAGTTGATAAAAGGGGCCAAAATTTGGTTATAATGCTTCTGATTTCACTGTGTTGGCTAGAGTAGCGAGTAATCAGTCTGACGGTGTCAGATTTTTTGGGAGGTTTTGTTGAAAATAATAACGAATCTCTGTTTTGTGTCTTGACCTTATTGTATGCCCTCTTAAGGCATGAGTGACTGTAACCACGGGATAGTAGTCTTTTATACAAATCTTTTGCGGCTATCTGGAAATCTGCATCTTTGCTGAAGTTGCGTTTTAATCGCAAGTACTGACTATAGGGAATACTCTTCAGCAAGGGGCCTGGATGTGAACTATCAGCGTGGAGGATAGTATTCCCAGCCGAGGGTTTTCTGTATAGTGATGAGTCTAATTTTCCATTTGCATCAATGGAGATGGTAAGATCAAGGAAATTGATCGCCGTAGTACTATACTCCATAGTGAAATGAAGATTAAAGTGGTTAATGGAAAGCAGTTTTAAAAATTCTTTCAACTCTATCTCTGAGCCTGACCAAAAAAGCAAAACGTCGTCTATGTAACGATACCAAGAAACGACCTTTTCCAGCAATTGGGTCAGGTCGTCCCTGGAGAACACATCTTTTTCCCACCCCCCCAGGTACAGGTTGGCATACGATGGGGCACATTTGGTCCCCATCGCAACCCCCTGCACCTGGAGGTAGTGGGAAGAATTGAACATGAAGACATTATGTCTCAGAATATAATTGAGAAGCTCCAGAACAAATGCGTTGTATTTCTCAGATGAAGGACCTCTCTCATTTAAGTGGTTACTCACAATTTCAATGCCCTTGCTGTGGGGGATAGTATTGTATAAACTTTCAATATCCAGCGCAACTAAATAGGTGCCTGGTGGGAGTGAGATACCTTCAATAGTTCTTAATAGGTCTATGGTATCTTTGATATAAGAGAAGAGAGAGGTAACGTGAGGGTGTAAATAGCTGTCTACCAGCCTACTGGCATTTTCCGTTAAACATGAACAACCAGATATTATGGGACGACCTGGAGGTTCTAGGATGGATTTATGTACCTTAGGTAAGGCATAGAAAGTAGGGGTTCGTGGGTCCTTTACATTAAGGTAACCCCACGTGTTCTTATCTATGATACCTTTATGATATGCCTTGAAAATGATGTTGTAATAATCCGTATTAAAATTTTGTATTAAGGTTCTGGAAATAGGGCGGTACCACTCTCGATTGGATAGAATCTTGTTGCACATGTTTATATATTGTTTGGGTCAAATTTGGGGGTAAGCCACCTTGGATTTCTCAGAGTGACAACACGTGTTTCTCCATTGTACTTATTTACTGCTGTATCAATATTGAACCCCATCTATGTATGCACGTAAAAACTCTTCTCTTTTCTATTTTTGTAGAATTGCTAAAAGTATTGGATGACTCACTTAACAGTTGCATATCCCTTGAAAAAGCGACAATGCGAAACATGTCGGGTTAATATGCAACAACCACCATCTGTGAATTTGTAGTATACACCTTTTCTCCCTACTTGACCACCTTGTTCTTATATTGTTCGCAAAATGAATTTTGTCTGTTACTATATACAAATTATGTTCTCTTTTTAATTGATTGTAAACAATAAACTGTTTTTAAGAAAGAAATAATCGCACCGTCAAAATCCCTTTAGTCCTTTCTCATGTTTATATATATCCCCCATATATTCCCTGCAGCAGCAGGAAGTTTGCACAAGTTAATATCTCAAATAGTTCACCCATCCACAAACTGTGAATAGACAAGTTTCAGTGTAAACCTTGAACCCCATTCCTAAGGAGTTTGAAGTTTTACTCAAGGAAATCAATTAAAGGGAGAAGGAATTTTTTTAAATATTTAACACATTTAAAATATTTGTAAAGCAAATCAATAAGTATTTTTTTCTTTTTGAAGCCATCAAATGTGTATGCAAATATGTACAGTGCCTTGAAAAAGTTTTCATACTCCTTGACATTTTTCCACATTTTGTCATGTTACAACCAAAAACGTAAATGTATTTTATTGGGATTTTTTGTGATAGACCAACACAAAGTGGCACATAATTGTGAAGTGGAAGGAAAAGGATAAACTTTAAAAAAAAATTTTACCAATAAATATGTGAAAAGTGTGGCATGCATTTGTATTCAGCCCCCTGAGTCAATACTTTGTAGAACCACCTTTCACTGCAATTGCAGCTGCAAGTCTTTTTGGGTATTTCTCTACCAGCTTTGCCCACCTAGAGAGAGTGAAATTTTTGCCCATTCTTCTTTGCAAAATAGCTCAAACTCAGATTGGATGGAGAGCGCCTGTGACAGCAATTTTAAAGTCTAGCCACAGATTCTCAATTGGATTTAGGTCTGGACTTTAACTGAACCATTCTAATACATGAACATGCTTTGATCCAAACCATTCCATTGTAGTTCTGGCTATATGTTTAGAGTTTTTGCGGGAAGGTGAACACCCGCCCCAGTCTCAAGTCTTTTGCAGACTCTACCAGGTTTTCTTCTAAGATTGCCCTGTATTTGGCTCCATCCATCTTCGTATCAACTCTGACCAGCTTCCCTGTTCCTGCTCAAGAAAAGCATCCCCACAACACGATGCTGCCACCACCATGTTTCACGGTGGGGATGGTGTGTTCAGGGTGATGTGCAGTGTTAGTTTTGCGCCAAACACATAGGCCAAAAATATAAATTTTGGTCTCATCTGACCAGAGCACCGTCTTCCACATGTTTGCTGTGTCCCCCACATGACTTCTGGCAAACTGCAAACAGGACTTCTTTTGGCTTTCTTTCAGCAATGGCTTTCTTCTTGCCACTCTTCCATAAAGGCCAGATTTGTGGAGTGCACAACTAATAGTTTTCCTGTGACAACAGATTCTCCCACCTGAGCTGTGGTTCTCTGCAGCTCCTCCAGAGATACCATGGGCCTCTTGGCTGATTCTCTGATTAATGCTCTCCTTACCCGGTCTGTCAGTTTAGGTGGATGGCCATGTCCTGGTAGGTTTGCAGTTATGCCATACTCTTTCCATTTTCGGATGATGGATTGAACAGTGCTCTGTAAGATTTTCAAAGCTTGGGATTTTTTTTGTAATCTAACTCTGCTTTAAACTTCTCCACAACTTTATCCCTGACCTGTCTGGTGTGTTCCTTGGCCTTTATGATGCTGTTTGTTCACTAACGTTCTCTAACAAATCTTTGAGGGCTTCATGGAACAGCTGCATTTATACTGAGATTAAATTACACACAGGTGGACTCTATTTACTAATTAGGTGACTACTGAAGGCAATTGGTTTCACTAGATTTTAGTTAGGGGTATCAGGGTAAAGGGGGCTGAATACAAATGCACGCCACACTTTTCAGATATTTATAAAAAAAAATTATAAAAAAATGTTGAAAAACATTTATCATTTTCCTTCCATTTCACAATTATGTGCCACTTTGTGTTGGTCTATCTCATAAAATCCCCATAAAATATATTTACGTTTTTGGTTGTAACATGACAAAATGTGGAAAATTTCAAGGGGTATGAATACTTTTTTCAAGGCTCTGTATGTACACAGTAGTGAATTGAATATATTTAATAAAAATAGACAGAATTATTGTACAATTGATGTATAGTATACAAGCAGCTTTAGTTAGGCTGCAATTTTAAAGGGAAAGATGAAGCAGGTTTTGACATAAAATAGTGTATTACTTTAGCGGCAATAACTAGACCTTTTATACAGACTTGACAATCAAACCTGACAAACTGCGAGCCAGGGGGACTCGATATCTGCCAGCGGCCCGCGATCACCTATTACACAGGCAGAACGGGGAACTGCCTTTGTAAACAAGGCGATTCTCCGTTCTGACAGGAGACATGACGGGATCTACTGTTCCTAGTGATCGGGAACAGTGATCTCTCTCATGCCCCTGGCAGCCCATCCCCCCTACAGTTAGAACACGCTAAGGAAACACATTTAACCCCTTGATTGCCCCTAGTGTTAAACCCTTCCGAGCCAGTGACACTTACACAGTAACCAGTGGCTATTTATAGCACTTATCTCTGTATAAATGTCAGTGGTCCCAAAAAAAGTTTCAAAAGTGTTTGATCTGTCCGCCACAATGTCGCAGTCCCACTAAAAATCGCAGATCACCGCCATTACTAGTAAAAAAAATAAAATAATAACAATGCCATAAATCTATGCTCTATTTTGTAGATGCTATAACTTTTGCGCAAACCAATCAATATACGACTATTGCAATTTTTTTTACCAAAAATATGTAGAAGAATATATATCGGCCTAAACTGATGAATAAATTTGTTTTTTTTTTAATTTTTTAGATATGTATTATAGCAAAAAGTTAAAAAAAAATATTTTTCAAAATTTTTACTCTTTGTTTATAGCGAAAAAAATAAAAACCACAGAGGTGATCAAATACCATCAAAAAAAAGGTCTATTTGTGGGGAAAAAAGGACACCAATTATTGAAAAAAATGGCCTGGTCATTAGGGGGCAAATCCTTCTGGGGCTGAAGTAATTAACTATACCATAAATGTGTTTTCTAAGCTTTAAGATTATCCTTTCTTATTTTACTGCAATTATTTTTTTGCAGCAGATGTGTGTATTATGCATTTCACTCCATAGTAAAACCAAAATAGCCACATGGGGCTTGCAGGTAAAATGTGATTTATTTCATTCTATTTAATTGCAATTGGTTTTCCTAAAAGCCATTAAACATTATTCATAGAGACAATAGTGATTCATTGATTAAAATTATCAAATCATTTTATGTTGTTTTTAGCATTACCATCAGAAAGAAAGAGTTGATGTTGTTACAACTGGAGAGCTCTACTAAATTTAAACAAAATCAAAATAAATATTAATCCTGAAAATATATATGTGGACATTCTACTGTCCCAAGGCTTTTTCTTTTTTCATCCAGGCATTCCTGCACCCACAAGTCCTCCCTGCTGCTGAAAAGCACATAATCCACAGAAAGCTTATTAACATTGGGGTTACAAGGTTCAATGAACATCCGTAGAACTATTGGAGCTGGAGGTCCAGGTTCAAGTCAAGGATTGAGGATTACAACATTACACAAAAAAACCTCAATCTGGTAATTTTAAAGATGGAACTACCACCATTGAAATGTTCTAAAATAGTTATGTAGGGACCTTATCATAATCAGGAATGTTAGCCTAAGCTTTGTTTAATTATTATGGATTTTGTTGGTGTTTTTAAGCTCATTTCATTGCTTTCTTCTGTCTGTCACTGTTAAGGAGACTCCTGGAGTCAGTGTTAGAGGGATCAGTGGCTGAATTATGAACATTTAGCCTCACCAGCCAATCACTAGGGGGTTACTTTCTTCTCAGGAATCTTCCCCCTGAAGGAACTGAGTTGGTACAATCCCTGTAGTGCTGAGTCTATTCTGAGCAAGCTGTACAGAGGCCCTGGGCGTCGATAGGGATGGCTATTGGGGCTATAGCCCTGAATCTGGGGTCCCTAGCCCCAAGTGTCTTAGTGGATGTAGCCTTTGAGTGTAATGAAAGGGCAGTCACTAGTGGCAGCAGCTGTATTTTACTTTCTGTGTGATTTGGCCAGCACGGCGCCGTCCACTGCACTGTTACCTGCAGGCTGCGAAGTGACATGCCTGAGGGTAGCAACAGGAGAATGGCCGTGGTGCTGGATTTCTCTTTCCATTCAGCCAGCGTGGCGACGCTCACTATTCTGGTGCCTTCAGATTCACGCTGGGATTATGCAGCAGGAGAACAGAACAACGAACATGGCGGAAGAGTTAAGGTGCTTCTGTAAATCTCCTGCCGTACTGTGACGTGTATAACTGAAAGGAGTATGCACGTTTTGTGTCAGAGTTTCTTAGCATAGAGCCCATGAACTCCCCCATAAAGCTTGTAATGTCCTGCCACGAGATTTCGGTGTGCTTCCCCTTTGTGCCACTGAGTGGATTCCAGGACCGCATG
The DNA here is from genome assembly GCF_042186555.1 of Aquarana catesbeiana. NCBI lineage: Eukaryota > Metazoa > Chordata > Amphibia > Anura > Ranidae > Aquarana > Aquarana catesbeiana. The sequence continues at coordinate 290,034,203 of NC_133328.1, forward strand.
TCCCCCCCACCACCTGCCTGCTCTCTCTGAATCTCAGCAGATCTTCTCCTTCTACATAAAAATCCATTGTGTACCAACCTGCTGTTTTCTGCAAGCCATCAACCTCCAACATTCCACCCATCTCTAACATCCATCCATGCATCCCTTTATTCTCTCTCTCTCCCCCTCTCTCTCTCTCTCTCTCTCTCTCTTAAGGGGAGGCTCTCTGGGGACCCTGATGTAAGGGGAGGCTCTCTGGGGACCCTGATGTAAGGGGATGCTCCGCACACAGATATGTAACGATATGTTATATATATGTAGCGCTGACAATTTTTGTTTTTAGCCATATGTGTGTTATACAGGACATGAGTTGTTATAGTGCCATCTTGTGGACAATTGAAAAGGTACAACACTTTTATGTTTCATGCTTAAGAGAAGTGACATGAAAGTGATTGATTGTTTACTTCTGAATATTAACTATGACCTACCCACAATGTTACTGGACAAGAGAAGAACTGAACTGCATTGTGGGAGGATATAAAAGGGCTGGGAGCAGCCATCTTAGGTCTCTTGTTCCAGGGACACGTGGGCTGCCTGCAGAGCTCTGTGGGTGTGTGTCCCACAGGGTTGCGGCCTACTTTGTGAGGGGGCGGAGCTGCAGCAGGGATCCTGCCATCATATCACAGTGTGCTGAAGCAGCAGAAGTGATTGTTCCGGAGACCCGTGGAGGAAGTAACCGAGGACTCCTGGTCGTTACTGAACGGAGCAGTGTGACGGCGTGGCGGTGGTTCCGTATGGACTGAGAACTGTTGAAACAGAGGCATCCATCTGCCTGGATCCTGTGTGGTGAGAGGGTTAACACCAAGAAGTTTGTTTAAATACTACACACACTTAGAACTGTTACAGAGTGTCGCTGGGACTGATAGTCCCACGGAACAAGTTAAGTTGGAGAACATTACATCTGCATAGACTTCAGTATTCAAGAATTGATATTAGATGTTTATTTCCTTCGCATAAGAACACTTAACCAGTCTTCTGGATTATAACTGCTTTAGTGTATTACCTTACACTGCGCAACACCCAAGAGGAACCCCTTTTGTGGATTACAATTACAAATTCATAAGCTAGGGAAGACTGAAGACGTCAAGACTATCTCTTTTACTGCAGGGCCCTGCACTTAGTTACAGAGGATAGTGACTTTACAGTTTAGAGCAGGGGGAGCTCCCTGATATAAATATAGATATATACATATACTTAAGTATATTTGTGTATGTTACTCATATTGTTATAACTGTTTACTATACTGTGGCACTATGTTTGTGTGATAGTGTAGTTATTGTAATAACCTTTTATATAAATATACTATTTACTCAAAGAAAGAACTTGTTTTTGGTTATTACTGAAGTTTGTGTGCAGTGTTGTTATTTCTCCTGCAGGTGGAGCTACAGACACCCAGGTAGAGGTAAATATAAAAATAAGTGTATATTGTGGGTTAAAGTCAATACTCATATCATTACAACACTGCACTACAGTTGTGTCAAGGGGATTGAACAATTTAAGAGGGGTAAAGAGACAAGAGGACAGGCCCGCTTTAAACCAGCAGCTCCACCGAGAGTTATTGCTACATATATACACACATATATTATATACATGTGTACGCCCACCCAAGCGTATGACTTTCTTTACTTCACTGCTATGGGCTCTAGCCCCAGATCTTTTGTAGACCTAGCAATGCTCCTGGCAGAGGTACTCATAAACTACTGAAAACACCTCCTGTGACAAAAGCAAATGCTAGAACCCTCTTGCCTACCTACAGATTTGGCATATCTGATGTGCTTAGTGTGCATGTGTGTATGAAACCAGAAAGCAAGATGTTTCTATCTATAAGAAGGCATTTGAGGCTGCTATACAGATCATCTGCTATACAGGGAAGTTAACATTGTATTTTGGGTATCCTGTTTCCCTCATTTTCTTACCTTTGTGTGTGTTCAGCAATAAATGAAAAAACAAACTTTACTAAAGTGGCTGGGACTATATGTTTTACCCTAAATCAAGACAAAAATCCTGCCCCAAGAAGTGAATATGCCTGGAAGCTTAACTTAATGTAAGTGGACTGGGGCATTCAAAGTGTTTACTTACTAGCCTGCTTGTGAGTCCTCTCACATGGCAGAAAAATTAATCTTGCATGGGAGAGGTTAATTCAGACTTATGTGAGCTCTAATGCTATAGAATCTCAAAGAACATTCTTACAGGGCCAAACTTATCTAACAACCTTATCGAAGTACTGGTACTGTTCAAGACAAACCCTCTGTGTGTACAGCAGATGTGCCATTGATCCATTATTTTTGTTGACCATGTCGAATGAGAATATATTTGTAAGAACAGCCCACTTCTTGCTTCAGCAGCAGACAGTCTAAGAAGAACAGTGCATAAAGGATACAAGAGATTGTACTCTGATATTTGGTTAACTTTTATACCTTCCTACAGCATCACAGTCTCAAAAGAGCAGCACTCTAGACTTCCATAAATAACACCAAAACTGCAGTTTCCCCTAATGTTCAACCACTTGCTGACTGCCAACAATATATTTACTATTAAATGGACAGCTCCCCAAGGCACCAGGGGCTGCTCCCCCAAGCACATACCCGTACATCACAGTAATCATGCCCACTGTGCATGCCCCCTGGGACATGCAGCGCTGCGATGATCTGCAACTGCTGTGTCCACCAAACACAACGGATTGTGCTACTACCAGATACCACCTAATCCCTCTGCTATCACATCTCACATAGTAAACAATAGTCATGAATTGAATCCATTCATAACATCATTGTTTACTACTGTGTGTGATATGTGATTGGTTACCAATGATCACCTGGTACCTGGGCCAATCACAGTACTCTGTACCATGTGATAGCTGTGGGCCAATCACAGCATCACAGTAGTAAACAATGAGTCATGAATGAAAAATATTGTATGGAACACCACCACCACTACTGTACCACACCCTATCATTATAATCCAGAAAAAAGAGAAAAAACGTGGACTTTACTGGTACATATAAGATGACCATTCATAAAAACTACATAAAGATGTTATACATGTATGTCTCCCGTTTCTTCCCAAGTAACACAGACATGACCACCATTCTTATATCCTCAGCTTCACATCTCGACTTCCTGCCCTCACAAGCACAGGCACCGTTTACCGGCAACAAAAGGAATCACAAACAGGAAGTCATGGCCCCAACAGCCAATCGCTTCCTCCATGCAAATTGACATCACAGGAAATGACAACACAGGAAATGACAACAGTAAAGGGGAGGGCATCCACAGGAGTGGGGGGGAGTGCCATGTCCCACCCACTTGAGGCATGTACACTGCCCCCTGCCCAGCCACATGTATGCACATCTACCATTTTGGTCAGCATGGAGCCTATTCAATACTGCTCAGAGTAACCAGTATCTAGTAAGATCATTCTACTTGTTCTTACAGGCTTGAGAAGATCTGCAGGGACATTGCTACTGCTGTTGTCAATATACGGTATGAGTATACCAACAGGGTAGATATCAATGTCCTCTTATAAAAGCAGATATGTATCCAAAAGGGATAGCGTAGCCACAACAGAGATATAATATGTTTCTCTCGTTATGCGGACGTCACTTCTCTAATGTGCATAGACATTTGAAGGCAGGAAGCCCAGAGCATTGCGCTTGATACTTACAAACCGGCAAGCACCCAAACACACAGAGAACACGACTCCAAACTCATGGGAAGGTTTTCATACTGACGGTTTTACCGCTTGTCCCGATTCAACCCAAGTGCGCTCTGCTAGAGAGCCCCTTGGTTAAATCAGACACAAGGAGACAGATGACAATCTATAAAGCACACATCCTAGAAAAAAATGTCCACATGAGTCCATATAATAAAATTTCCACAACAGTTCCTCCTTTTTAATAAACAAATGCAAGTGCAGCGCAAACAGGTAAGGAAGATTAAAAGTCCATATGGCAAAACATATATTCAAATCCTCTTGTCACAGCCAGGCTGGTCCCTTTTCGTAACGTATCAGATGTCATATACTTAATCATAAGGGTGCGCTTACCGGAAAAGGCTTTGGCCTTAGAAGGTTACGGACCCATCCCAGGACAACTGATGACCGACCATCGCAGATGAGATCCAGTGCAGCTGCTCACCATACATTTACCCAGGCCCGTCTGACCCCCTGTAATTAAGGGGTCCACCTTTTCCGGTAAGCGCACCCTTATGGTTAAGTATATGACATCTGATATGTTACGAAAAGGGACCAGCCTGCCTGTGACAAAAGGATTTGAATATATGTTTTGCCATATGGACTTTTAATTTTCCTTACCTGTTTGCTCTGCACTTGCATTTGTTTATTAATTGTTATTGAGGTTGGTGAATCCTTTAGTGTTCAGCTTGCATTTGAAATTACGTATAGTTTGCGCTGATTGCCCTCTGTTTATTATATATCAGTTCCTCCTTTTTGTCATATGCTCACATGTGTTCCTCGATGAATCTTGATCTTCTTCTTACACCTGGAAAGGAATCAGTCTTTACAGTCCATATGAGTCCATAAAAAAGAAAACACGACTTGACTTGTAGACTCTGTTCTTCAGGAGGGATGACTTAGAGGAGGACATGAAAGCTGGTCGGTCTGGGATCCTCTGTGTCTTGTACGTGGGTTGGGCTTCAGGGCGTCTCATCTCAGCAAGGAAGATGTGGTCATCTGCTCAGGCTCTGTTCACTCGTCCAATCAGGCAACAGTAGCACCTCATCACAACATATAGAAGGAATAGAAACAAAACAACATGAGTATATATACCCCTACTTCCTTCAACCAGTATCCACTGAAAAATAAAAATAAATCCCCAAAGATTCCCAGACCCTTAAAAGGATTCCAACCTTCACTAGCTATAGCTCTGTCTTTGCCTTGCAGGGATCTAACCTTGTCCAAATGGGCCTGAACTTTGTCACTAGTATCCCCGATCCAGGTACAACAATCTTTACCTATGAATTCAAAGAAACCCCCCTTGGATGCCAACAGATAATCATGGGCCATTTTTTAATAGAAGGGTATTGATCTGCCATTGTTCCTGTGCGGTCTTCCTTTCAGCTTCAACAGTTACAATGAACATCCCATCCACAATGGATGAGAAATTGTTCAATTGTTTCATAAGCTCAAGCCCCCACCCTGTGCAAGCAGGAAACCATGCCCAGACCTGGTCGGAGTTGGTGAACAATTCCCTTCTAGCTGTCCCTGCCATTCTTACCTTCTCTCACGCCATCAGATCCTCACGATCGTTCGTGACATAAGATGCTGTGATGAGTTTCACCAGGACGCATGAACCTCTTGCATTAGGGGGAGTTACCTTATAAGCTGTAGGCCCGCATAAGTATCAAACTAAAGTTAAAGCACACTTGTGGGCTACCTAGTTGTCCCATTACCCAAACTGGCAAGAACCAGAGCTATTCTTAAATCTATAACTAATTTTACCCTCTAGAAATGTATTGTTAGGTTCTATTGACAAGTGTCTGTTTGGAGTTATTTACTCGTTTTTTCAAAATTACTCATACCAATATGAACATCATATATAGCATGTACCACTTTCATCGCTGGGGTACTAAAGCTCGGTTGAGATTTGGAGTAGACCCAGCAATTGGTCCTGTTCACTTTCTTAGCTAGTTGGAGAATACACCAAGCTAAAAATATAAATAAACAAAGATACTCCTCATCCTTTGGTGTAGTTGAGCAGCTTCTTGCAGTGGCTGGTGGGGATCAGTTGTCTCATCCCTCAAGCTGCTTTACAATGACCCAGTCACCTGGTTGGAAAGAATTTAAACCGGTTATTGTGTCAGGGTCCAGGAGGGATTCGTGAACCCTGTGGTGGACCTTTTGAAGTTCACGTTAGTGACTGCACCTACCCCATTAGCTGAGAATGTAGGTGACAGCTGTTGAGGAAAGTACAACCCTGTTTTAGATTGACCTCCAAACAAACCTCCATATGGCGATAACCCAGACATGTGGGAACTCAATGAAAGCAGTCTTTGCATCTTACCATCTGCGGTGTAATACCTGGAACCATTGACAAAAAGGTTCTTAATCTGGGATGGGAGTCTCCTTCACCAAGACTGCTGGTTGCTGATTCAAATTCCATCAAAGAAAGACAGTCGTAGGACATGTCATCCTACTAGGTCACAAACTTGGTTAAAATTAGAGTGATTAGTATTATTAGTTTGAAAACTGTCATTCTAACCATTAACCACCCATTTTCTTCCTCATTACAAACCGGAGGAAGAGACGCAGGGTTTAGAATGGTAATGGTGCAAAAAAAAAACAATAAAACAATGAAACAGCCCATTATACTTTTACCCTCTTTTAGGCTATGAATTTATGCATGTGTACAGCTATCTACATACACCTTCAGAAACTCACTGGACCTGAAAAGATACTTATAAACAAAAGTTGTTGCTCTATCCTTCATCTCTGACCTGCAAGGAAAGGCAACCAATACAATATTCTTGTACATTGGTAAATTGTCACTGACATTCCTCAAAACCGACAACAACGAAACCCTCTGTAACTCTTATGCCGCGTACACACGATCGGACTTTACGGCAGACTTTGCTCGGCGGACTTTACGCCAGACTTTGTCGGCTAGGTGCGCTGGACTTAAAAATGGACGGACTTGGACACACACGATCACTCCAAAAGTCCGCTGGTTTTGAACGCGGTGACGTACAGCACGTACGACGGGACTATAAAGAGGAAGTTCAAGCCCCACTAAGGCACCCTTTCGGCTCCTTCTGCTAATCTCGTGTTTATCTCGTGTTAATAGAAGTTTGGTTAGAGACGATTCGCGCTTTTCACACTTCAGCTTATTTTGATCGTTTTCTGCGGTTCAGTTTGCGCTTGTGAGGTTTGTATCTGCTTTTCTGTGCGTGTTGGTCAGTTCGTAACCTGCCTAGCAAGCCGTTCTGGTCCGCTCGTTTCTGATTTTCAGGTCGTTCTTCATAGGCCTTGCTGTTCTTCAGTGCGTTTGTTATAAGTTTGTTTGTTTGACCAGCCGACCGTTTTGAAGCCATGTCGCGTGGACGTACTCTTTCTCGAGTTCATGCTGCGTGGGGACTTGGTGTTGGGGTTAATACTTTGACCCGAGTCCAGTCCATGAACAGGGCGAGGAGGAGTTCATGGATGAAGAATTGGTTGTGCCAGCATGACCAATTTTCGCATATGCCTTTGCTCCGTGAGATCCGTGAGAATAATCCTGAGGATTTCAATTATCTCCGGATGACGGACCCCGTTTTTGAGCGTCTGCTGGCTATGCTGACCCCCTATATCAGCAGGCAGGATACCTGCATGAGGCAAGCCATCAGTGCGGAGCAGAGGCTAGTTGCCAATTTACGTTACTTGGCGACTGGGAGAAGTCTTCAGGACTTGAAGTTCTCGACAGGCATCTCCCACCAGGCTGTGGGGATAATAATCCCAGAGACTTGTTCTGCCATCATTCAGGTCCTACAGAAGGACTATATGAAGGTAAATTTTATCCTTTAACATTACATGATATGTATTAAATGTTTGCTAATGTATAGTCTAAATGTCCTTGTTACCTAATTACCATGCTTGGAATATGCTGTGAATGTCCCCTTTATCTTCATGCATGCCTGTTTTTTGACATTAATCATTTTTTGCCCTACATGCATATTTTCCTTCAATAACCTCCCCAACATGCAATCCTGGGTCCATTTATATCTCTATCCTATAGTCCCTTGAACAATGCATATTGTCAGCTCCATTGTACTTTTTGACCCTCCCCACCCCCTCAAATGTTTGAAACTGTCATGTGTTTATTAAACTAATTAGTACCCCTCCCCCACCCCCTCAAATGTTTGAAACTGTCAGGTGTGTTTTTGACCCTAATTAGTACCCCTCCCCCACCCCCTCAAATGGCTGAAATTGTCAGGTGTGTTTTTGACCCTAATTAGAACCCCTCCCCCACCCCCTCAAATGTTTGAAACTCTCAGGGGTGTTTTTGACCCTAATTAGAACCCCTCCCCCACCCCCTCAAATGTTTGAAACGGTCAGGTGTGTTTTTGACCCTAATTAGAACCCCTCCCCCACCCCCTCAAATGTTTGAAACTGTCAGGTGTGTTTATTAACCTAATTAGTACCCCTCCCCCCACATTCAAATTGATCAATGGGCCATCAGAGGGGGTGAGTAATCTTATAAGTGGGCCTTATGTTTTTTAGAATAAAAATTACAAACACGGAAAAAAAAAAAAAAATTACAAACACACATATTAATAATGTTCGACTGCTGTTGTTCAATAATGTTTTTGTGTAATCTGATATCCAAGTTGTGTTTAAAAGTACTTATCTTAATTTTTTTTTTTTTTACTCCACAGTTTCCTTCCAGTACACAGGAATGGCAGACTGTGGCCTCCCAGTTCACTGACCGTTGGGTCTTCCCCAACTGTGTCGGGGCGATTGATGGGAAGCATGTGCACATTGTGCCACCACCCCATTCGGGGTCTTATTTCTATAACTACAAGGGGTTCCATAGTGTAGTTTTGATGGCGGTGGTCTCGGCACATTTGGACTGTCTGTTTGTGGATGTGGGGAGGAACGGCCGGATGTCTGACGGAGGAGTCTTTGCACAGACCGAGCTGTGCCAGCGTCTCCAGACTGGTGGCCTGGGATTGCCACCTGATGACCAGAATGTGGATGGACTCCCCTCAGTTTTTATCACTGATGAAGCGTTTGATCTCGGCGAGCACTTGATGAGGCCGTTCCCCCAAAGGACACTCACCCCTGAGAGGAGGGTATTTAATTACCGGCTGGCCAGAGCAAGAAGAGTTGTGGAGAATGCCTTTGGGATTCTGGCCAGCCGGTTCTGTTTGTTCCTCTCAGCCATAAATCTGGCGGACTATAAAATTAATCATGTCATACTGGCTTGCTGCATACTCCATAATTTCTTAAGAAGACATTCAGCTACATATATGACCTCTGTTGGGCCTGAGGCTGGACTTGTACTTGATCAACCACTGACAGGCCTGGAAATTGGCCGTATTGGCTTGGCCCCCCAAACCGCACGTCAAGTGCGTGACCGATATGTGAATTATTTTAATGGTCGGGGGGCCATTGCTATTCAACAAGAGCTATAATTTTTCAAAAAAATAAATAAATAAATTTTGGCTCAAATATCTTGTTTTTCTTCTTGTTTGCATTTAGTTTTGTATGTCTCCTAGTGAACTTGTAGTAGTGGCAAGTGCATTTACCTTTAGTTAATAAGGCCCTTTGTCACTGTAACCACACCAAAATTAGCAAAACATGTTATTGATAAATAATCAGCCACACACATTGTAGTAGTAAAAACATTTTACTGTGTGCACATTGAAAGGTGCATTTTTTGGAACCTTTTTTTTTTTTTTTGAAGGTTATTAAAGGCATATTTAAACAAAAATAGACCTTGTTTAAAAAATTACAATTCACAACAGTGATTTGAAAAACATACACAAAAATAAAAGAACTTACAAAGTTCAACATGTTAATACCGGTGCTGGTGATGTCACCCTTGTAAATCCTAAATTTTTCAGATGCTCAAAATTGTGTATTAAAAAAGGGTCAAGTCAACATGTGCTATCTCCCATCATGGGGGAGCAATGTGCGTGTTTTGTGTGTGCAATCCCTTTGTTCCTCTCACCACAAAAAAAATTTGAGGATGAAGGGGTTGCAAACACAAAACAAGTACATTGATATCCCCTGATGGAAGATAGCACATGATGACACACCGTGTGCATCAGCAAAAATATTTTTGAAGGAAAAAACTACAAAATTGGAAGAAGAAACAAACTTGACAAGGAAATGAAGAACATGATTGATGTTTTTAGGCAAAACGTTATTATATTCTGCCCAAAACATCAATCATGTTCTTCATTTCCTGTTGCATGGAGTCCAGGCGAATTTTCATGCTGTGAATTTGGTCACGCATTTGATCAATTTGGCCATTCCACAACATTATCTGGCCAATAAGTCTTTGGGCACTGTCTGTGCTGAATGGCTCTGCCGCTTGGCCTTCCACAACCAGAAGCTCACCTAAAATGTGTGTAAAAAAAAATGGGTTAAAATATGCACGCCTAAATACATTACCCTAAGCTGGGGTGTCAGTCACTCACTTGGTGGGGTTGAAAGCTCGCACACTTCCTCCACCTCTCCTTCCTCCAGCTCGTCGGGTGGGCGTGGTCTTGGGCTGGGGCTTGGGGTATCTTCAGCCTCAGGCTGGTGACTTGGGGGGGTCCTGGGATCCTTGGACTGTTGTCTGAGTCTTTTCTCCCCTATGATAATTCAACAAAAGGTATAGTTAAAACACAGTGATATTTTAGATTTTTCTAATTAATATGAAACTTTGGTTATGAGTTGTGGACAATTGCCTTTTTTTGTCCTCAAAAATTTAGAAGACAGGATGAACATTACCTCTCAACAACAATTCTAAACAATACACATTTTCATGCAAGTTTCACAGATGCAGACACCTCAATGATCTCCTATGTGTATTACCCTTCAAAAATTTAGTTATGGTCACATAGTACACTAGTGCTCGTGAGTCCAGATGTGGAACCAGCTGCTGTGTCCTGTCCTTACATTACACTGAATCATTTTTGAAGAAGCATTATATTTTCAAACACATCTACACCACATCACCAAATTTTGGGAATACGACAAATTATCAAGACTTAACCACTTAAGGACCGCCTAACGCCGATTTACGTCGGCAAGGCGGCACGGGCAGGCAAAATCACGTACATGTACGTGATTTGCCTCTCGCGGGTGGGGGGTCCGATCGGACCCCCCCCCGGTGCCCGAAGCGGTCCCGTTCTGTTCCCCGGCGATCCGAGATGAGGGGGAGGCCATCCGTTCGTGGCCCCCCCCTCGCGATCGCCGCCGGCCAATGGGAACACTCCTTTGCTGCTGTATGCTAAACAGCAGCAAAGGAAATGATGTCATCTCCCCTCGGCTCGGTATTTTCCGTTCCAGCGCCGAGGGGAGAAGACATCAATGTGAGTGCACAACACACTACACACACAGTAGAACATGCCAGGCATACAAAACACCCCGATCCCCCCCCCGATCCCCCCCCAATCACCCCCCCCCCCCCTGTCACAAACTGACACCAGCAGGTTTTTTTTTTTTTTTTTTTTTTTTTTTTCTGATTACTGCATAGTGTCAGTTTGTGACAGTTACAGTGTTGGGACAGTGAATATTACCCCCCTTTAGGTCTAGGGTACCCCCCTAACCCCCCCTAATAAAGTTTTAACCCCTTGATCACCCCCTGTCACCAGTGTTGCTAAGCGATCATTTTTCTGATCGCTGTATTAGTGTCGCTGGTGACGCTAGTTAGTGAGGTAAATATTTAGGTTCGCCGTCAGCGTTTTATAGTGACAGGGACCCCCATATACTACCTAATAAATGTTTTAACCCCTTGATTGCCCCCTAGTTAACCCTTTCACCACTGATCACTGTATAACCGTTATGGGTGACGCAGGTTAGTTCGTTTATTTTTTATAGTGTCAGGGCACCCGCCGTTTATTACCTAATAAAGGTTTAGCCCCCTGATCGCCCGGCGGTGATATGCGTCGCCCCAGGCAGCGTCAGATTAGCGCCAGTACCGCTAACACCCACGCACGCAGCATGCGCCTCCCTTAGTGGTATAGTATCTGATCGGATCAATATCTGATCTGATCAGATCTATACTAGCGTCCCCAGCAGTTTAGGGTTCCCAAAAACACAGTGTTAGCGGGATCAGCCCAGATACCCGCTAGCACCTGCGTTTTGCCCCTCCGCCCAGTCCACCCAAGTGCAGTATCGATCGATCACTGTCACTTACAAAACACTAAACGCATAACTGCAGCGTTCGCAGAGTCAGGCCTGATCCCTGCGATCGCTAACAGTTTTTTTGGTAGCATTTTGGTGAACTGGCAAGCAAGCACCAGGCAGCGTCAGGTTAGCGCCAGTACCGCTAACACCCACGCACGCACCGTACACCTCCCTTAGTGGTATAGTATCTGATCGGATCAATATCTGATCCGATCAGATCTATACTAGCGTCCCCAGCAGTTTAGGGTTCCCAAAAACGCAGTGTTAGCGGGATCAGCCCAGATACCTGCTAGCACCTGCGTTGTGCCCCTCCGCCCGGCCCAGCCCAGCCCACCCAAGTGCAGTATCGATCGATCACTGACACTTACAAGGCACTAAACGCATAACTGCAGCGTTCGCAGAGTCAGGCCTGATCCCTGCGATCGCTAACAGTTTTTTTGGTAGCATTTTGGTGAACTAGCAAGCACCGGCCCCAGGCAGCGTCAGGTTAGCGCCAGTACCGCTAACACCCACGCACGCAGCATACGCCTCCTTTAGTGGTATAGTATCTGAACGGATCAATATCTGATCCGATCAGATCAGATCTATACTAGCGTCCCCAGCAGTTTAGGGTTCCCAAAAACGCAGTGTTAGCGGGATCAACCCAGATACCTGCTAGCACCTGCGTTTTGCCCCTCCGCCCGGCCCAGTCCAGCCCACCCAAGTGCAGTATCGATCGATCACTGTCACTTACAAAACACTAAACGCATTACTGCAGCGTTCGCAGAGTCAGGCCTGATCCCTGCGATCGCTAACAGTTTTTTTGGAAGCTTTTTATTGAACTGGCAAGCACCAGCGGCCTAGTACACCCCGGTCGTAGTCAAACCAGCACTGCAGTAACACTTGGTGACGTGGCGAGTCCCATAAGTGCAGTTCAAGCTGGTGAGGTGACAAGCACAAGTAGTGTCCCGCTGCCACCAAAAAGACAAACACAGGCCCGTCGTGCCCATAGTGCCCTTCCTGCTGCATTCGCCAATCCTAATTGGGAACCCACCACTTCTGCAGCGCCCGTACTTCCCCCATTCACATCCCCCAACGAAATGCAGTCGGCTGCATGAGAGGCATTTTTATGTGCTCCCGAGTACCCCTACCCAACGAACCCCCCCCAAAAAGATGTTGTGTCTGCAGCAAACGCGGATATAGGCGTGACACCCGCTATTATTGTCCCTTCTGTCCTGACAATCCTGGTCTTTGCATTGGTGAATGTTTTGAACGCTACCATACACTAGTTGAGTATTAGCGTAGGGTACAGCATTGCACAGACTAGGCACACTTTCACAGGGTCTCCCAAGATGCCATCGCATTTTGAGAGACCCGAACCTGGAACCGGTTACCGTTATAAAAGTTAGTTACAAAAAAAGTGTAAAAAAAAAAAAAATATATATAAAATAAAAAAAAATAGTTGTCGTTTTATTGTTCTCTCTCTCTATTCTCTCTCTCTATTGTTCTGCTCTTTTTTTACTGTATTCTATTCTGCAGTGTTGTTATTGTTATTGTTATTGTTATTATGTTTTATCATGTTTGTTTTTCAGGTATGTAATTATTTATACTTTATTGTTTACTGTGCTTTATTGTTAACCATTTTTTTGTCTTCATGTACGCCATTCACAACTTTGAGTGGTTATACCAGAATGATGCCTGCAGGTTTAGGTATCATCTTGGTATCATTCTTTTCAGCCAGCAGTCGGCTTTCATGTAAAAGCAATCCTAGCGGCTAATTAGCCTCTAGACTGCCTTTACAAGCCGTGGGAGGGAATGCCCCCCCCCCCCCCACCGTCTTCCGTGTTTTTCTCTGGCTCTCCTGTCTCAACACGGAACCTGAGAATGCAGCCGGTGATTCAGCCAGCTGACCATAGAGCTGATCAGAGACAAGAGTGGCTCCAAACATCTCTATGGCCTAAGAAACCGGAAGCTACGAGCATTTTATGACTTAGATTTCGCCGGATGTAAATAGCGCCATTGGGAAATTGGGGAAGCATTTTATCACACCGATCTTGGTGTGGTCAGATGCTTTGAGGGCAGAGGAGAGATCTAGGGTCTAATAGACCCCAATTTTTTCAAAAAAGAGTACCTGTCACTACCTATTGCTATCATAGGGGATATTTACATTCCCCGAGATAACAATAAAAATTATTTAAAAAAAAAAAAAATGAAAGGAACAGTTTAAAAATAAGATAAAAAAGCAAAAAAATAATAAAGAAAAAAAAAAAAAAAAAAAAAAGCACCCCTGTCGCCCCCTGCTCTTGCGCTAAGGCGAACGCAAGCGGCGGTCTGTCGTCAAACGTAAACAGCAATTGCACCATGCATGTGAGGTATCGCCGCGAAGGTCAGATCGAGGGCAGTAATTTTTGCAGTAGACCTCCTCTGTAGATCTAAAGTGGTAACCTGTAAAGGCTTTTAAAGGCTTTTAAAAATGTATTTATTTTGTTGCCACTGCACGTTTGTGCGCAATTGTAAAGCATGTCATGTTTGGTATCCATGTACTCGGTCTAAGATCATCTTTTTTATTTCATCAAACATTTGGGCAATATAGTGTGTTTTAGTGCATTAAAATTTAAAAAAGTGTGTTTTTTCCCCAAAAAATGCGTTTGAAAAATCGCTGCGCAAATACTGTGTGAAAAAAAAAAATGAAACACCCACCATTTTAATCTGTAGGGCATTTGCTTTAAAAAAATATATAATGTTTGGGGGTTCAAAGTAATTTTCTTGCAAAAAAAAAAAAACTTTTTCATGTAAAAAATAAGTGTCAGAAAGGGCTTTGTCTTCAAGTGGTTAGAAGAGTGGGTGATGTGTGACATAAGCTTCTAAATGTTGTGCATAAAATGCCAGGACAGTTCAAAACCCCCCCAAATGACCCCATTTTGGAAAGTAGACACCCCAAGCTATTTGCTGAGAGGCATGTCGAGTCCATGGAATATTTTATATTGCGACACAAGTTGCGGGAAAGAGACAAATTTTTTTTTTTTTTTTTTTTTTTTGCACAAAGTTGTCACTAAATGATATATTGCTCAAACATGCCATGGGAATATGTGAAATTACACCCCAAAATACATTCTGCTGCTTCTCCTGAGTACGGGGATACCACATGTGTGAGACTTTTTGGGAGCCTAGCCGTGTACGGGACCCCGAAAACCAAGCACCGCCTTCAGGCTTTCTAAGGGGCGTGAATTTTTGATTTCACTCTTCACTGCCTATCACAGTTTCGGAGGCCATGGAATGCCCAGGTGGCACAAAACCCCCCCAAATGACCCCATTTTGGAAAGTAGACACCCCAAGCTATTTGCTGAGAGGTATAGTGAGTATTTTGCAGACCTCACTTTTTGTCACAAAGTTTTGAAATTTGAAAAAAGAAAAAAAAAAAAAGTTTTTTCTTGTCTTTCTTCATTTTCAAAAACAAATGAGAGCTGCAAAATACTCACCATGCCTCTCAGCAAATAGCTTGGGGTGTCTACTTTCCAAAATGGGGTCATTTGGGGGGGGTTTGTGCCACCTGGGCATTCCATGGCCTCCGAAACGGTGTTAGGCAGTGAAGAGTAAAATCAAAAATTCACGCCCTTAAAAACGCTGAAGGCGGTGATTGGTTTTCGGGGCCCCGTACGCGGCTAGGCTCCCAAAAAGTCCCACACATGTGGTATCCCCATACTCAGGAGAAGCAGCTAAATGTATTTTGGGGTGCAATTCCACATAGGCCCATGGCCTGTGTGAGCAATATATCATTTAGTGACAACTTTGTGCAAAAAAAAAAAAAAAAAAAAAAAAAGTGTCACTTTCCCGCAACTTGTGTCAAAATATAAAATATTCCATGGACTCAATATGCCTCTCAGCAAATAGCTTGGGGTGTCTACTTTCCAAAATGGGGTCATTTGGGGGGGGGTTGTGCCACCTGGGCATTCCATGGCCTCCGAAACTGTGATAGGCAGTGAAGAGTGAAATCAAAAAGTTACACCCTTAGAAATCCTGAAGGCGGTGATTGGTTTTCGGGGTCCCATACGCGGCTAGGCTCCCAAAAAGTCCCACACATGTGGTATCCCCGTACTCAGGAGAAGTAGCTGAATATATTTTGGGGTGCAATTCCACATAGGCCCATGGCCTGTGTGAGCAATATATCATTTAGTGACAACTTTTTGTAAATATTTTTTTTTTTTTTTTTTTTTGTCATTATTCAATCACTTGGGACAAAAAAAATAAATATTCAATGGGTTCAACATGCCTATCAGCAATTTCCTTGGGGTGTCTACTTTCCAAAATGGGGTCATTTGGGGGGGTTTTGTACTGCCCTGCCATTTTAGCACCTCAAGAAATGACATAGGCAGTCATAAACTAAAAGCTGTGTAAATTCCAGAAAATGTACCCTAGTTTGTAGACGCTATAACTTTTGCGCAAACCAATAAATATACGCTTATTGACATTTTTTTTACCAAAGACATGTGGCCGAATACATTTTGGCCTAAATGTATGACTAAAATTGAGTTTATTGGATTTTTTTTATAACAAAAAGTAGAAAATATCATTTTTTTTCAAAATTTTCGGTCTTTTTCCGTTTATAGCGCAAAAAATAAAAACTGCAGAAGTGATCAAATACCATCAAAAGAAAGCTCTATTTGTGGGAAGAAAAGGACGCAAATTTCGTTTGGGTACAGCATTGCATAACCGCGCAATTAGCAGTTAAAGCGACGCAGTGCCAAATTGGAAAAAGACCTCTGGTCCTTAGGCAGCATAATGGTCCGGGGCTCAAGTGGTTAAATGTATGTCCAACCCTGTACCATCGCATTTGGCGAAAAAATAATGTCCTTTTCTTTAGTATCATATGTATTTTACAAAGAACGGTCTTTACGAACGATGCTGTATAAACTAAAAAAATATGGATCAGCATGCAAGTTAAGTATCTCAATAGGAAAACACAACAAGTACTTACTTTTTTTAAGCAGCTTCTTTATTCGCCAATATTGTTCTGGCTCCTTACTTTTGATGTCAGACCACCGCTTCCTCAATTGTTCTTTCGAACGTTTAGTGCCAAATTTAGCTTCTAGAGCAGTGACAACTGAGGACATTATTTTGTCCTTACGCATATTCGGTCGTGTGTACGGTCCTTTTTTCCCATCGTAGTCCTCCCTTCTCAATATGGACACCATCTCCACCATCTCTTCGAAAGCCATGTTGGTGGCCTTATATCTCCTCCGGGATGTGGATGGTTGTGGCTCGGGGCTTTCCTCCGCGCTACTTCCACTGAATCTCTCCGCCATCTTTCTTGATATACTCCCACTGCGTAACGAAGAGTGAAGGGGCGGGGACAAATCATACTGAAGAACGTCGGGAGCGGGCGACGCAGGCGGAGCATGACACATGCGCAGTGTATATAAAGCTATTACGATGGCCTACGTATGTCCGTGTGGAAGTAGTGAGCGTCAGAAACGATGGTAGGAGTAAACGTGGGGGTGTGTGTGTATATGTGTCCCCTAGATTCTTCACAAAATAATCCTGGGAGTTCTGACTGACATTCCAGTTTTTAACTTGTGTCTTGTCTTTCAGCAAAAATGAATCCCTTTAAAGAGGCTGATTTTTTGTCCAGATTTATCGATTTTTATCAGGAAAATGAAAACCTGTGGGAGGTAAAACACCCACTATATTTCAATCGAGCTGTAAGGAAGGCAACACTGGGCACACTTTTAGAATTTGTGAAAACTTGAGTCCCCCAGGCAGACCTCAAGTTTGTGTACAAGAAAATTGGTATCTTGCAAAACATGTATAAGCGGGAACACAATAAAATCCAGGAGTTGCTCAGATCCAGAGCAGCAGCCGACCAAGTTTATGTACCCAAGTTGTGGTACTACCACAAAATGCGATTCCTGGATGACCAAACAGAAGCCAGGCAATCACTTTCGACCCTTCCCCCCACCCTTCCCTCCAGCCTTCCCTCCAGCCTTCCCCCCACTCTTCCCTCCAGCCTTCCATCCACCTCCACCCCAGCTGAGGAGTCCCAGGAAGAACTGGGCCTTTTCATCCTTGATGAAGTGGATGCCCCCAGCTTCAGCCAGGTATCCTTTTTTGTGGAATTTGTGATTGTGTAAATGTTATTAATGATGTTAACGTCTAAAATTTTCAAGTGCTTCATAAAAAATGACTTCATCAGAAATATTAATATGTAGACATATCACTAGACAGTAGTGGCCAAAAATATACTTCTGCATAGGTGTGCGCAGCCTCTTGCATTAGGGTGTGAACCCCAAAGCTCAAATACATATGCATGTGTATATGTACTGATGGTGTCAGTAGAGCAGTGGACAGTGTCATTAGTTTTATTTTATTTTTAAATAAATTAATGTATTTTGTAACTTTTTTTTGGGGATGAAATATCAGTGGTCTAAACAGGGGGGAATATGCACCACACAAGGCGATTAGGGTGTGCCCAGGCACACCTGGCACACTCTGTGTGCACGCCTATGTACTTCAGATATTGTTGATCAGCTGGAATAATGGTGGGGTCAAATAGATAGCCTTTACTATTTGTTTATAATTATATTTGCAAGTCATGAGCGGAAAATTGTGTGTGATTGCGTAACACAAAATTACAACTAGGTCCCTTTTTTTGACACAGGATGACCTCAGCCAGGAGGAGGCCTTGACCGGGGGGAGAGAGGAGGAGGCCTTGCCCAGTGGGAGAGAGGAGGAGGCCTTGCCCAGTAGGAGAGAGGAGGAGGCTGTGGCTGGGCCCAGTAGAAGCCGCACGGAGTGTCTGGTGCCTCCCCTCCGCATTATCACCAAAAGGCCCAGAAGAATGACACAAACTGAGGAGGAATCCCTAGCCCTCATTCGTGAAGCCAGCCAAATCCTCAGCACACCACCCAATGCAGAGGAGGCGTATGGGACATATATGGCCACCAGATTGCTGAAACTGAAAAAGGGGCAATGCCTCCTCTGTGAGGGTTTGATTCTTCAGGCCTATCAGAAGGGCTTGAGAGGGGAGCTTACTGCTACAACCTATCTAGCAGATGAAGCCACTCCTCCTCCTCCTCCTCCTCCCCCCCCCTGCCCCAAGTACACCACCAGAGGCACAGCCTCCAAGGAAGGCTGCAGCGAATCGTGGAGCGAAGGCTGCAGAGAAGCGTGCAGGGAAGGCTCCATGGAAGACTCGAAAGTGATTGCCTGGTTTCTGTCTGGTCTGACTGTGCTCCCTGTGCTCCCTACCAAGATACCAATTTTCTTGTCCTAAAACTTGATGTGTGTCCTGGGGGACGAAAGGCTTCACAGATTCCAAAAGTGTCTCCAGTGTTGCCTTCCTAATTTTTTGGTAACCAAAATAAATGGATTTTTTAGTTACCTTACATTATTGACTATGTGTTTTGATTCCAAAACGACATTTTATTTGGGAGTAGGCAGGTACAGGTCAAAAAGACTATGGGGTTGATTTAATAAAAGCAAATAGACTGTGCACTTTGCAGAGGGCAGTTGCCCTCTGCAAGTGCAATTGCTCCAGAGCTTCGGAAATGAGGTAAGGCTTGACTTTGCAAAGAGTATCCAATCCTGTGCAAGGAAAATTCAAAAATCAGCATTTTTGCTTGCACATGATTGGATGATGGAAGTCAGCAGAGCTTCGGCTCATTTACTAAGCTCTGGAGCAACTGCTCTTGCAGAGGGCAACTGCACTTTGCAAAGTGCACAGTCTTTTTCCCTTTAGTAAATCAACCCCTATGTGTGTTTGTTCCAAAAGGCTAAATCATTTAGAAAATCAAGTGCAAAGTACTAGTGAAAAGTGCACTTTAGAAATTGCACTGCAAGTGCACTTGTTGGTAGTGCAGTCGCTGTAAATCTGAGGGGAAGAGCTGAAATGAGGGGAAGCTCTGCTGATTTTATCAAACAATCATGTGCAAGAAAAAGGTTTACATTTTTTTTGTGGTTCCTTGCATGTGCCCCTCGGATCCACAGCGAAGGCACTTTAAAATGCTGTTTCTGTGCAATTCCAAGTACAATTTGCACTTGTAGTGAAAAATGAATTTGCCTTTGGAAAATAACCCCCCTATGTCTAATTAACAAGGGACACCAACCTCATTAAGGTTCATTAAAACAACACACAATATTAAGGTTATTGTGGTAACTTGAAACTACAAAAATAAAATTAAAAAAAAAAAACATTTTGTATAATTTAGCACACATTGTAAAATAGATAGTGTTTAAATCTAAAAAAAAAAAAAAAAAAAAAAAAAAAAAAAAAAAGATGAGTCCAAAATCTAATTTAATACTTTATTTGTGGAGATCTGGCATTTTAAAAATATCATATTAGTCATGGCATGAGGATAAATTATGAAGAAAGTACTTTGTGAGAACTCTGTGTGAATAAAAAGCACCAAAACAACTTTATTCCTCTCGCATTATAAAGAAAAAAAAAGCGCTGTATTAAAAGATCACAGAAGAGGAATGTGCTAGCTTCAATACGAAGGCTAGTTTTACCAGACCGAGCCCTTCCGTCTTGTAATTGTATCAGAGCATGCGTCAGTTTGAGTTCGTCGGACTAGCACACAGACGACCGATTTGTCCGCTAGAAAGAAGAGTCCATCGGATAGATTTAAAACATGTTTCAAATCTAAGTCCGTCCAACTTTTGAGCAAACAAAGTCTGCTGGAGCCCACACACGATCCAATTGTCCGACGAAATCCAGTACGCCGGACCAAGTATGCTGTAAAGTCCGATCGTGTGTACGCGGCATTAGTTTCATGTTCCTACAAAAATACAACAGACACGTAGGAGGGCCACCGTGGTGGGTTTTAACATATTTATGTAACTACATACAAGCAGTGAGAAAACTAAGACATGAGACAAACATTTAGATACATATGTGAGGGAGATATTTCATAGTTTCCAAGACAAAAATAAAAAACAAAAACAACCATACGGAATACTGCCTTCACTCTTTTAGCAATAGAAAAAATACAATGGGAAAAACACATGAGCAGCTCCAAACCTTGCATGGGCCAGCCACACAAAGTTCAAAAACAGGTATGAGAATTTTAATCACACAAGCATGTACTACACATCCATCAACCCACTCATCATTACAGATTTCTGAAGCCACGGTCGAGCTACATCTAAGGTCTTTGCTGTCCAGAGCCTGGGTTTAAACTCAGTTATGAATTTCTCCCACCTCCAGGCATCAAATGTCCCCTCCAGAGGGATACCCCAAGTAGTATCCTTGGACCACGTATGTCATTCCTTAAGGGGTTTAATGGACTTTGCCCCCAAACTAGACTTCATGTACTGTGCAGCTGTCTGACTGTGGGAAGCCTTGCATTCCTTCCCTTGCACGGACTACTCATTGCCCATGGCAATTTAAATCGGCTTATCTTCTTACCCCTGTGCCCAGAGAAACCCTTGCACCCATTTAGGAGAGCACCGCCTGGTGCCTTCTTCTACGGTGGATTGACGGACTACAACCACTATATCTGATCCAGTCCCCCAACTAGAAACCCTAACCGAGGTGTTATTTAACTCTATGACTACAGAGTACCACTCTTTTACACTGCAATACCCGTAATAACAACCAATTATTAACTATGCCAAATAATTAGTCAACAACCAAAGATAACCCCCCCGAATTATGTCTCTACGCCTTACAGTGTATGCATACAGAAGCGTATTCGCTGTACAATCGTACACTGCGTTGCTAGACTAAACTGCACAGCACACTTACACCTGCTTTCTCTACAGAACAATGTGGCTTCTCTCTGTACCTAGATGTTACAACAAAGACGTACTCTCTACCCAAAACTGTATTACAGTATAAAACTTAGAAAAACAACTGGAATAAAATTTAAAAATCAAAGTGATTTTGTCCTTCCAAACACAAGTCCCTTTGTTCACATGCTTGTTTCAAAAGACCCCAAGCTCCTCCCACCAACTTCCTTTTGATACATCACATTCTGCAAAGAACTTCCTGTTGCATACATAATACTGCAAAGAACTTCCTGTTGCATACTAATACTGCAAAGAACTTCCTGTTGCATGCTCAGCTCTAAAACCCATCTAACTGGTTTATTTACATATCAATGGAGGGGGGAAGAGCCTATGTAAACATACGCTCTTACTAAACCTAACTATATATTATTGCAATAAAGTCACTATACAAATGGCCATAGCAACACATACCACCTCTTGACTTTATTGCATAATATAGGAAACTTCAACATCTCTTAAAGCCTTTTGTCCAGGAAAGGGTGGGATAAACCCCCATATTGCAAATGGGAGAGAATCCCCCTCGACTCCCATATCCCATGGGCAGTCAGACCACTGAAACTCCTGCAAAAAAATGACTCAACCTCACTAAACACTGAAACCTGGCCCAAAAGCAGAGAAATTCCACTCAAAATACAGCAAACATGAAATGGCAGTTGCAACAAACAAAAGCCAGGCCACGACCACATGGTAGAGGAAATTTGGACTACAGTAAAATGCAGACGAAAGCTGGGCCACGACCACATGGTAGATGAAATTTGGACTACAGAAAAATGTCCGACGAAAGCCGAGCCACGACCACATGGTAGATAGCAAAATGGCTGATGTCAATCGGACCACATGGTGACTAACACATGAAATGCGGTTGCTGATCCCGCCAAAACCAGCACAAAATGAGATTTCTTCACTAGAAGACCAAAATTTCTCCCCACAAAACCTGACTATACAATTTAACACTTACCTGTAGACAAACACTTTAGGCTACTTCAACTAGGCCCATAGGAACACAGGCTATCCAATCAAACAATACATCCCTAAACACCAACGTTACATAAAACACAAAATAACACAGCTCAAACATACACTTTTGTGGTCATATATTTAACTCTGGCATCAGCTTCCACACGAACAAGACAACAAGAGAAATACAAACAGCAATGGTTGCATGCATGATCTTTTCATCTCAAAACAAAAGAACTCCCCCCATGCTATTGTCTAGAAACCTGAGACCATCCACAGGCATAGCCCTTTCAAGAAACAGCTCCTATTGTAAGTGATTCCCAGCAATGCATGGCTGCCCTTCCCCTCTCAGCCACATGGCCATTTGAATATGTGGCAGCCATTTTCAAAACCAACTTCAAACACAAAGTTCACTAAATCATTTGTAGGTGAAAAATATTATTACATTTATGGGGATATGTGTCTTGCATCAGTTAAACAATATACACAACTGGCTTGGTCCCATACATAGGTAATAATCACAATTCATACATTTCTATTTTTCATATACATCCCAAACTTATTACACAGCAGTTACTTACACAAACATTTTAGGTTGTATTAAATGGGTCCTTTAGAGGAGGTAAGTATCTCAAACAATAGACCTATCTACAATGACAAACATACAATTAAAATCCCGCCATTATACCAAAAGATGAAAAATTAGTTCTTTTGCAAAGCAGAACCTACCTAACACATCGGAGAGAGAAAACAAACCCCTTGCCTCGAGACAACAAAGTATTTCAAGCGGTTTGATGTCCTGGACTGGGATTGCTCTCCCTCCTCCTCTTCTGGTGTGAAGGAGGTTCTGTTTGCTCCATAATATCCTGGCCCGCCAGCTGACGTGGAAATTTCGCTATCATAATCCATGTCACTTTCAGCCTTTTGGTATAATGCATCTTAGTATGACCCTGTTTCCCGTTTCTTCCCAAGTAACACAGACATGACCAAAATTCTTACGTTCTCAGCTCCACAGCTCGACTACCTGCCCTCACGAGCACAGACACCTTTTATTTATCGGCAACAAAGGGAATCACAAACAGGAAGTCATGGCCCAACAGCCAATCTCTTCCTCCATGCAAAATGACACCACAGGAAATGACAACACAGGAAATGACAACAGTAAAGGGGAGGGCATCCACAGGAGTGGGGAGGGTAAGTGCACATGTCCCACCCACTTGAGGTATGTACACTGCCCCCGCCCAGCAACATGTATGCACATCCACCATTTTGGTCAGCATGGAGCCTATTCAATACTGCTCAAAGTAACCAGTAGCTAGTAAGATCATTCTACTTGTTCTTACAGGCTTGAGAAGATCTGCGGGGACATTGCTACTGCTGTTGTCAATATACAGTACGAGTATACCAACAAGGCAGATATCAATTTCCTCTTAGAAAAGCAGATATGTATCCAAAAGAGATAGCGTATCCACAACAGAGATATAATATGTCTCTCCCGTTATGTGACCTTCGCATAGACATAGACATTCGAAGACAAGAAGCCCAGCGCATTGCGCTTGATACTTACAAACCGGTAAATGCCCACACACACAGAGAATACATCTCCAAGCCCATGAGAAGGTTTTCATACTGACGTTTTTATCGCTGGTCCCGATTCAACCCATGTGCACTCTGCTAGAGATTTCCTCAGTTAAATCAGACACAGGGAGACAGATGACACCCTAGATTAAAACGTCCACATGAGTCCATATAATACAATTTCCACAACAGAGGTCCTGAAGAAGCTATGTATGAGAAATGTGTTGACCTGTATTTAAACAATATGTTATGTAAATAGTGCATATACTGTAATTGTGTATTGGACATTTCTGAGAAATTAATGCTTATATATTTTCTTTTAAAAATATGTTTTTTAAACAAAAATAAATGAAATACACATTTTTATGAATTGTAAGTGTCATCTCATATGTACCAGGTCATTCACGCCAGTTCAAACAATTGATGTTACAGCAAAAGAAAAAACCTGATCACCCCCCTAGAGTAGTACGGTGTCACTATGGTAAAAAAACTAATAAAAATGTTTTATTATTTTTTTCTTTTTACATACTGGCACCAGTCAATATCCCTGAACATTTTTTTTTTGGAACCGTGAATACAAAAACAGCCCAAAGGCATAACAATGGAAATATCCCACTGCATATATCAAAGATAGCAAATAATTTTATTAGATAAACCACAAATGACCGGCCCATAGCCGAATGACGGCTGCAGGGCGGTTGGATAACTCTGGGAGGGCGTACTATGACGTCCTCCCAGAATTCCCCTCTCGCGCGCCCCCTGGGGCGCGCACCTGAACACATCCGTGACTGCCGGGTCCGGAGGACCCGGCGCATCACGGATCCCGGTAAATGGCCGCTGATCGCGGCCGTTTACCATGTGATCGCGCCGTCAAATGACGGCGCGATCACATGTAAACAGACCGGCGTCATCTGATGACGCCGGTTCCTCTCTTCCCCCTCTCCTCCCCGCCTGTGTACCGATCGGTACACAGTGAGCGGGGAGGGGGATGGATGGATGTCTGCAGCGCTGTGGGCTGTATGTGTAGTGTCCCACAGCGCTGCACAGAGACATCCAGGCATCCATCCATCCATGCTCAGCCATCCCCACTACACTGCAATGCTGAGCAATACTCTGCAACACCCCCACAATACTCTGCAATACCCCCACAATACTCTGCAATGCTGTGCAATACTCTGCAACACCCCCACAATACTCTGCAACACCCCCACAATACTCTGCAACACCCCCACAATACTCTGCAACACCCCCACAATACTCTGCAATGCTGTGCAATACTCTGCAATACCCCCACAATACTCTGCAATGCTGTGCAGTACTCTGCAATACCCCCACAATACTCTGCAATACCCCACAATACTCTGCAATACCCCCACAATACTCTGCAATACCCCCACAATACTCTGCAATACCCCCACAATACTCTGCAATGCTGTGCAGTACTCTGCAATGCCCCCGCCATACTCTGCAATGCCCCCACAATACTCTGCAATGCTGTGCAATACTCTGCAATTCCCCCGCAATACTCTGCAATGCCCCCGCCATACCCTGCCATGCCCCCGCCATACCCTGCCATGCCCCCGCCATACCCTGCCATGCCCCCGCCATACTCTGCCATGCCCCCGCCATACTCTGCCATGCCCCGCCATACCCCGCCATACTCCGCAATACCCCGCCATACTCCGCAATACCCCGCCATACCCCGCCATACTCTGCCATACCCCGCCATACTCCGCCATACTCCGCCATACTCCGCCATACCCCGCCATACTCCGCAATACCCCACCATACTCCGCAATACCCCGCCATACTCCGCAATACCCTGCCATACTCCGCAATACCCCGCCATACTCCGCAATACCCCGCCATACCCCGCCATACTCCGCAATACCCCGCCATACTCCGCAATACCCCGCCATACCGAGCCATGCTCAGCTGTACTCGCCCTCTGTATGTGGCCAGGCTGTGGAAGTCTCACACATGTGGTATCGCCGTACTCAGGAGGAGCAGGAGAATCTAT
Organism: Aquarana catesbeiana; assembly: GCF_042186555.1. Classification (NCBI taxonomy): domain Eukaryota; kingdom Metazoa; phylum Chordata; class Amphibia; order Anura; family Ranidae; genus Aquarana; species Aquarana catesbeiana. Next base: position 290,060,397 of record NC_133328.1, read on the forward strand.
TTTGGGGTGTCATTTTTGGTATGTACATGTTATGTGGTAGAAATATTGTATAAATGGACAACTTTGTGTTAAAAAAAAAATGCGTTTTAACCACTTCCCGCCCACCGGCCGTCATACAACGTCCTTGACTTTGTGCGGAGATATCTGAATGATGGTTGCAGCTACAGGCATCATTCAGATATCGGCTTTTTCAGCCGGCGATTCCCTACACCATGAGAATGATCATAGCAGCTGTTCCACTGCTTGATCGTTCTTACGGGAGGCGAGAGGGGATGTCCCCCCCTCCCGCGCTTCTACCGACTCACCGCTACGATCGAAGCCAGGATCGTTTTTTTTTTTTTTTTTTTTATTTCAGGCTTCCCAGCCTAGAGGTGAGATGTGGGGTCTTATTGACCCCATATCTCACTGTAAAGGGGACCTGTCATGCCATATTCCTATTACAAGGATGTTTATATTCCTTGTAATAGGAATAAAAGTGGTCAAAAATTTTTTTTTTTGGAAAAAAGCATCAAACTAAAATAAATAAAGTAAAATGAACAATAAAAAAAAATAAAAAAATTTTAAAGCGCCCCTGTCCCTGCGTGCTCGCATGCAGAAGCGAACGCATACGTAAGTCCCGCCCACATATGAAAACCGTGTTCAAACCACACATGTGAGGTATCGCTGCGATCGGTAGAGCGAGAGTAATAATTTTGGCCCTAGACCTCCTCTGTAACTCAAAACATGTAACCAGTAAAAAATTTTAAAGCGTTGCCTATGGGGATTTTTGAGTAGCAAAGTTTGGCGCCATTCCACAAGCGCGTGCAATTTTGAAAGGTGACATGTTGGGTATCTATTTACTCAGTATAACTTCATCTTTCACATTATGCAAAAACATTAGGCTAACTTTACTGTTTTGGTTTTTGTAAAGCACAAAACAGTTTTTTTCCCAAAAAAAACGCGTTAAAAAAATTGCTGCGCAAATACCGTGCGAGATAAAAAGTTGCAACGACCGCCATTGTATTCTCTAGGGTCTTTGCTAAAAAAACATATATAATGTTTTGGGGTTCTATGTAATTTTCTAGCAAATAAATGATGATTTTTACATGTAGGAGAGAAATGTCAGAATTGGCCTGGGAGCTACAGAACGCCTGAAGGTGCTCCCCTGCATGTTGGGCCTCTGTATGTGGCCACGCTGTGTAAAAGTCTCACACATGTGGTATCGCCGTACTCGGGAGTAATAGCAGAATGTGTTTTGGGGTGTAATTTGTGGTATGCATATGTGGAGTGTGAGAAATAACCTGCTAATATGACAATTTTGTGGGAAAAAAAAAAGTAAAAAAAAAAACCTTGATTTTGCAAAGAATTGTGGGAAAAAATGACAACTTCAAAAATCTCACCATGCATCTTTCTAAATACCTTGGAATGTCTTCTTTCCAAAAAGGGGTCATTTGGGGGGTATTTGTACTTTTCTGGAATGTTAGGGTCTCAAGAAATTAGATAGGCCGTCAGTACTTCAGGTGTGATCAATTTTCAGATATTTGCACCATAGCTTTTGGACTCTATAACTTTCACAAAGACCAAATAATATCCACCGATTTGGGTTAATTTTACCAAAGATATGTAGCGGTATAAATTTTGGCCAAAATATATGAAGAAAAATTACTAATTTGCAAAATATTATAACAGAAATGAAGAAAAATGCATTTTTTTACAGATTTTTCGGTCTTTTTTCTTTTACGACGCAAAAAATAAAGAACCCAGCGGTGATTAAATACCACCAAAAGAAAGCTCCATTTGTGTGAAAAAAAGGACAAAAATTTCATATAGATACAGTGTTGCATGGCTGAGTAATTGTCATTCAAAATGTGAGAGCACCAACAGCTGAAAATTGGTCTGGTTAGGAAGGGGGTTTAAGTGCCCAGTTGTCAAGTGGTTAAAATAACGACGAACAGACACAAACAAACACTAATAAAAACAAGCCAAGTCCACCTCTTTGCCGACCCATGAAAAAGACCAAGATAACAGCGGCCTGTGGCAATTGTGCAATAATAAATCTAGTGTTGAGGTTTATACCCTTCAGTCCACAAAACCTCTTAAGAATGAATAGCTTGTATCCCACTGCATATATCAAAGATAGCAAATAATTTTATTAGATAAACCACAAATGTATGTTTAAAATAACGACGAACAGACACAAACAAACACTAATAAAAACAAGCCAAGTCCACCTCTTTGCCGACCCATGAAAAAGACCAAGATAACAGCGGCCTGTGGCAATTGTGCAATAATAAATCTAGTGTTGAGGTTTATACCCTTCAGTCCACAAAACCTCTTAAGAATGAATAGCTTGTGCACCTATGGAGGCCAAGATATATAAACTGTCAATGTTCATGCAGTAAGATGTGCAAATCCCCAGTGTCAGTCTGCTGCATAGTTGGATCCAATAGTGATAAGGATTACTGGCCACATATACACAAATTGTGCTGACATAGTCCTGATGGTGTTTGAAAAAACCAAAAAGGGGAAAACTTTTCCAATGGACTAGAGGAGGTATGTCAAACAGGATGGTTGTGTACACACAATGCAGAGCCACTAAAGACACTCAGTGGCATATCAACTCCTGTATGGCCTCCCTCGCATTGTAGCATATGGCTGCAAAAAGCAAACTGATAGTCCTGATCCCCTAGAGACCATTTGTAATCCAAAGGTTGTTTATAAAATATTACGTAGTTTCCAAGTTCTTAGGGTATAAGGTATACTTATCAGATCCAGAAATGTGGCCAACTCCTTGATGGTGCAACAATCAGTATTCCATTGCAGGGTGCATTCAAAAGCACTGACAAGTGGGTGCCGTCACAAGGTCAATAGGGTTATGAGGAAAAGACTGTGACAAGGCTGACCAGTTTCGCCGGTCACCGCAGGCTGCATCAGAGGCTCAATCAAGTGCAGTCCCTGAACACCGCCACACAAGTAATTTGATGATGCTGTACAGCACTGGTGACAGTATGTTTAAAAAAAGAATTAAAAAAAAACAATGTTATTTAATTACTTAAATTTCCAAAAAAATTGTGATAAAAAACAGAAAACATTGCCATGCCTCTTATTAAATATATTTGGGGGGTATCTGTTTTGTGCATTTTAGGGCCTCAAGAAACAAGATAGGCTGACTACATCAGGATTGATCAACTTTTATATATATATATATATATACTATAGGTTGTAGACTTCATAATTTTCACACCGACTAAATAAAATATATAATAATAATCAGGAGGGAGAGTCCTGAACGGCCAAGGAATTCATGGACATGGAATGCATTAAGATAAAACCTTCTGACTTTACAACCGCTTTAAGTAAGTGAGCAGAAGCTCTGCTGACTTCCATCATCCAATCATGTGCATGCAAAAAATGTTCTTTTTTAAATTCTCCTTTCACGTGATTGGGTATTCTTTACAAAGTGAAGCTTTACCTCATTTACTAAGCTCTGGAGTAACTGCACTTGCAAGACAAATAGACTGTGCACTTTGCAAGTGCAGTTGCTTCAGAGCTTAGTAAATGAGCAGAGATTGTTCCAGATCGACTAGGATGGATGGAATCCATTCAAGGCAAAGATATCTTCATCATCTCAGCACAGTAATCCATGTCATATGTGAAGGTACAAAGGCACAAAGGACATTCCCATACTGGGAAACCAATGTAAAACAACTCTTTTTTTCTCTTGAAATTTATTGAGAATTATCATAAGAAAAAAATACAGAAGAGAAAGAAAAAACAAAATATATACAGTTGGTTACATATACCACTTAAGTACCATGGCTATATAAGTTTTGCAGGTTGCAAGACAACAAGGCAGGCCTTGCAACCTGAGTACGTATCAGACAAAGAATAGAAAGAGAAATTGATAGCAGTGCACAGTGAGTTCAATAGGGCTAAGAGGGATATAGCCTATTAAGGAGTAGAGTAAAATAGTGCAGTCCTTGCTTGGAGTAGGATCTTTAGTGTTGTGCACAGAATACACTTCAGAGTAAGCAAGCGCTACTAGGTAATTGCCACACTTCTGGGGTCGTTTATCCAGGGTGCCCAGTTTGTGAGAAATTTAAACCAACATTTTATCTAAAAAACAATGACACTCTCAAAGAACGAAAGCATCAAACATCACTGTTCCAATGTAAAACCTTGATTTTCTAAATTCCAAGATGGCCAACAGACACTGGCAGTTCAGTATAACAGATTACTTTTGAATTTATGTTTTAGTTTTATCTAACATAGCACTGCACTTTTTCCATTTGAATGGATTTACAAGGGTCTTTCTTGGAGATTCTAATTTATTTTAAATAAAGGACTTTTCAAACATTGAGATTCAAATTCTTTTTACCAAATGCACAATCTCCTCCTCCTATTCTTTCCCTGATGCAGGCAGATGTTTGTTTCTAGGTCATCTGTGGTGTAGGGGCTTATTATATCATCCAATGCATTAAATACAATTAGAGCTACCTACAATCAATATGTGACCCTCGTAACAAACCTTGTGATAACTTAATAACATATACAAATACTTGATAATTGATATCTGCAGTTGCTGCTGTACACTCCTTAGTGATTTCACCCCACTAAAAAATACCATACAAAGTGACTCATATAGTGCAGCGCTACTGTGTGTTGTGCCTCTCTGTACCCTATTAATTATGTATCATTAATACAATCCTTTGCATCCAAAATCAAAATCAAAACACATAAACTCCGAATATATAAGTGTCATTCACCACTGTGCTCTTCAATTAACAATCTTCTTACTAAATAAACAGTGCACTCCATCACAAGGTGAAAAACTTGCTCAACTCATAGATGAGTATTATGGGCTCTATTCAGTACAACTCCTGCTATTCCCCTTGGGATGGTTTCCGTCCTCCCCTCCTGGGTTTAAACTCTCCTTAAAATGACTCTTACTCAGCAAACCACCTCATAGATGAGTATTATGGGCTATATTTAATACAACTCCTGCAATTCCCCCTGGGATGGTATCCTTCCTTCCCTGCTGGGATTAAGTACTCCTTAAAACGGATGACAGGCGTATAGGCGAGAGGAGCTGAGCCCGTGACTTCACGCTGCCACCGCGGTCCAAATGGAGTGGTGAGCTAGCAGATGAGTGATATGTATGAGTGCTCTTATTTGTACATTTTGTAAGTGTGTTTTAATGGGGTCTGTTTAATAAATGGAGAGCACTATGTAGTTGCATTTCTATTGCACGTGGTTCGGTGAGAAAGAGTAATTTTAAGGAGTGCTTAATCACAGGAGGGAAGGAGGGATACCGCCCCAGGGAAATTTGCAGGTGTTGTATTGAATATAGCCCATAATACTCATCTGTGGGGTGGTTCAGTGGGAAAGAGTCATTTTAAGGAGCGTTTAAACCCAGGAGGGAAGGAAGGAAACCATCCCAAGGGGAATCAAGGAGTTGTATTGAAGAGAACCCATAATACTCATCTATGAGATGAGCAGGTTTTTCACCTGGTACAGAGAGGCACAACACACAGTAGCGCTGCACTATTTGAGTCACTTTGTATGCTTATTATATCATACTTGAGCTAGATTTAACTCTCTAAAAATTAGCTCTAGCATAGAAAATGAGAGACATTTTTGAGTTTCAAAGTGAAAACCATTGGAAGGTTTAGCTCTGTTTTGATTTCTGTGTATTATAATGTATATAATATTTTACATCACACCCTGCAAAAAGTTTACAGTCTGAAGCCATGGCTTTTATGTATTTTTTCTAGAATCCAGACCTTTATATATCATCATAATCAGGTGTGTTTTACACAGTGGCGGCCCGTCTATTAGGGGCGCAGGGGCTGCCCCCCCCCCAATCCATGCATCCGGCCCCTAATCTACACGCAGGGCGCCGGACACATGGATTTCAATGTTTGTTTTTTTTAGCACATGATTAGAGCCTGAGGCTCTAATTGGCTTAAAAAAGGGGTGGGCTCGGGGCACAAAGCACTGCGCAATGAGCCCACCCAGTTGTTTGACAATAGCAAATCAATATTCGGTATTATCTTCCTGATTCTCCTCCTGGCCAATCAGGAAGTGGGTCTTAAGAAGCAATCACATTGGCCGCTGAGGGAAGGAGGAGGGAAACTGCCATGAAGCCAGAGACGCAGGGTGAAGCCGCCGAGGAGGAAGCTGCAACCAAGGAGGAGGAGATGCAGGAAGGATCTGAAGCTGCTGCTAAATGGGGTAAGTGCGGGGCTGGTTGGGGTTGGACGAGTGACCGACCGGGGGGGTTGTGTCGACGGGTGTCTTGTTTGCCCCCCCAAAATATACAGCACCAGCCGCCACTGGTGTTATATTTTTCATGGCATGAGTAGCATTTTAATTTTTGGACTAGTATAACGTTTTCTTTACCCAAACTCTTCCGCAACGTGGAAGATATAATGCAGGAATGTATGTAAAAAGCAGAAGCAGCCTGTTTATCAGACAACAGCACACAATGCTATAGGGGACCATCTGTTTCTGTGACCAAAATCTTTCAATATACCTTAAATTGGACCTTTCAGTAATTGAATAAGTCTGATTAAATAGATAAATGTTATGTCGCAATAAACAGCAACAGTACTATTTTTCAGAAAATCTTTTTTATAATTAAAAAGCCATCTTTGAGTTTCATTCCAGTGACTTTGCCTAGATTGAGATGATGTCATAATTCTTCTGCAGGCAGGTATAAGCATTTCCACAATTCCCTCCCCTATTGTGTGGCAAGTTACAAGGAGAGAGGCTGTAGCAGAGGCTCATCTGGGCCAGACCTTTGTGAACACAGAAAAACATTACCCAGGCACCAGGATTTACAAACTGTACATCTCTGAGCCATAATCTCAGTCCTGAGAGTAGAGGGTAATCCTGCACGATTTCTGAACAAAGATGACACGGCCCATCTTGAGAGAAAAGCAAACATTGTCAAGAGGAGTCCAAAGCAACTCAAAACCTTCTTAAAGAGGTGCTGGAAACTTTCAAACTTGTGAATGTAGCCTTTGAAGGGAAACTTTAAACAAGCTCAATAGCTCTGAGAAGGTGGCTCCCAGACAACAAAACTTCCTCCACTAGGTGACCCAACTAAAGAAATACAGAAAAGAGTTCCAGATCAAAACCCAGCTGAAATAGTCCAAGACAATATTAATTGATGATTAATAAGTCATATACGTAAAAACAGCCAATACATTTCAGGAACAACACCACTACCTTTGATCAGGTGTCAACCAGGGGCGGATCCAGAGTCTAATCTCGGGAGGGGCACTGCCAGAAAATACCTTTTTTTTGCGGGCAATTTATCGGGGAAACAGCTGGTGTTGGCACTTCAATCATCATGGCACCATGGTTATTATGGTGTCAGGATGATTGAAGCGCATTATTTCTATTCTTACATTGTAATATAAAATTAAATAGTTCAACTCACCATAATGCAGAATCAGTGGGAGCCCTGGTTGTGTCACTTTCCACGTCGCCTGCCACCAAATGCGGATTGTCACTTCCAACGTCACCTGTCACCAGATGCGGATTGTCACTTGCCGCATCACCTGCCACAAGTTGTGAATTGTCACTTGCCACGTCTCCTGCCACACGTTGTGGATTGTCACTTGCCACGTCACCTGCCACACGTTGTGGATTGTCACTTGCCACGTCACCTGCCACACGTTGTGGATTGTCACTTGCCACGTCTCCTGCCACACGTTGTGGATTGTCACTTGCCACGTCTCCTGCCACACGCTGTGGATTGTCACTTGCCATGTCACCTGCCACACGTTGCGGATTGTCACTTGCCACGTCGCCTGCCACCAGATGCGGATTGTCACCTGCCGTGTCACACTTTCCTGCTAAGGTGGTCTCTTGCTATGTCCCAGCGTCAGGCAGCAGAGAGATGATGTAATCTCTCTGCTGCACACAACTGCCTTCACAGTGAGGGTGGAACTGCAGGGATGCAGGGCGGGCGCAGGGTGGTGAGAGATGTCATCTCTCTGCTCCCGTGCCCGCCGGCTCCCTGATTGGCCAGCAGACCACTCACAGTCACATGGAGCTGCCCAGCTACCCCCCCTCACCCGCCCACTCACCGACTCACTCACTGACAGAGCCGCCCGCACTGTGGAGCCGCCCGCACTGTCAGCCACGGTGGAGCTGCCCGCACTGTCAGCCGCGGCGGAGGCTGAGACTCGAGTCTGAACTCTGCTCCGACGTGACGGTGACTCACTCACTGTGACTGACATCACTCACTGCTAACGCCTGGGCCGCCTGGCGTCTAGCAACGAGTGCAGGGAAGAGGCTCCACCCACCTCCTCCTGGTATGTATCCAGCTTCAGTGTGAGTGACCGCTGCTGCCCGTACTACACACATAGACGCGAGTCTCTCTCTCTGCGCTGCTGATCGGCACATGTGAGAGAGAGACTCGGGCTGGCAGCGGCAGGAGACAATTTCAGACGGTGCTATTATTTCGGGGGGGGGGGCAATTGCCCTGTTGCCCCCCCCCCCCCCGGATCCGCCCTTGGCCCGTACTACACACATAGACGCGAGTCTCTCTCTCGGCGCTGCTGATCGGCACATGTGAGAGAGAGACTCGGGCCGGCAGCGGCAGGAGACAATTTCAGACGGTGCTATTATTTCGGGGGGGCAATTGCCCTGTTGCCCCCCCCCTGGATCCGCCCCTGGTGTCAACCTGGGTAAAACTTGGATGGACTCAGAGAAAACAGTGACTTCACAGATCTATATTAGAACCAGTAGTGAACCCTCCTCATGGAGTGACCACTTGAAAGAAGTTGCTTAGCTGCAATGGGCAATAAGCCCACAAAATGCATTGGTATTGTTTTATGTATGACCTATTTACCAACAATTAAAATTAAAACCTGTATGTGTCCCATAAGGCAGCGGGGGAAGGAAGAGGGGCCGGAAATGCATGTAGATCGCTGATCGACGATCTTACCCAGAAGTGGGTGCCTGTCAAAACCAGGTACCCGCTCCGCCCTCTCACCCAAAAAAGTGCCAAATGTGGCAGGGGAGGGGAGGAAGGTGTGAACAAACTGAGCTCCACTTTCAAGTAGGACTGAATAATAAAAGCTTGTTTAGTTTTAGAGTGTTGATAGGTTAGAACCTCTATCAACTTTTTATTGCTGCAGAGGGCAGGTTTGGTAGCACTATATCAACAGTAAGATTAAAATATGCTCTGTATATTCAGAGATTAAGGTAGATCTGGGTAGACTTCTGTCAATCCAAGAAGCTCAATGAGAAACAAAACTATAGAATGTGCAGAGTAAAGGTTCTGAGCAACATAAAGAGAACAGTGAATAAATGTGTGCTTCTAGTAATACTTCTTTCAGATCCAATATTTAGCCAGCATGGTTTGTGGGTCAGAACAACCCCCCCCCCTCCCTCTTTCCCCTACGTCAACCTGTATAAATGGCAAGTGTTACCAATGGGGGTCCAATGTAGTAATGGTAATGTGTTTTGGCCAAAAAACAGCTGTGAGAGTTTGCGGTTTCAAATTCAGATAAGCCTTGGATTTGTGACTGAACTACATAAATGCTTAAAAAATTTTCATAAGCCTTTAATGTGTTTAGGGTATATAATATGCGTTGTGCTATAAGGATTTAAGCACATTTGTGTATCCGAATAGTGCTAGCTAAGAGAAGGACAACATTAAGGTTTATAATGCATCTTTGACAGGCAAAGTGTTAAGGATATTTGAATTGCAAGAAATAATTTGTTATGGTTTGTAGGAAGCATCTGCTTCATGTCTATTTTTTGTTTAAATGAAGCCTAAAAAAGTAATTCAATTACTTTCTCTTTATCCAAACGGTTGGCAAAAGATAAATAAATTTAAAAAGCCAAGGTAATTTTACCTGGAACTTTAAAAAATGCAATACCTCATATACGACATTGACTAGCTTTTTGCTGTCATTCAGTGATATTTGTGCTGCTGTGCAAGGTCGCTTACACCTCTCATGGCTTTCATGAATAACTGGAATTACTCAAATATCCAGAATATATGAGATATGGATAAACTCATTTAACGATGTACCTCCTTTATTTTGTATTACAATATATAAAAATACATAAACAAATATGTAAACTTATTCAGTGATAAAACCTAGAGAGCAGCCCTGGCTGAAATACAATTTCTTTCCCCTAGTAGTAGATTATGAAAAACTTTTTAAGGGAAGTCTGCAGTATTAAATATTTTCTGTTACCCTATGTGTTATGCCCCGTACACACGGTCGGACTTTGTTCGGACATTCCGACAACAAAATCCTAGGATTTTTCCCGACGGATGTTGGCTCAAACTTGTCTTGCATACACATGGTCACACAAAGTTGTCGGAAAATCCGATCGTTCTAAACGCGGTGACATAAAACACGTACGTCGGGACTATAAACGGGGCAGTGGCCAATAGCTTTCATCTCTTTATTTATTCTGAGCATGCGTGGCACTTTGTCCTTCGGATTTGTGTACACACGATCGGAATTTCCGACAACGGATTTTGTTGTCGGAAAATTTTATATCCTGCTCTCAAACTTTGTGTGTCGGAAAATCCGATGGAAAATGTGTGATGGAGCCTACACACGGTCGGAATTTCCGACAACAAGGTCCTATCACACATTTTCCGTCTGAAAATCCGACCGTGTGTACGGGGCATTATAGAAGTAATTTATATTCAATAACTAACTTATTCATAAAGTGTGAAGACATTGGCAATTCTTGCATAATACACAGAGAAAAACAAGATGATTAATGAGATAAGTGGTATTTTGTCCTATTAAAAGTAGTTATTTTTATATTTATACAGTATATATTTGTTTCATAGACTGAGTAGATTATTTAGGAGTTTTCAGGCCTAATCCCTATTTTTCAAAGTTTATTCTTGTTTATGACAACACAGCTCAGTACTGTGATACTTTTTATATGCGCTAACAGTTACATTTTCAGGACAAGTTTTGGGTTATACCCCCTTCTTCTAAGGTCCAAGCAATAGCTAAAGGAGAGCCACAAAGTGGACAGGGAGATTTCTGAAAGTATATACCACCCCCTCCAAGTTCCAATTGGTACCTACCGACAACTTTACAATCTGTTGTTGCTGGATGCCTACTACAGTATATATATAATTCTGACTTATTACTAAGGTATACTCCCAGTGTATCCTGCAATGCAAAGAGTCTCAATGGTCTGATTTATATTGAGAGGTGCCCCTGGAATTCTAGGATGTGCTAGGAGCATTATTGGGTGTTTTAAGCTCTAAAAAATGAACATTGACTACTACAGACGAACTGTAGCAAAAGATTCTCAAGTGATTGCTATTTTTAGCATTTGATACTATTTTGTTTGTTAGATTTGTTTTGTGGAAAATATGCGCTGACTTCTTTTCTTTCACTAGAATGTGACTAGAATTGTACTCAACATAATAAGGGTATGTAACCTGTGTAGCTGATGTAATATGTGTGGTGTATTATCACATTTTGTCATTCATTTGACTGCAAGGCAACTACGTAAGATTCATTTTGCATTCAATGTTCATGCATAGATGTAGGCTGCTAAATGCAGTAAGTCAGCTCTGACCTATTCTGGTGACATCCCAAGCTCCCAATAAAAACAACATGAGAAAGGCAGTGTAACAGACACAGCCTAACTTTATTTATCAGCTAAAGCTGCACGGATTGGTTAGTTAGTTTTTTAAAGACACATCTATAAGTGCTGCAGGTACTGCACAGGTTCAGCAAAATCTGGTGACTGGTGGCAAGCAATAAAGGAACAACCCTAAAGTCCACAGAGATCCTCACATCCAGGGCCGGACTGGCCTACTGGGATAGCGGGAAATTTCCTGTTAGGCTGGCTGCCGTGGGGTCGCTGTCAGCTAGGAGCTGTGAACAGGAGGCAGGGCTGGCTGAGGAAACGATCTCTGGCAGCGGAGGGCCAGAAGAGCATGTGGCTATCATGCAGCAGCACCGAGCAGGCAAGTCTGTGGTGTGCAGGAGGATAATGCAGGTGGGGGAATGGATACTTTCTGTGTGTTCTATGTGCAGTGAACTGACCATTTTTGTAGTAGGAGGCCCACAGCCAATAGCGCTGCTTAGGGAAGTACAAGGGAGGACCTGCTCCATCCACAGCCAATCCGCAGGCAAAGTAGCCCTCCCCCTCTCCAGCACAGTCACATTTGACTGTAAACAGTGCTGGAGCAGGGCTGAAATCACTCTAATGCATAGAACTCCTTTAATAAGGTCACCCATTTTTCTTCACCTCCACTCTACTTCATGCTTCCACTCTGCTACTCCTCATTCAGCCACTGTCTACTTAAAAGTAGATAATAAATGCATAAGCATAAGGTGGAGCAGCTACTGTATATTCAGATATGAAGATAACTTTGCTAATGTAAAATGTTAATACTGGGCTGCAGTCTTCTTGAAGGAAAAGAGAATGCAATTAATCAATGATAAATATTATGTCACATTATGCTGAGTTACATTAAATATGAACTCCATTCAAAAAGTTGAGCTTTGAGATGCATACATAGACCATGGTCTCCCTACTCAGCACTTTCATTTTTTATGTAGACACAGCATGTAAACATATAGACATGCAGTTCCGTATTGCCCAACGTATCCCTGACCCATAGAACATTTTTTGGTATACGCTGATGCACCAATACTGCTACTGAGTGTCCCAGAGTTCATATTGTTGTTCACATTAGTATTTATTTTTTCATTCTGAGTAAAAAGTGTCTTTTGTCCCCTTACTGAGGATGGAGTAGGGATGAGGTTCGGGTTTACCACTATCACAGTTTGAAATTTGCAATCCTGGGGAAATATATTGCACTACATTGCTGTGGATTTCATTGTGGTGGGCTACATATTCTTGTCTATTTCCTGAGTTTAAAGTTCCGATACCCAACAGTCCTTGTTAGGACTACCTTTTTGTCTATGTCAGCAATAACTGTGCTTGCTGTTTAGCTGCTGGGCACCCCCTTGCCATCTTTTTTGTTGTTTTATTGTTTTATGGTGTGCAGCATGCAAAGTGCAGTTTTATTTATTTTCTTCCTCTTGACAATGGTAATGATTAGTTGGTGGACTTTTTTGATCATACAATCACTGACATGCTGTAGAAGGATAATCTTGGTCATGTGCAAGCATTCCTCCTTTCAAAATTTGAGGATCAGGAAGACCATAGAAAGAGGGGGTGTCAGGCAGGAAGTTGCAAGAGGTTAGGACAAGCTTCAAGGGGAATGTTTTACCCCCTCTCAAATTCTGGGAGTTGTATGTGGGTGAGGTTTAATTGTTATTAACAGTATTGTGTCCTCCGCTTCAGGCAATTTATAGTGAATTACATAGTTACATAGTTAGTCAGGTTGAAAAAAGACACAAGTTCATCTAGTTCAACCAATAAAAAAAACAAAAAAACATACAATCCCATATACACACCCTATACCCACAGTTGATCCAGAGGAAAGCAAAAAACCCCAGCAAAGCATGATCCAATTTGCTACAGCAGGGGAGAAAATGCCTTCCTGATCCTCCCAGAGGAAATCAGATGTTTCCTGGATCAACTTTACCTATAAATGTTAGCACCCAGTTATTTTATGTACATTTAGGAAAGAATCCAGGCCTTTCTTAAAACAATTTACTGAACTGGACAGAACTACCTCTGGAGGGAGTCTATTCCACATTTTCACAGCTCTTACTGTGAAGAAACCTTTCCATATTTGGAGATGAAATCTCTTTCATCTCTTTCATAGCGAACACCAAGTTCACTATATGGACCCCTTATGTATTTGTACATATTGATCATATCCCCCCCTTAATCTCCCCTTCTCAAGAGAAAATAAATTCAGTTTCTCTAATCTTTCCTCATAGCTGAGATCCTCAATGCCTCTTATGAGTTTGGTTGCCCTTCTCTGCACTTTCTGCAGTTACCCGTTATCTTTTGTGAACTGGTGCCCAAAACGGAACTGCATATTCGAGATGAGATCTTACTAATAATTTGTACAGGGGCAAAATTATTGGCATTGCATGCTATTATTAAGTTTATGATCTACCAAAACCCCCAGATGCTTCTCCACTATGGATCCCCCCAGTTGTACTCCTCCTAGTATGTATGATGCATTCATATTCTTAGCCCCCAAGTGCATAACTTTGCATTTATCTACATTAAACCTCATCTACCACATAGTTGCCCAATTAAACAGTGCAATGAGGTTGGCTTGTAAGTTGGAGACATGCTGTAAGGACGTTATTCCATTGCATAGCTTGGTGTCATCTGCAAAGACTGAAATTGTACTTTTAATCCCAGACCCTATATCATTTATAAAGGTATTAAAAAGTATTGGTCCCAACATTGAACCTTGGGGTACACCACTGATAACCTTAAACCATTGAGAGTATGAATCATTAACCACTACTCTCTGAATTTGGTCTTTTAGCCAGTTTTCTATCTATTTACAAACTGATCTTTCTTTCCAAACCTGTAGACATTACCTTACACATTAGCCGTGCATGAGGAACTGTATCAAATGCTTTTGCAAAATCCAAGTATTCCACGTCCACAGCCACCCCACCATCCAAAGATTTACTTACCTCCTCATAAAAATAAATCAGATTTGTTTGACAACTTCTGTCTTTCATGAATCCATGCTGTCTGTTGTTTAAAATATATATTTTTTTCAGCAAGTTTAGTTTATGTCTGCCAAGCTCAAATGACTGCACAATGACTCCAGGGTTTGGGTCATCAAAGAGAGGGACTGCTATTGGCTGACCAACTTATTAAATCCCCAATACAAGGGTAAAGTGCCCAATCTACTGATACCATCCTAGAAGGATCCAAAATGTGACACATTGTAAACTTGCTATGTAAAAGCCTTTTTGTTATATGGAAGGATCCCATCTGATGACCAGCTTGCCTGTAATCCTCTGATAGGAGGAGAACAGATGGCAGTGGCTGCCTCAATGCTGGTCTTTTTTTTCATTTTCTTTTTAATTCACAGCTGTCAGGCCTGACTGCAGGCAGCACTCACATGTAGCTCTTGAACCACATGACTACTAAATAAATTGAGTACAAGGCTGATGCAGACACTGTCAGAAGTGAGTACCTCATGGAATATTGGGTGTTTAGGCTGGACCATTAATGAATCTTGCAAAGTATGCACTGGAGCTTCTGACCTTCCCTGCAGACATTTTGCTGTCTAAATGAACCTTCAACAGGGTTTTTGTTATGGGCAGGTGAATTCATCTGACCCCTGACAGTGACTGACTTTCATTAAAATTAGCCAGTCTTGGATTAGCAATGACTACAAAACCCCAGCTGAAGATGTTTTCTGCAAAGTTTGTGGCCCATTTTGGTGCTTAGGAACTCAAACACATTTGTAGCTATTGTTTCTTGGATTACATACTCTAATGTTTATTTAAAACCTTCTTTCGGTCTCTATCATGTTTTGCGACCTTACCAAGTTGCTACATACTTTCCAGTCATTGTACAATATTTGTGGTTACTGTCTCTCAAATAAAACACCCAGTTTCTATTTCAAGATTAAACCTCCCTTGTCTCTCCCCCTTATATTGTGGCCTTATGAAGCTGCTTAAATACCGCCCAGTCACTGTACAGTATTTGTGGCTATTTTCTCCCAGATAATACACTCTAATCTTCATTGCAAGATAAGTCTTGCCTCTTCTCTCCCACTTATAATGCAGTCTAACTAAGCTGCTTACATACTGTTCAGCTGCCATACAATATTTATGGCTATAGTCTCTGTAATAATAGACTTTAATCTTTATTTCATGATAAAACCTGCCTCATCTCTCCTTCTTACATTGCACTCTTACCAAGTCAAGTACACACTGTACAACCACAGTATAATATATAATATGTGTACCTATGGTTTCTAAAATAATATACTTAAGTCACAATAAAATCCACCTCATCTCTCCCTCTCACATTGCAGCCTTATCAAGCTGCTTACATACTGTTCAGCCACTGTACAATATATGTAGCTATTTTCACCCATATAGTACACTCCAATCTTTATTTCATGGAAAAACCTGCTTTGTCTTTCTCTCATACACTGTGACCTTACTAAGCTGCTTAAATACTGTCCAGCCATTGTGCAATATGTGTTGCTATTGTCTCTCAAATAGTACACTCTAATTTATATTTTAAAATAAAACTTGATGTGTTTGCCCCTCGTATGTTGCAGCCTAACCTACCTACTTAAATACTGTCAAATCACTGAACAGTATGTGCTTGCATACTGTCCTAACGATAGCTAAACACAAAGTTGTGTAGCTGTTTATCCACCGAAGCTGTATGTAAAAAAAAAAAAATGCAAATGAGGCAAATTTGTGCTATTTTCTTTGCAGAGTAAATGTGTACATGGGGAAAATACCACATTATTTCTTCAGATGGCAGTGACTATCATAGAAAGTAGATACGGAATGCCATTCACATCTGCAGAGAATATAGCCTGATAATTTTTTTGGGTCCTTACATACAGAATGAAATTACCTGTAGTTTAGATGGATGAACAATAATGTAAATTTTACAAAAATGCAGCCCAGGATCTTTATTTTGTCAACATTTGTACCAAAGTCTATGTTTTGAAAGTTTTTGGAATAAATGAGTGGGAGGGGGCTCGGAAATGTGTTGTCATGGTCTTTCATTTTTTTTTGTACTCTGCAAAAAAGAAGTTTACAAACTATGCTATTAAAGTATGTCTAAACCCAAAAGCAAAAATATAATATATTGCAGCTTACCAATCATTAAATGTGGTGCATGCATTCGTTTTATTTTCTTTGGGGTTGTTTTTCCCTTTATTTTTACCTGGTGATCTGGCCAGTCAGTCTGTTGTGTTTTAAACTTCCTTTACCAGACCAAACTGTTCATCAAAAGTGGAAGTTGGAGGGTTGCGACAAACCATTTAACACTAACAGGTGTGCTTACAATGGTTAGGTTTTATTCGTGTAAAAAAGTAAAAATAAGTTGTTGTTTGCTTGAACATGGCTTTAATTTTTTTTGTTAACTTCATCTAAATTTGCCAGTGAGATAACGCCACTGTTCAATGGTGGCTCTATTGCTCCTTCGTAGAGTAAGGTCACCCTAAAACTGGGAACTAATACAGCCACCACATTCAAGGATTGGTAAACTGCAATATGTTAAAGGTGAGGGCTTTAGCTTTATTTTTCAGAGATGGGCTGATCAACAGCAAATGCTTAAATAGCTGACTGATTCTATGTTGCGGACAGGGAGAGATCAAAGGCTGCTATATTAGGCAGGGACTGAGCCATCTCATCCCTTCTCAGTCTTGATTCAGCAGGGCTAGAGGTTGAGAGTGAGTAAGGGTGAGAAGACTCACCATTAGGATCTGCAGGGATGGAGACTGCAGGTCAATGCTCACTGCCTGGACTGCCAGCAGAGGAGGAGAGCCACATGGTACTGTTCTAGGAGCTGCCAGTGCCATCTTGGCTGCAGACTGGACTCACTGTGGTTGAAGAAGTCTGTTAGCTTCTGCTGGTGTTTTGCCGGCTTCCCCCATTTGGACATGGTGCAAAACTCTGTTGTGGAGGTCACAGGCTGATATTCAGTTACAATGTGTGATCTGAAATTGCGATGGAAACGCTATAAGTGCTGAACAGGCCAGACACATTCCCCCGGGTTTAGCTTTATTTTTAAAGGGAAAAACTTTCCTATAACTTTTGGATAAGTTGTAGCTGTTACTTCCACCAGTCAGTTCAGGCCAATTACTATTTTTTTTTTTTTTTTTTAAATCAAAAAGGTGTTTATTGAACAAGTTTACATAGCTTCCATTATGCAAGCATCATGCAGTAATATACATTCATGTGAACGGAACATTTCAATCATCATTTATTACCGAAAGTTCTATAACATTCCAGTGCTCCACCACTCTATGATCAATAATCTTTCAAAGAGCCTTATGGGCCCCCCCCCCCCAGGACTTTGTAACAATTTGGATATTACCAGTTCCTTAGGACTCAGTCCAGGGGTGTCCAACCATGGTGCCCAAATCCTCTCAAATCTATTAGAGCTGCCCCTATGTTGGTAAATGCATTTTTCCATATTCAAGGTGTTGCCCATATGCGTTATCCAAGATTTCACTGATGGCGGCGAAGCCGATTTCCAGCCAAGCAATATAAGTTTGCGTGCCTGGAACAGTGCCCTAGTGAGTGCTATTCTAGTCATCTCTTCCGGAACAATATCTTCTAGGACTCCTAATATACAGTGAACTGGGTCTAGGGGAATGTTAGTCTGGAACACTTGATTAAGTGTCCCCAGAATCTCACTCCAATACCTATGGAGTTTTGGACATCTCCAAAGTAGATGAATGAGATCTCCTTGATGTCGTTCACATCTACTACATAAAGGATCTGGCCTTCTACCCATATTATAAAGTTTAAGTGGGGTGTAGTGCACTCTAAGTACTATATATAGTTGGGATACCTTTTGGGCCACATTGAGAGAGCATATATTAATAGATTGAAGAGCTTCTTCCCATTGATCTCCCATAATTGGACCTATATCCTGCTCCCATAGGGAAGGTGCCCTAGTTGGGTGCGTTTTTAAAAGTTGCATGCATTTGATAACAATATGAGATAAATCCTTTAGTTTCTGTGCTAGACTGTATCAAATGAAAAATAGGGGTGGTTGACAGAGTCCAGGGAGTAGCTTTTCCCTGTGCGTCCACCGCATGCTTGAGCTAGATATAGGAATAGTACATAGTATTTGGCAAGTTATACTTGGCTTGTAACTCTGAGAACGTCATCAGCCTGCCATCTCTAAATATATGATATAAGAGAATAACACCAAATGAGCGCCATTTGGGACCCTGTTGCAACTTTGCTAACTCAGCGTACGAGAGATTCCCCCATATTGGACTATATTCCGTAAAACCTGTCACTTCTTGCAGCTGCCTTCCCTTGTTCCAGATTTTCTGTATCAAAGTGAGAGTGGGTGTCAGTTTGTTGGACTTGTGAAACAACTGGGCCTCAAGGCCCATTGGAATTGTTTCTGCTCCTGTCCCAATCAGCATTAACTGCGCCGATGAGCCAGTCGGATCCCGGGCCATGGAACCAACCAGATGCTGCAACTGAGCTGCTATATAGTACAGCCAAGGGTTGGGTACTGCCAACCCTTCGCTGTCCTTGGGGTTTTGAAATTGATCCAACTTGATTCTAGGGGTGCCTGTACTCCACAGTAGTCTTCGGAAAAGAGTGTTAACCACCCTAAAAATCTTTAAGTGTATCACCACTGGTGAGTTGTGTAAAAAATAGAGTAGCTGTGGCATTAGTATCATTTTTATTAAATTTGCCTTACCCGCTAGTGAGAGTTTGAGCCTGTTCCATGTATTAATTTTGTCCCTAAATCTGGACAGCAAGGGATGTATATTTAGATGACAATATTCCGCTAGTTTAGGTGAAATTTGTATGCCTAAATATTTGAATGATGACGTTACCGGAACCGAGCAGGAATCTGGCAAATTCACCACTCCCCCCTCGTCCAACAACATCAGAGCTGACTTAGACCAGTTAATTGTCAGGCCAGAAAAGTGGCCAAATCCGGCAATGATTTTTGTCACCTCCACCAGAGACATTCTGGTGTCCCGAAGGAATTGCATCATGTCGTCAGCATACAGCATAATCTTTTCGTGGAGGTCCCCATATTTAAATCCTGTAATCCCCTGACTGGCCCTTACTGCAGCCGCCAATGGCTCAATGGCAATGGCAAAGAGCAGGGGAGACAGGGGACATCCCTGCCTTGTGCCCCTGCTCAGAGCAAACGCATGAGACATCCTACCTGACATCCTAATGGTTGCCTTCGGGGAGGCATACAGCAGTTTAACCCAAGCTATGAAGCGATTTCCGAACCCAAACCTGGATAGTACCGCCCAGAGATATCTCCAGCCCACACTGTCAAACGCCTTGTTGGTGTCTAGGGATAGCAAAGCCCTGTTCCCCTCATTATCCGACTGTAACTGCATATTGAGGAATAGGCGTCTGAGATTGGTGGCTGTGGATTTTTGCGGCATAAAACCGGCCTGATCGGGATGTATTATAGAATCAATGATCCGGTTGACCCTAAGCGCCAAGACTTTAGCCAGGATTTTAACATCACTTTGAAGTAGAGATATGGGCCTGTATGAGCTCGGGTCAACCGGATCCTTCCCAGATTTCAGTAATAAAATTATATTAGCTCTAGTCATGGAGGTTGGTAAACTACCTTCCCTAAGAGTCACTGAACACTTCCAACAGGTGTGGCATTATCCACTCGCCATATTGAGCAAAAACTTCCATGGGGATACCATCCTCTCCTGGAGCCTTGCACGTGGGAAAGGAGCATGCCGCTTGTTGTAACTCTTCCAATGTCAGGGGAGCTTCCAGTGATTGTCTAGCCTCCTCAGGCAGAGAAGGCAGATCAATCCCTGAAAGATAAGTCTCTAGCTTGTTATCTGTGTAATCATGCCTCGCTCCATAAAGATCCTTGTAGAAGGATGCTAGCTCTGACAAAACTTGATCCGGGTCATTGACCACCTTCCCACTGGCTGTGCGAATCGCTCCAACTGCCGGGGACAGTTGCTGTGACCTGGCTATTTTTGCCAACAGACGTCCCATTTTTTCCCCTTCTTCGTAAAATGCCTGCTTGCTAAAAAAACCTTTTGCGTTCTGCGGCGGAGGATCTCAAGCGGTCCAGTGAATCCTGGGCCGAAATCCATGCCTCCCTCGCATAATCTGTGGGGTCAGTAACATAGATTAGTTCCAGCTGACGCACCTGATCCTCAACCTGTTCCAATAGTGCTGAGGAGTTTCTTTTGACTGTGGCTATTTTAGCAATAAACACTCCCCTGAGGTAGGCCTTAAAGGCTTCCCAGTTTTGAATTTTGTCTGATATATGTTTATGAGAGTTAAAGAATCGCTCTATCTGGCTGGAAATTCATTCTGGGGAATTAAACAGTTTCAGCCAGAAGGCACTGAGCTTCCATGGCACCCTAGGTAATGAGGTTGGGGGTTGGGCAATCAGCCACACAGCCACCGGCGAGTGGTCAGATACTCCACGTGGGAAATACTCTTAGATATGCATTCTAGCAAATTAGGGGTGCCTATACTAAGGTCTATACGGGACAGGGAACCATGAGTTTTAGAGAAGCATGAAAACTGCTTTACTTTAGGGTTACGTATTCGCCATAGGTCGGTCCAACCTAGTTCCACAATTAGGCGACTGAGCGCTGTACCCCTGCCACCCCTAGGAGAAGAAACTGGGGGATGTCTATCCAATTTGGGATCTAGGTAGCAATT
The DNA here is from genome assembly GCF_042186555.1 of Aquarana catesbeiana. Lineage (NCBI taxonomy): Eukaryota > Metazoa > Chordata > Amphibia > Anura > Ranidae > Aquarana > Aquarana catesbeiana. Next base: position 290,081,693 of record NC_133328.1, read on the forward strand.
AAAATCTCCCATGATCAGCAGTGGGACATCAGGTTTGCCCACCAGGTACGTCAGCAACAACTGCAACACTTCCCGCGAAAACAGGGGTGAGATATATATAAAGGCTATCAGCAATGTTAAGGTATACAACTTACAGTAAATGAATACAAATCTTCCAGCATTATCCACTAGCGAGTCCAGTTCCTGGTATGACAGTGCTTTGTGTATCAGTACACTCACCCCACGGGAATAAGCGGTGTGAGTGGAATGATATGACTTGCCCACACAAGCATACTGCAAACAACTCACATTGTCTCCCAGGAGATGTGTCTCCTGAAGGGCTATAATGGCTGGATGGAATTTGCGCAAATCAGAGGAGATCATGGTCCTTTTTAAAGGGTCATTCACTCCACACACATTCCATGAAACTATGGGTGTGGATACCATTGCAAACATTTAAAAATACATTGGAAGGGAATTCCTCTGGAGATCAGAGCAGTTCGGGCTACATGGTTGCCTAAGTGCATTGGATTATGTTGCATCAAAGAGCACTTTTTCGGCAAAGGGTTTGCACAATGGAAGCTCGGTGTTCGTAAAGGGTGGATATTCTCACGCAACTGCACGGCAAAACAGTAGAAAACAAAACAAAAGTAGAAAGAAACTGTATTGAGAGCCCTGGATCCAGCCATGCCATAGCGCACACAGCTAGAACTGTCCAGAAGCTGTAGGGTATGTGGCCTGTTCTGAATATTAACGCCAACAGGGCTTTGTAACAGTAGCCATGCAACCCATGACTTCATACGTCTTTTAAGCACCCGGGACGGTATCATCACCCGTGAGGGTCTGCGCTTCAAGTGAAAATAACTGATGTGAAAGAAAGAACAACGTTTCTGCGGTTTTCACTCGCTGTGTAAGCAACTATAGTTCCTCTTCAGACTGATAAACATAAAAGGGGAATAGACGCCCTGTTATCCCCTACATCTCTTCTGCCATATCTGGTTTATCCGGCTCCGTCATCACGGCCCTGGCGACGCAGAGCTTGCTCATTTTGATCCAGCCATGTCGCAGCATCTTGCGCATTTTCAAAAAAGTGGTTCTGTCCGTTGGCCGTCACTCTTAGCTTGGCTGGGAACATCATTGCATAGGATAATTGTAGCCTTTGTAGCTTTTTCTTAACATCTGCAAATTTCGATCGTCTGCGTTGTACTTCGGCAGAGAAATCTGGGTAAAATGAGATTTATGTGCCGTTATGTTTGATGTTGCCCTTTTCTCTGGCTAGTCTTAGTATCACCTCCCGGTCCTTGTAATTCAGGAGCCTGGCCAACATTGTTCACGGGGGGTTCCCAGGAGGAAGAGGGCATGGGGGCACCCTGTGTGCCCTTTCCACTGTGTAAATGGGAGAGAAAGCTTCTTTACCAAAAACTTCCTGTAGCCATTCTTCAATAAAGGTTGTGGGGTCACGTCCTTCCACTTTTTCAGGAAGTCCCACTATGCGCACATTATTGCGTCGCAGACGGTTCTCAATTTCGTCAGTTTTACTAAGGGCTTGAAAGGCATTTTGAGTGGTCATCCTGACATCTCTGTGAAGGGGGGGAAACGGGTCCTCCACGTCGCTCATCCGACCCTCCACTGCTGTGGTTCTTTCCCTGATTTTTTGTAGATCTTGGCGCATAAGGGACACTGTTTCTTTCAGCCCTTCAAATTTCTCCTTCAAATCATCTACAGAGGCAGTACATTTGTGCACAGCATGCAGGATTTCACTCAGAGATGGCTGGACATTGTCCTCTGTGGGGGAGTCAGATGGATCAGACATGGGATCCTGCTGCATGTCTAATGGCCCTGTGTCATCTAGCATGCTTGTATTTTCCCTGTTAGCCAGCTCAGAGATGTATAAGGGCTGGGGGGAGCCATGCAGGGGGGAATCAGAGCGCCCAGCCAGCTTTTGAGCATAGTAAAGCATGTCTCTGGATTGCTCCTTGTTTTTAGGGAGTTTGCTGGACTTACCCCCCTGTTCGGATCTCTTCTCTAGGCCGCACTGTGCTTTAGGAGGCTGAGACTGGCCGGCGCCATCTTGGTCAGCTTGGGACTCCCAGGCCTCGGTCTCCGTTCGGTTCCCCCGGGTCATCATCAGTTCAGGACGGTTAGCCAACAGCACCAGATGTCTCCAGGAGGTATCAGGCAGTGGTGAGGAGAGGATATTAGGCAGGATCATCAGCGGGAGCTCCGTGCAGCAGGTCTGCTCACATTCCTCATCAGGCCACGCCCCCCCACCAATTACTAATTTACTACCTAGAAATACTTTTTTTTTAGTTAAATGAATCAGATTGGGGTGCTGCTGCTGCATTCAAGCCAAGCTAAATGTAAAAAAAAAAAAAATTACACATCCAATATACAGTATGTCGCTGACACTGTCGGTGAAAATTGTACACCACATACATCTTGAAAGTATATCTTAACTGCTTGACCTTCTGAAGGTTTTACCCCCTTTATGAATAGCATTTTTTACTATGTACTATGCTACTCTTACTGGCAATTGCTTAGCCGTGCAATACTATACGCCAACAACATTTTTATAATTTTTTTAACATAAATAGAGCTTTCTTTTGGTAGTATTTGATCACCACTGGGTTTTTCTATTTTTTGAGATATAAATGAAAAAACACTGAAAATTTTAAAAATCAATATTTTATACTTTCTACTTTAGGCCAAAATGGATTCTGCTACATGTCTTTGGTAAAAAAAAAAAAATCCCAATAAGTGTATATTAATTGGTTTCCATTCAAGGTATAGCATCTACAAACTGGTATATATACTGGAATTTACGCAGATTTTACTTTCTGACTGTCTATCACATTTCTTGAGGTGCTAAAATGACAGGGCAGGATAAACACCCCAAAATGACCCTTTTTTGGAAAGTAGACATTCCAAAGTATTTGGTGAGAGGCATGTTGAGTCTATAGAAGATTTCATTTATTATAAGTTTTCGGACTATGACAAAAAAAAAAAAAATTTTACACAAAGTTGTCACTTGAATGCAATATTTCTCACACATGAGTATATGTGGAATTACACCCCAAAACACATTCTGCTACTTGTTCCGTGTATGGGGATACCACATGTGTGAGACTTTTTGGGAGCCTAACCACGTATAGGGGGCCAAAAACCAATGACCACCTTCATATTTTCAAAGGGCGTAATTTCCTTATTTTACTTCCTGACTACCTATCACAGCTTTAGAGGCCCTGAAATGCTGGGATAGTACAACCCCCCCTTCCCCCTAAATGACTCCTTTTTGGAAAGTAGACACTCCAAGATATTTGATAAGAGGCATGGCGAGTATTTTGCAGATCCAATTTTTTGTCACCAGGTTTTGAAAAATGAAATAAAAAATAAATTAGTTTTATTTCTTATTTATTTTCCAAAAACTTGTGACAAAAAATAAATGTGGGAGAAGTTGCAGAATGTGTTTTAGGGTCTAATTCCATGTATACCCAGGATGTGTGTGTGAGAAAAATCTCAGTAAAATTACAACTTTGTGTAAAAACAAAAAAAGTTTTTCTTTTTTTTATTTTACAAAAACCCTTGTCAAAAAATGAGATCCAAAGACTCAACATGCCTCAAATACCTTGGAAATTCTACTTTCCAAAAAGGGATTATTTGGGGGGTGTTTGAACTGTTTCTACCACACTCCTAATGTTGGGCATACATGCAATGTTCTTTTTTTTTATGTGGATGAGGAAATCTCTGCCAGAAAAGTGTATGGTATGGCCACCATTTTCCCTGACTATCTAACATCTTTCGAGATATTTCTGGAGAGAATTGCAGAATTGTGTGCACTTTGCCGTGCTGTACCCTAGATTTACACTTTACAAGTGTGTGGTAACAATGGAAGCATTCCTTGATTAAGAGACCAGGTTGACCAGGACAGGTTGGACAAAAAAAAAAAAGGGTGTCACATCTTATTCCACTTTGGGCTATAGCACCTTCTGGATACAAAAGGGCTGCGATGTTTGCTTCCTGAAATTTTAGGAAGGATCCAGTTCTTCCAGTTGCTTTGTAAATTACATAAGCATTATATAAAGCCAATTGAAATAAATATATAGAAACCTTTTTGTACCAGTGTCTAGCTTCGTCATTTGGATGTTGAAATCTACTCCTACCATATAAAGCTCATATTCGTGGACACAGAGAGGCTTTTCAACCACACCAGATGCCGTGGTAATTTGGACAGTCATGTCTGGGTGAATGGAAGTCAGGATGAATACATCCCATTTGTCCTTCCACTTTACTGTGAGTAGTTCATAATTCTATAGGCAGGCTTTCTCCCCCTTTCTAAGTCAAGTGTTAATGAGCCTTTGGGGGAAGCCCCTACAGCTGGGTTATATATTGCCACGGCAACCAATTTCTTTAATGAACAAATGTTGAAAAAAGTGGCATGCTTGCTTAAAAGTTGTCCACATACAAATGGTACCCCTTTAGAAACAAGTGTGACACCAAGCCCCATATTATGTTGTCACTGCTTACCATGTAGTCTCGGCCTACGAGGTGCTTTAGCTGTGTGTCCTTTCTTTCATAAATTGTAAAACAATATGTATAGCCTGTGGCCCTTTCAGTGAGCTTATACAGTTTGCCCTCATATCTGGCATGCTTGCTGGGGAGATATTGCTTAATTGCAAGCCTGCCAGTAAAATTATGTACTAGCTACTTGTCTACTCAGATGTTTTGCTGGACCATAAACACATCTGGACATTTTTGGGAATGGTAATTTACGAGGGGTCGAATTTTGTGTAGGTGATCATCGTCTGGGTCAGCCTGTGGACGACAGAGGGTATTTTCACTGAAATGCATGAAACGCATTATATGCTCATATCTATGCCTGGCCATTGCAGCATACAAAGTGGGCATATGATAAATCAGGTATGTGGACCAATATGACCGCAAGCCATTCTTTTTTTTAAATGTTCATATTAAGGGTTAGGCCTCAAAAAAAAATTAAATTCAGAAACAGTGAAAGATTTTCACTCAAATGGTCTAGTAAGGTATGAATTTGGGTTGGCAGTAATGTATTGTAAAGCATAAACATTAGTTTAATCCACAATCAAATTGTAAAGGTCTTCAGTGAAAAACAGCTAAAAGAAAAAATCAAGGTGCGTTGTTAAATTCACTGTTTCCACCTGAATCCCAGACTGGGCTGTGAATGGGGGAAAACAAGTGCTACTGATTCTGGGGGCAGCCAATTCGGGTTTGCAAGCACCTCTGGAAAGACACTGTGGGCTCTATGGGCCTGTGCTCTAATTCTTGGTGGCTGCATTTGCATTCCACTACTAGTGCTAGCCACCTCATCAGCTTGTACTGCACTTCTCATGCTCACCATTTCACCATGAGATATTGCAATGTTGGTGTCTAAAAGGCCAGGATGTACAAGGCTGCTGGTTCCTACCAGATCACCAAAAGGTAGTGCAGTGCTAGTACTGGCACTCTTCTATGTATTTCTAGCACCTTGGCAACCTGGGGTCGGGTATGCCTGGCTTTATCAGGGACCTGTTCTCCATCGTCTGAGCTAGCTGTCAGGGTGCCATTGCTTTCTACAGGTTCATATTCTGAGCCGGATTCTGTCAGTGAGGCTTCCCCTGCTCTCTCATCTGACATGCCCAAAATATGTAAATGTGCTACATTTACAGGTATCTAGTGGCGACTATGGGAAAAAGAGCTCCTGGCTAGCAATTAGAGACTGCTTGTGCACTAGAAGCAAAATGAACTGCTTGTGTTAGGAGAGATCAGGCCTAATCTTGCTAACACTGCAGTTTTGTGTACAATGTATCAGAGGTGGCAGTGATCAGAAAAATTATACTCACACTGCACTTGTTGGGGTGATGGGAGGACTAAAGTGCTGGCGGTGACACTATCGCTGCAAACTGATGTTCCTAGTGACACAAATACAGTGATAAGTGCAGTTTACTGACACTGACGCTGGATGACATGGGTAATAAAAGGGTTAATGGAGGGTGATCAAGGGGTTAAATGTGCCTGAATAGTGTGTCTAGGTGTAAATGTGTTGCTTTTACTCATTGTGGTTTTACTTTCTTCTGTTCCTGAACCGAAAAGGGCTCAGGAAGAGAAGAACCCAGAACATCCTTTGTCTATGTTCACAAACAAGACATAGGGTCATTCTGTGATTGACTACAGCCAATTAGTAGGTTCCAGCCATTGGCTGGGACCTGCTTACAAACTTGTGCTGTAGCCAATGACAGTACGGATCAACAGATGCGCATGTGTGCCCACAAACCCTTATGTCCCCAGTGACCTACAGTTCATTGTCCAGTGGGGCTGAGCCCCTCGCCCCCAGTAAAACTACTGGGGGTGGGCGGCAAGTAGTTAAGCATGTAATTTAAAGGATTGGTGTTTTTCCCATATCACCCTCGAAGTTGCACTTAATGAGCCATCTTCCCACCACTCAGGGCCATCTTTAATAATGATTGAACCCTGGGCAAAAAATTTCTTAGGGCCCCCCCTCCATGCAATTTCGCTCTCCACCTGCTCTGAGACATACAATAAATAGCAGCTAGACTCAAAATGCTTTTACTGAATCAGATCAGGCAGCGAATCCGATTGGTTGCCAGAGGTTACAGTGTATCATTACCTCTCACTGACTGGTTGCTAGAGGTAACAACACACATTACGGCTCACTGATTAGTTGCTAGAGGTTACAGCACATGATTTCTGCTTGTTGACTGGTTGCTAGAGATTACTGTGCATCAATACTGCTCACAGGTTGGTCGTTAGAGGTTACTGCACATCATTACTGCTTACTGATTGGTTGATAGAGGTTACAGCACATCATCTCTTCACTGCCTACACACTATGGACTGGGGAGGTGAGGGGACCCATTAATAGAATACTCCTAGGGAACCTAGGATCAGTGGCAGTGCTGGGGGGAGGGGAGGGTGTGATCAATGGCAATGCTGATTTTTTTTTTTTTACCGACTACCAATATAAAGAGGAGTTTCAACACTGGACACCAATGTAATAGGGGTTTACACTGACCACTAATGTAATAGGGGTTTACACTGACCACTAATGTAATAGAAGTATTCACAGTAACCACAAAATTAAAGGAGGGATTTACACTGACCACCAGTGTAAGGGGGACATTCACACTGGCCACTAGTGTGAATGAAAGGATTCTACACCAAGCACCAATGTAATGAGAACATTTACACTGACCACCAATGTAACTAAGACATTTAGCCTATGTCCACATTTGTTTGTGTTGGGAACGCAAGCAAAATCGCTTTCTTGACACCACAGAAACGGGCTGCCCTTTAGCAGATACACAGCAGTGCCATCAATTGTTAATGGCACCCTCACGCATCTGCTGACATGTGCTGTGGCACTGTGTGATTTTAAAAAAGGGTTTGGGACTTTCTTCTGCATTTGTAGTGCATAGACTAGCCTAGACATAGACTGATTGAAATGAATGGGCTGCCCTATACCTGACCTACATCTTTATCCACCCTGTCAGTACACCTTTGCATCCTAAAACCCCTGCTAATATCTGCACCCCAAACCTCCCCCATCCTTTCCACTCCAACCCTCCCCCTTTACCTCTACCTGCCTTTTCTGCTCATCTTTGCACCCACCTTCCTTACCTCCATACATCCCCTCCTTGCTCACCTGTGCACCCCAAACTGTAATTCCTTCTCTGCCTACCTCTGCACACCCCACACTACCCCCCTCGCACCACCACCAATTTGCTTACCTTTGCAGAACAGACTGATGGTAGGCTTAAAGATCACAGTTGTAGGCAGGACTTTCGAGCATGCCCCTTTATCTCCCCAGTGGGCAGCATTCAGTATAGGTGATGGTGGATATGACCTCAGGGGGGCATGATATACATTTGAATACCACCTCTATTTACATATGAATTCTGGTCTGCCACTATTTACATATGAATTCTGCCGCTATTTACATATCAATGCCGATATTTACATGTAATCACAGGGTCTGCAGGTGAGTAATCTGTACACAACAATAGGGCAGAGCTGGGCAGCATTAGTAACAGAACTTCACACTGAGATATCAGGATATCAGGACACAGCACGGGACTAAAACCTCAAGGGATGAGGGAATTTAAACTGGGATAGTTAGCAAGTATGAGGCAGCTGCTTTGGGCCCCACAACAATGGCAGGGCCCAGGGCAGATGCCCCTTTTGCCCTGCCTTAAAGATGGCCCTGTTCCCACTTTATTGTATCTTTTATCTTTTGCTTTATTAAATGCCCCCCTTGGTAAAGCCTCACTCCTGATGCTCTTGCCTTTAAAATGTCCAGAGTTTTTAGTATCAATATTCATCCCATAGTCTTCAACAGGGTTCACTGCTAAGTTCAGGTTTTGCAAATTATAAACAGGAATTGGTGACCCCTTCACTAATTTAATCAATTTGTCCACCTGTGTAAAACCACTGCAGAGAGCAGGTAAGTATAACATGTTTGTTATTTAACCCCCCCCCCCCCCCCAAAGCTTTATTACCACTTTAAGTTCCAAAGATACCGCTAAAAAAAGCACTGCTTTTATTTTGAAATTGTGTGGGATGGACACATTCATTTTGTTTGTGCATGCTATGGAGAATTATGTTTATGAATTTAAAAAGAGGACTTTCTGCTGTCTGTGTCTCACACTTTTCTATAAAACTGTCAAAAATGAATATAAATTCACATCTTGGCAGCTGTGAAGAAAGACTTATGTCACATCTAATTGCATGCCAAGCCAAATGGGCATTTCGATTAGAGACTAAAATGCCACTTCATCAAAGTGACACTGTTGAATGTTTTTAACTATTCATGCCTTTGGAGTCCAAAAAATGATTTTGATTACTTAAAATAAAAATGTACCTGGTAGCAATGTATTCAGATTTAAAGGCTAAGTTCACCTTTTCAGCATAATTTTACTTTTCATAATAAATAGAAGCCTTTTGTAATGTCATTTCTGCCCCAGCCACGATCCCAATGTGCTTATCTCTCACTCACCTTGTCTATAGAAGCTTTGAAAATTCATATGTTTAAAAATGTTTTTTGCTTCCATCACTTTCTGTAGATCATGTAACATCCAGGAAGCTTTGAATCCCAGCATGTGCTGTCTTGCTGCATCACAGAAGAGGGTGTGTTTACCACTCTGGACCACACCTCCCTCATTACTATACTACCTTGCACCAACTTTCTGTACAATCTGATTGTACAAACTCCTTTAGACCCCTTTCACACTGGAGCGCTGCTAAAACAGCCACTAAAGCGCCGGTCATTTTTGCAGTGCTTTAGCGGTGTTTTAGCGGTGCTTTTGCAATGCTTTTTGGGTGCTAGTGGGGAGCTTTTTTTAAGGTCACATGACAAAGTGACCAAAATAAATGAAAAAAATACCTGTTTTGCAGAGCTTACAAAGCGCTTTTAGACTCGATTCACACCTATGCATGTTGCTTTTGAGCGTTTTTGGAGTTTTTTTTGTCATGCTTGCCACGTTTTTGAGCAGCGTTTTTGTAGCGTTTTTACAGCGTTTTTGCTGAGTTTTTGCCGTGTTTTGCGTTTTTTTTTAGTTTTTTTTTTAGACTGTATACAGTTTAAAAAAAAAAAAAAACGCATCAAAAACGCTGCAAAAACGCTGTAAAAACGCTGCAAAAACGGTGCACTTGCGTTTTTGATGCTGGTCCATTGAATTCTATTACATGCAAAACGCTGCATTTTGCATGAAAAAAAGTCCCTGACCCTTTCCAAAAATGCAGAGGTACAAAAAGGCATTGATGTGAACATGTTCCATAGGAACCCATGTTAAAAAATTCCCATGCATTTCTGCAAAATGCATCAAAAAACGCGCTAGTGTGAATGGAGCCTCAATGTGCTTTGGAAGCACTGCCCATTTACTTCAATGGACAGGGGTGTTTTTGAAGCGCTATATATAGCGCTCCAAACATGCCCCAAGGATGCTGCTTGCAGGACTTTTTCTACCGTCCCACAAGCGCACCGTCCAGGTGTAAAAGCACCTATTCAAATGAATAGGAGGCAGTTTTCAGGCGCTTTTCAGCCCTTTGAAAACCGCCTCAGTGTGAAAGGGGTCTGAGATCTACATCATCTATGTAGTGCAAGGGCCTGTCTGACTTGATACAAATTGAATGGATTGTTCATATGTGTCCTCCTATTCCATAGTTTTGATAAATCTAAAGGAAATTGTAAATAGATCATCTTTATACAAGTACATATGAGGGAGTGGATAGAGACACTCAGCCCTCAGGCCCCGTTCATGTCTCCATGTTCCTTCGCCTGTTTTTTTTTTTTTTTGGGGGGGGGGGGCATTGTGGAGCATTTTCGCTCACCTTTTCACTTAAATGGGCTGACCTATGTGTAACGATCACCCCAAAGAAGCTCCAGAACTTTTTTGGTGTGTTTTTAACCATGCTTTTTGGTGCATTTGTATCACATTTGTCACATAGCAAATGCACGCCTGGAGTGCCATTAACATTTAACAACAATGCAAGTGCAATGTATGTTTGCACTGTGTTTGCAAAACACAGGACAAAGCATGTGTTTTGTATGTGTTTTTTTTATGCATTCATAAACACGCAGACATTAATGGATCTTCATTGTTCTTGTGTAAACACACCAATTTCACTTTCAGGCCCCCCTTCACACCTAATGTAGAGGCAGTGCATGTTTTTAGGCTCATTTTAACAGTGACACACAAAGGGCAGTCCACTGATTTCAAAGTAGAAAAATAGCTCATGAGACATTTGGGTGTATTGCAGTTTGCATGTTTTTTACTGTGCATTTTGCTGCGTTTTTTCACTTGCTTTTTCATTTGGCAAAATGTGTGTTTGCTTCTGTGTTTGGGGTGCCATTAACAATTAATGGCCAGAAGTGTGACTAGTTCATTTTAGGTGTATAAAAGTGGCCATACACTATACAATCTGATTGTATAATCTCTGTACGATCTCCTTTAGATTTACCAAAATTATGTAATAGGAGGACACACCATCTATCCAATCACTCTGTATCAAATTAGGCAGATCCTTGCACTACATAGTTGATGGTAGATCTAAAGAAGATTTTACAATCAGATTGTATAATATATAGTGAGCTTTACATACTTACAAGACACACTTCTCCTGTTTTTCAATACTACAGCTCCATCCACGTAGGCTGCTATCTGATCATCCAGCACCTGTGTGATTGATGCAGGGAGAAAGAGAGGTACAAAACAAGTAAAGGGCCGTACACATCTGACGTTTTGACAACAAACATGCAAATTAGCTGTTTTGAAGCAACATCCGACCGTGTGTACACTCCATCAGACAAACTTTTTCAGTTTCCATCGGACTTTTGTTGGCTGTGTGAACGGACAATCTTTCCGGCAACAAAAGTCCGATGGAGCAAAGTCTGATCGTGTGTACACAAAGCCATCGGACTTTTGTACAAACTACAGTACTCAGCCGCGAGAATGTTTCCAGCGTGATCGGATCGCGCTGGTTCTCGGCGGCAGGGTACTGTACATCTCGCACTAGCTGTAATAGGAAAAACACATTTTCATACTGCGGCGGGCGCAAGAGGGAATTCCCCTCTGGGGGAATACCAAGCCCTTCGGTCTGGTATGCATTTTAAGGGGAACCCCCTACGCCGAAAAAACGGCGTGGGGGTCCCCCCAAAGTCCATACCAGACCGTTATCTGAGCACGCAGCCTGGCTGGTCAGAAAAGGGGGTGGGGACGAGCGAGCACCCACCCCTCCTGAGCCATACCAGGCTGCTTGCCCTCAACATGGGGGGTGGGTGCTTTGGGGGAGGGGGGTACCCTGCGGGCCCCCCACCCCAAAGCACCTTGTCCCCATGTTGATGAGGACAAGGGCCTCTTCCCGACAACCCTGGCCATTGGTTGTCGGGGTCTGCGGGCGGGGCGCTTATTGGAATCCGGGAGGCCCTTTTAATAAGGGGGCCCCCAGATCCCGGCCCCCCACCCTATGTGAATGAGTATGGGGTACATCATACCCCTACCCATTCACCTAGGGGAAAAAAGTGTCAACAAAAAACACAGTACACAGGTTTTTAAAGTAATTTATTAGGCAGCTCCGGGGTCTTCTTCTGACTTCGGGGGTCCTCTTCCGACTTCGGGGGTCTCTCCGGCGTCTTCTCCCGGTGTCCGCATCTTCTGCCGGCTCCACCGCTATCTTCTGCCGCTCTTTTGCCAGCGGTGGCCCAGACTTCTGGATCATCTTCTTCCCTCTTCTCTTCCAGAGATGTTGACACGACGCTCTCTCCAGCCGGAATGCTCTCTGTGCGTTCCGCAACGGACTTATATAGGCGGTGACTGGGAGGTCATAAGGGGGCTGGTCATAGGATGACATGACCACGCCCCCTTATGACCTCACAGTCCGAGCATGCCTCAGGACTGTGATGTCATAGGGGGGTGGGGTCACCGCCTATATAAGTCTGTTGCGGAGCGCACAGAGAGCATTCCGGCTGGAGAGAGCGTCGTGTCAACATCTCTGGGGGTCCCCACCCCCTTTCCTGACCGGCCGGGTTGGATAAGGGTCTGGTATGGATTTGGGGGGGACCCCCACGCCGTTTTTTCAGCGTAGGGAGTTCCCCTTAATATCCATACCAGATCTAAGGGCCTGGTATGCCCCTGGGGAGGAATCCACGTCGGTTTTTTTATTTAAAATTTGGCGTGGAGTTCCCCCTCAAGATTCATACCAAACACAGTGCCTGGCATTGGCGGGGATCCAAGTCAGATCGCCGCACCAGTGTCAGCCCGGCTCGCAAGGTGTCAATCTCACCAATAAAAGATTGACACAATATCAGACAACAATACAGCAGTTGACCAAAGGGTGGTGGTAAAGAGCTGAAAAACCACATGATATGGTGAAAAGTGGCTGGAAAAGTCCTATCGTCTGTATGCAAGACAAACTTTTGGGCAACGCCCTTTGTACAAAAATCCAAGGGAAAGTTTGTACAAAGTCCTATCGTGTGTATGGGACTTAAGACCCTGGTTGTTTATTCAGTTAGAAAGGTGATCGCTGATTTCATTGGAAATGCCTGCACCTGCAGAGGTGGGTTGGAGTGATCTCCTGTAGGGGGAAAGGCAGGTGCTGAGTGTGTGTTAATGAAGTCAGCTGGTAAACAACTTCCTGTTTCTTAAAGTCAGCTGAAGAACTCCTTCCCATGTCTTACTGGTTTTCACAACCTAAGGTCCAGCCAGGAAGTAGAAGTTTTCCATACAACAAACTGGACACCGAGGTAAGGGCTGTAGGAAAAATATAATTTTTTTTTCTTTTCAGCAAAAGAAGTGCATTAATGCTATATTGGTACATAAAGAAGCTGGAATTTAAAAAAAAAAAGAGAACATTGCCTTCAACCACTCTCCGGCCATGCTATAGCCGAAAGATGGATACAGTATGGTCATCCAGTTCTTGGAGGGCATCTATTGCCATCCTCCCAGAATCCTGCCCTCCTGCGGGCCCTGGACATGCATCGGGCGCAATCTGTGATCGCTGTGTCTTTTGGACACAGCTGATCACAGATCAAGGTAAAGAACCAATCACAGCGAACCTTTACCATATGACCAGCTGTGTCCAATGTAAACAAATGCCAGTTATAGTCATTTCCTTTCCTCAGTGCTGTCACTGTGTGAGGAAGGCCGATAACCGTCTTTCCTGTGACAGCAGACATTTACACTGATAATCAGGGCATGGCACTGAATCAGTGCAGCCCCATCAGTGCCAACCAGTGTCCATCAGTGCAGCATATTAGTGCCCATTAGTGTCACGCTATCAGTGCAGCCTCATCAGCGCCTCTTCATCAGTGCCCATCTGTGAAGCTTATCAGTGTCCATTAGTGCTGCCTCATCAGTGTAGTCTCATCAGTGCCCATCAGCAGCTCCTCATCAGTGCTGCCTTATTAGTGTAGTCTCATCAGTGACCATCAGTGCTGCCTCATCAGTGCAGCCTTCTCAGTGTCCATCAGCGAAGCCTCCTCAGTGTCCATCAGTACAGCCTCATCGGCGCACATTTGTGAATACAAAAAATTACTTATTTGCAAAATTTTATAACAGAAACAAAGGAAAAAAGTTTTGTTTTTTTCAAAATTGTTGGTCTTTTTTTGTTTGTTTAGCAAAAAAAAACAAACCCAGTGGTGAATAAATACCATCAAAAGAAATCTCTCTGTCTCAAACAAATTATATAGATGTCATTTGTGCCCAGTATCCTCTACATCCACTACCAATTTTTAAATTGCAAGCAATTTATAGCATTATTTCTACCTTGAGTTAGATACAAACAAATTTGTTTTCCTAATAGAAATAAGTGTATAAGGGAGCCCACACCACCAAGCACTTCAGGGCACAGTTTCAATCAGCACTATTTTAACTGGGTAAATATAAAAATTTTATTGGGTCATGAATAAAACTAGTCTGTGGGCAGCTGTTATAAAATCTTCAAACAAAGATCCACCAAAGAATACATGCAACAAACACAACCATTAATTGATGTAAACTGAAAATAAATGCAGTGCTGGTGATAGATGAACGAAAACAGTTCAAATGAGAGATCAATGGGATGGTGCTCTGCTGTGAAATAGACTCTCACTCTGTGTGCAAATCCCGCTCCCTATGAAATTGATTCTTATGGCAAGTGTAGAGCTTGATTGCATGATCTCATCAATTCTCCTCATAGACCGTTGTTAGCGCTGATGAATGATTCTGGGCAGGCTGTATCTGGACATCAGGAAATTAATGGCTCATACCGCTGATCGTTCCGTGTATGGTGTCCACTGCCTGATCTTCCGCAACAGAAATCCTGGAGGTGATGCTGTGATCTCACAAAACAAATTGTAGCCCCATAGCATGATCCTGTAAAATGATTTATTGGTCAAAAGAAACTTTTTTTAAAACCACATGCGCTATGTGCATAGGTTCAGAACTTGATGGTTACAAAGCTGTCAGCTCAAACACCGGATGATAGGGTATTAGCTGTGTGCTCTCTCTTTCAGGATAGCAGCTAATTGGAACCCCCTCTAATCTCTCCGGCAGCTTAACTGACCCTAGTTGGATGCTGTGTGCTCAATCCCTAAGGGTTCCAATTAGCTGCTATCCTGAAAAAGAGAGCGCACAGCTAATATCTTATCAGCGGGATAAGCCATTTATTTCCTGATGTCCAGATACAGCCTGCCCAGAATCATCCATCAGTGCTAACAACAGTCTATGAGGAGGATTGATGAGATCATTCAATCAGGCTCTACACTTGCCGAGGTCTGGTAAGTGTTCATTTCATAGAGAGCGGGATTTGCACACAGAGTGAGAGCGGGTGCCTGAGAGTCTATTTCACAGCGGAGCACCATCCCATTGATCTCCCATTTGAACTGTTTTCGTTCATCTATCACCAGCACTGCATTTATTTTTAGTGTACATCAGTTAATGGTTGATGTAGGAGCACTGTTTGTGTTTGTTGCATGTATTTGTTTTCTTGTTTACTACTTTTACCACTGCTCATTTGCTGGTAATGTGTATAAAATGCATAGGAGGCAGTGATGTATTTGATTGTACAAAATTATTTTATTGGCTTTTTTTTTTACTATTAGTCGAATCATCTATTTAAGGGGTTAAGAGCCATCAAAGAAATAGGCAGCACAAATATATAATAAAGTCTGAATATGGTCAAGATAACATGATCAGAGTCATAGCATGAAATCATTGTACAAAGGGAAACATTTCTCCATAGCCAAACATAGCCATTACCTAGGGCAACAGGTTGCCAAGAGCTGCATATAGTTTCCCACACATAATGTTGCTGGATGTCAGTAAATGATTATCATGGATAATGAACAATTTTAAACTGCGGATCTTCTTGCCCATGCTGTTTGGTCAGGTCCTCAATGCTGTACCTGCACAGTTTATGTATTATTGTTGATGGAACATTGTAGTCTGCACTAAACCTCTCTGGTTATATACACCTAAAACCAAACTGTAATGCCCCGTACACACGGTCGGATTTTCCGATGGAAAATGTCCAATCGGAGCGTGTTGTCGGAAATTCCGACCGTGTGTGGGCTCCATCGGACATTTTCCATCGGATTTTCCGACACACAAAGTTGGAGAGCAGGAGATAAAATTTTCCGACAACAAAATCCGTTGTCGGAAATTCCGATCGTGTGTACACAAATCCGACGGACAAAGTGCCACGCATGCTCAGAATAAATAAAGACATGAAAGCTATTGGCCACTGCCCCGTTTTATAGTCCCGACGTACATGTTTTACGTCACAGCGTTTAGAACGATCGGATTTTCCGCCAACTTTGTGTGACCTGTGTATGCAAGACAAGTTTGAGCCAACATCCGTCGGAAAAAATCCTAGGATTTTGTTGTCGGAATGTCCGAACAAAGTCCGACCGTGTGTATGCCCTATAAGATGAATGGTGACAGTTTGCCAAACTCTTCCAGTTAACAGTATTTGAAGTGCTGACCCAGAATAGGAAAAGTGTCTTTTTCTTTCTCCACTCCACCACCATAGCCTTGGTGTGTCTTGTTTGGGAATAAAATTGGGTGATTCAAGATAGTTACCATAGAAATGCAAAAGGTAAAATTCTGTCCCTAAAATCTGTGTGTCACAGCAGTCTTCTTTAAGATGCTTGAAACACTTTTAAGTCATTCCAGCCATCCAGGGCAAAACACCAAGTTTGCTCCAATCCTCCTAGATTCTCAAATAAAATATTTGGGTTTAAAAGCAGACATTATTTCAGTGTTCATTATATAGTGCAGGTTAGCAATCAGACTTGGTTCTGTAACTTTTCCCAACTTAGTCAGATTACCCCATCTTGGCACCAATGTAGATATTTAGTAAGGAAGAGTGACCTCCCCCATGTTTACCTGTCCTTCGGTTAGTGTCTCTCGAAGGGACTCATTGTGTTCTTCGGGCGGCACCATTTTTTTGCTTTTCGTGCATAGTGGAATTCATTGTGATTGATGCTGGATTTACATCAGGGAACATGTTTTTATTTTTTTAAATAAAGGACTTGTCAAAAACTGTGTTTGTGTTTTTATTTACGTAAAAAAAAACTGGGGAATGTGTACTGTTACTATGTACCCCATACTCATTCACATGGGGGGCGGGATGTGGGGGCTTCCAGATTCTGATAAGTCACCTCCCATACCCCCACAATCACTGGGCCAGGGTTAAAGGGAAGAAGCCCTTGTCCTCATCAATATGAGGACAAGGTGCCTTGGGGGATCAGCCAATGCACCCCCCCATTTTGATGGCAAGTGGCCTGGTATGGTCTCGGGGGGGGGGGGGGGTGTCCACTCACCCCTCCCCCCTCCCCCCCTTTCCCAGCCTTTTGGGTTGCATGCTTGGATAAGAGTCTGGTATGGATTTTGGGGGGGATCACACATCCATCATAAATTTTTTTTTTTTTTATTTTTTTTACATTTTGGCATGAGGTTCTCCTCAAAATTCATGAATTGGGGGGGACCTCCACTCTATTTTTTTATTGTTTAACTGGCACTTGTTGTGCTTTTGTTCTGCTGTCAGTGCGGAATCCCACTGACAGCAGATGAATCATGGTTGTTGTGTGGCGGCTGCCCGGTCCTTAATAATCAGTTAAACTTTATGAAACAAAAAAAAACAGTTATTTGCACAATGAATTCAGACCATTCCTTATGTTATCGAATGGATTTCAAAATATAATGTCATCCAGGGGGCGTGGCCTGCTGCGAACCAGGATGGCTGCCTGAATTCCGAGCTCCGCTCCACAGCCTGGAGAACGGCAATCCTCAGCTACCTTCCTCCCCACAGCTTACACCACCGGAGCGGGGGAGGACCGGGGACACTCCAGGGCATGTCGCAGCGACGTTACAAGCCGCTGAATCCCTGCTGTTTGACTGATTATTATGCGGCGGCCACCGCCATGCAAGGGACCCAAGATGGCACCGACACCAGTAACAGCCACGGCTCCTATGATGGCTCTGATTGCCTACCAGCTGCCCCTACAGCGCTGCCTCGTCAAGGAGACCCAGCCACAGCATCCACAAAAGAAAGTATGGACACCCACCCTCCTCCAGAGGAGCCCCTAGGAGGACTTCACCCTGACAGAGGTAAGAGGCTGGCTACCTACCCTGCACACTCCCCAAACAAGGAGCCACATGCTAAAAAGCAACTATGGTCCCATGTTGTTGCAGGGACACAGGGATCCCAAAATGCTCCCTCCCTGGCTGCTATCCCTGCCACCGATAACACTGTCTCTGAAGCAACACTGAAATCTATGCTTCTTACACTGCAGCAAGATTTACATAGGGAGCTTCAATTTTCAATATCCCAGATGCAAGACAGGATAGACTGCATAGATGAGCGTACAGATGCTCTGGAAGAAAATTTTCAGGATTACTCTAAAGCGCACAATGAGCTGTTAGATGCACATGATCACCATACGGAAGAAATCCACCACATTAAAATGAAATTAGCGGATTTAGAAGACCACCCTAGGTGAAACAATATCAAATTCAGGGGCATCCCTGAGTCGGTCAAACCGAACTAAATAACACTATACTTGCAGCAACTCATCTCCACCTTACTCCCACGTCTCTGCGCCCATGATACATTAATTGACCGGGCCCACAGAATCGCTAAACTGCTACACCTTTCAGATGACATCCCTAGAGCTGTTTTGGCGCGTATACATTTCTTCCATGTTAAGGAACAAGTTCTCTCCGCAGCCAGATCCTCAAAGCCCCTGCTGGCCCCCTACGCTAATATTAAACTATTCACTGATCTGTCTCCTGCCACAATGGAATTGCGCAGAGCTTTTGCCCCAGTTACATCTATTCTCCAGCAGAAAAAAATAGTGTATAGATGGGGCTTCCCAACGAAACTACTGGTTACTCACCAACAGAAGATCATCCCTATTCTCACTCCGAAAGATGGCTACAAGAAACTCACCAACTGGCCTTCACTTTTTTTCTCACCACCCCTCAAGTTGTGCTAAACACACGGTTCTTTGATTTTTGATATCATTACAGATTATTCAACAACTGCTTTATTTCTTTTTCAGAATTTTAAAATTGTTTGTACTTTAGCAACTGATTAGTTTTTTTTGTTCATCTTCATGTAGCACATACAGCTTTGATTTATCTGTCTGTGTATCTCCCAACTCTCAGCGGTAGGTGAAGTCTCTCTCCCTCTGCCCAGGCCCTCATAATTGCTCTGCTATCATGGTGCTCTCAATCACCTCCCTTAATGTAAAAGTACTAAACTCGCCATTTTAAATGCAACCTTCTATGGCAGGAAGCATTACAACAGCATGCAGATGTAATCTGTGTTCAAGAGACACACTTTTCTAAACTTAAACAACCCCAATGTATTCACAAAAAATATCCCCACTGCTTCTTTGCGAACGCCTCTAAGAAAAAGAGAGGAGTGATGATTGCCATTAATCCGGCAATAGATTTCAAACTCCACCATTGTGAAAGTGATGAGGATGGCAGATTCTTAATCCTATCAGCCATGTTTGACAACCACCCTCTCACTTTAGTCAACATTTATGCCCCCAACACAGCATAAAAAAAATTGTATGTCAACCTCCTTGCCAAATTGACTCCATTTAGATCTTCACTCTTAATAATTTGTGGAGACTTTAATGACGTAATTGACCCTTCTCTAGATACTTCCCATCCTTCACGATGTAGGCCCTCAGCATTATCCACTATTCTTAAACGAGAGGATTTATATGACTCCTGGAGGTGCATGCACGATATGGCGAGAGACTACACCTACTTCTCCCCACCACATCAATCTTATTCTCGAACTGACATGTTTATAACAGATAAGCATCTACTACAGTTTATCACTGCTTCCCATATAGGAACTATATCGTGGTCTGATCACGCTCCAGTCACGATAAAGCTAGCATTCCCTTCACAAACCACCAGACATATGGTTTGGAGATTGAACACATCTCTCCTTAACAATCCCAATTTTGAATCTCAGATACAGTCAGAGATTGACAATTATTTCCAGCAAAATATAAATTCTGTAACTGATCACGCTATTCCTTGGAATGCTCATAAGGCTTGTCTGAGGGGTCTTTTCATAAAACTTGGGGCCCAAGCAAAAAAACAACACTCCCATACTACTGAGTCCCTCCTAAAACAAATTCGATCTCTTGAACTCATGAACAAGAGAGCCCCTTCTAGTAAAATCTCCTTAGAATTTAAACATCTTAGACTCCAGCTCAGTAATCGCCTTCGCAAAAACTTTGACTATTACATAAAGAGACTTTGATTTATATACCTACTCATCAGCCAATAAGCCAGGGAAATTTATGGCCAGACAATTTAAAAAACAAATTTCCAACAAGAGAATCGCCTTTCTCACTGGTTCTCAAGGACAGCGCCTGACGTAATCCGCTAGATATTGCCAATTAATTTGGCAATTTCTACACAAAACTTTACAATCTTACGGAAATAGACCCCCAATCTGCTCCCTCCCAAACTGACATAACAAAATTTCTATCCTCTATTTCTTCAGAACAACTTGACCTCTTAGCAACCCCTTTCTCACAGGATGAAATCCAAAAATTGATAATAAACTTACCACTACATAAGGCACCAGGACCTGATGGACTGCCCAATGAGTACTATAAACGCTTCACCCAACCCTTAGTCCCCCATCTATGCAACGTGTACAACCAATTTGCTAACACAGGTATAACACCTAAGGAATTCCTCGATGCCTTAGTGGTCACCATTCCCAAACCGGGAAAGTCTCCAGACAACCCTGCCAATTACCGCCTGATCTCACTCCTCAACACAGATACTAAACTTTATGCCAAACTCCTTGCACAACGCCTCTCCACTATCAACCCCCCAGATTATTCACCCTGACCAAGTGGGATTTGTGCCCAGCAGACAGGCCTCAGATGAAACCAGACATTTCATTGACCTTATCCAATGGATGGAACATATTCAAGCGCCTTCTCTCTTCCTATCTTTGGATGCAGAGAAGGCATTCAATAGGGTTTATTGGCCGTATATGGAGGCAGTGCTCCGCAAATTTGGACTGTCGGGCACCTTTCTTACTGGCATATTAGGTTTATACACTCACCCATCTGCGCGCATTTGGACTTCGGGTGTCGTCTCCAACCCCTTCCAGATTACTAATGGCACCAGACAGGGGTGCCCGTTGTCCCCTCTAATATTTGCCATTATAATGGAACCCTTAGCACAGTTCATTAGATTTGACCCATCGATCTCGGGGATAAAAATTGGAGAAGTTGATCACAAAATTGGCCTATATGCAGATGACGTGATTATAGCCCTAACCAATCTTTTGTTGTCCCTTCCTGCAGTCCAAAGAGTTCTGGAGATGTTCAGTGCCGTATCCATGTTTAAGTTGAATCACAGTAAATCCCTAATGCTTAATCTTGGCCTAGATCCTTAGACTGTAAAATCCATTAACTCTACCTCACCATTTGCTTGGGCCCCCAACTGCTTTCTCCCATATTTGGGAATCCATCTAACATTCCCTAGCCAGATACTATTGAGAACCAACCTAGAAGACCTCGTGGGCAAGCTCACACGGCTAGTACTGAGTAAGGTTCCAGCCTCTTGGGCTGGTAGGGTAGCTCAGGCAAAAATGTATTTACTTCCCAATGTTTTATATTTTTTTCCGTACAATACCCGTACCTCTGGCACAAAACCAGATCAAGAAACTCCAAGGGATAAATAATGGTTTCATTTGGCAACAAAAACGACCTAGAGTAAAAAAAGCTATACTTGTAACCCCAGTTCAACACAGGGGCTTGGTTGCACCAGACATCCAAGCATATCACCGAGCAACTATTTTAGACCAATTGAAATCTTGGTGGTCAGATAACCACCACACAACCTGGAAACAAATTGAAGCCACCATACTGCTTATGAACATTAAACTCTTCCTCGCTGCGTTATGGCTTAACCTTCATCCTAAGCGATACCCTCTCGATACCATCATGTCCTCCATAAGAGTTTGGTCCGCACTACTGCAACTCACTGGAGGGATTTCAGTGGACACTCTAACAACGTTACCCATTGAGGCGATGCACCTTATCTTCCCTGACTTACCCCTTTTGGAGTGGACAAAAGCCGGCATCACCACCTTTTGATATGCTTTTCTCGCCTACAGGTTTGCATACCTTCGAACATCTAACACACCAGTTTGGTCTATTCAAACACACTTTCTTTCTCTACTTGCAGATTAGATCCAGCCTGTCAAAATTGCACTGGTCACCCTCGGACTGTGTCTTGCTCCCCCTGATCAAGTTCTACAACTTGGATACATCCAAGACCAAAGGAATCTCTTTAGTGTATAAACTGCTCACCAAGCCAGCTACCAACCTGCTATCTTCCTCCACGCAGTATTGGTCCTCTTTGTTGGATCATCCACCTCCAGTTCTACAGTGGCAGAAAGCGCTCACATTGTCTCTACGCCTATCTCACTGTATTAACCATTGGGAATCACTACAGAAGCTTTTTCACAAATGGTACTTTACCGCGGAAAGGCTAGCGAGGATATATCCGAATACTTCGTCCAAATGCTGGAGAGGCTGTTATAAAACTGGATCTCTTTCACACATATGGTGGGAGTGCCACCTCATCAGGAATTTTTGGAGGAAGGTGCAGAATCTGACTGGATCTCTGTGTGGTTTCTCCCCAGCTATGTCTCCACTCGACCTGCTCCTGGGTCTCTCAATCCCCGCATGGCCAAAACACTTACAAACGCTGGTTACACACATCCTAATAGCAGCGAGACTAGCAATTGTGAAGAAATGGAAATCAACCGATCCGCCCTTATTAAAAGATACCATTCGATTACTCAACCTGCACTTCCAGATGGAGTTTTCCTTCACCAAGGCCAATATGTCCGTTAATAGATTTAATAACACCTGGAAATTCTGGATCTCTGACCCAAGAAATTCACCACTGTGCTAGCAATATTAACTTTTCCTGGATTGGATCCCACGTCTTTCACCCCGTCCATCACATACCCCTACAACACCTCGCTATGATAATCAATGCAGTTCCCATTGTTTATCCTAATACCATTATTACCCATGGGAGTTCATCTCCTCTCTAGGCTAACAGACTGCTACAATGATAAGCTTTTCTATGTCTTTGTTATACAAATGTTTATCTAATGCTATACCTTTTAGTCTTGATGTAGCTTGATAGAGGCTACTTATAAATACTCTCTTACCATTTTTGCTGTTTATTTGTGCATAAATACACCAGGGTATGCCCAATTGGTGATGTTCTGTATTCCTTTTTCTTCTTACAATGCAATAAAAACTTTAAATATAAAAAAATATATAATGTCATCCAAATGAAATGAATGAATGCATTTGTTATTTTTTCTTTATAATGTTTTTTCAGATTCATTGCCATTTGTTTCTACTGTATGTCCATTCAGATACATCCAAATCTCTGAAAACAAAACAAATTGCACATGCCTACTGCAACCTGCTAATGCATAACATGTTGCGATAATGCACCAGCACAGAGAAGTGTAAATGGACACTCTGTTTTATTGCATGGTGCAGGTTAGTGATCGGATAGGTTCTGAAGCTTTCCTCCAGTCTGTCAGTTTACACTATATTGGTACCAAATGTCTATTAAAACATTCTATATGCAAGTTATTTGCATTTTGTAAAGTAGAGTAGAGACTGTCCCAGAGAGGTGCCACTTTGATTCAGTTGGCCAGATTGAAAATGTATTGCAATATATGCAAATCTCTGTTTTATGGAAACATTTGCTAGAAATAAATAAGGGTGTATAGCAGTGTGCAGAGGGTTAACTGAATCTTGATTGTTATCATGTGGTTACACCACTCTAGCAACTCATTTGTTATATATGGAGTTGGGGGGGCAGAGATTATGGTGCTGACGTCACGCCACTGCGTGATCCCAGGTTGGCAGCGGCTTTCCATGAGAATTTACTGGCTTTTAATGTTTTGATTTTATATTACTTTGATTTTACTTGGTAATAAACATACTACACTATTGGAGATCACTCTTGGCTCTTGGTGAGCTTTGTTTACCCTAGTTATAGTACAGCAAAAGGTGCCATTGGAAGTGGTTTGCCGCATTGACTCCTGGGGGACCTCCAATTTATCACAGGTGTATACACTGCTGTCATGGTAGCCATATGCTTTGGTGAGTGTTGAATTCACTTGATGTTGGTGGCTGGATATCTGGGCACTTTAAGAAGAATCTTCACATGTAGTGGCGTTGCTTTGCAGATTGCACTTTTTACCAATTACGAACACTGCGAGACTTACACATTGTTTCTTTTGGACTTTTCCTTTCTATTATTATACAATAATTTTTGCATTCTTTATATTGGCGCTTTACTGTAATTTGCTTATGCACTGTTTGAGGATGGTTATCATGCTTTTTGTGTAAGCAGCCTCACCTTTATTGTTTTATACCACAGCGCAGATTTTTTCACTTATAATATTTTGGTGAACATTTGCTTTTAAAAGTGCTTGGGTTTTAAGGATGTCATCTGATTGACCACGTTTTGCATGATGAAAATCTTTGAAACCTACACCTTCAGGTACTGCAAAAGCAGGATTTTGATGTGAAGATATTTTTGTATACATGAGATTTCTGAGAAATTTAGACATTATTTAAGGTCAATAAATTTTTGTTTGGATTTCAAATATATAACAGATAACTCGTAAGCATAGAGATACACATAGTTACAGTACATGAGGAATGTGCAGTATACATACATTTCAATCAAAGTGCTAATTATCAGCGCCATGCACCGCCACTTAGGGAAATCAGGAGCTTGCCCCACCACATTGCTAGTTTTCTCTATATAATTACTTATGGAATAACATTCAGATCACCATGTCTGGCCTGTGTACTGATAGAGATTTGTGACAACTCACTGCGGGTACAGATGTTTGCAACACCATGCGCATTGCTTTATGGGTACTTAGTTAATTTATTATATAGGTATGTGTGTATGTTTACTTATGTGTATGTACTGTATGCATGGTTGTATTCCTTAATTGTCAATTGGGCGTTGCCCTCCTGCTGAGAGCCACCCACATTTGTGGGTGGGACCTCTGAACCCCTCTGGGAGGTGCTCTATGAATGCACACGTGTGTGTATGTATGTATGTATGTATGTATGTGTGTGTGTGTGTGTATATATATATATATATATATATATATATATTTTTACACAATCGTAGAGGAGAACCGCACTCAGCTTACGATTTAGTGCCAGCAATCAGGTCTTCCCACCGACCTTATATACAAAGAAAAAAGTCCAAGAGGTTGCTGCACCTAAAACTTTCTTGCTTTATTTCACAAAGTCTTGAAGAAAAATCATAAAGCAAGTATAATTATTCCAGACAGACTCATGGCAACAGATGCCTATACAATTTCAGATATGAATGGATTACGTTTCGGGCTAGTATGCTTACGCCCTTCCTAAGATCCGTTAAAGCACATCTGAGGATTTCACTGCAATCATTCATTTAAATACAGATTAATGAAATACATCACACATGGAACCAATATGGCTAATTAGTTCAATCCACATAACATTCAACAACTCTACGTGTGTATGTATTTGTATTATGCCATAAACACAAGATCTAGCAACAAGCGGCCAATATCTCTATCTCCCCATTCTTATTCTTCAGTATGTTTTGTAGACCTATAAACATAGATATATAGGTAAGACAAAGAAGTGTCCACATCTAAGGTTCTTTGTAACACAACATTTTTACATACTTTACTTTGTTTAGCTAATTATAAATATTTAGAAAATTAGACAAACAAATAAAGATCCAAGTCAACATTTAAACCATATGGGGCAATAGTATTTAAAAAATGTATCCAGTATACCTCTCTTTTCCTTAGAATCAATTCACGGTTTCCCCCCCTCCTATTTTTCCTATAGATCATTCACATAAATAAAAGAAGTCTCGATCATATTCATTAATGCGTTCGCATATGGGGGTGCAACATTTGAACCTATCGCTGCCCCATTTAATTGTAAAAAATGGGTATCCTTGAAAAGAAAATAATTCTCCTCAAGGGTGATTTTCAAAAGGTCAAGCAAAAATGAGGTTTGTTCAGTTTTATAGGTACCTGACTGGGTTAACAGCCGCTGGCATGACTCTACTCCCAAATCATGGGGGATAATGGTAAACAAGCTAGAGACGTCCCATGATATTAGGATGGAATCTAGTGACAATTTTGTATCTTGAATGTTGGACAAAAAGTCTGTAGTATCTTTTATATATGATTTAGTGTTCAACAATAATGGTGTTAAACATTTACCAAGATATTGTGCCAAATGAGTTGTCACAGATTCCATACCCAATACTATGGGATGTCCCGGTGGGGTTTTTTGGGTCTTTATGGATTTTCGGTAACATATATAGTACTGGTGTAACCGGGTGTTCACAATGTAGTTAAACAAAAAATCATTGATGATGAAACTATGGAGTTTTTGATATGTGAACACCCGGTTACACCAGTACTATAATTATATAATTATAGTACTGGTGTAACCGGGTGTTCACATATCAAAAACTCCATAGTTTCATCATCAATGATTTTTTGTTTAACTACATTGTGAACACCCGGTTACACCAGTACTATATATGTTACCGAAAATCCAACAAAAACATGTAGCAGAATACACATTGACCTAAATTGATAAAGAAATTCAATTTTTTACATTTTTTGTTGGATATGTTTTAAAGCAGAAAGTGATCAAATACCACCAAAAGAAAGCTCTATATGTAGAAAAAAAGGACAAATGTTATTTCACTTTGTTTCAAGGCGGGGTTTGGAAAGGGGACAGGGGTGAGGCCAGGGGTGGGGTTGAGAGTGGGGCTGAAGGGGGCCCCATCAGGTAGGCTGTACAGGTCCCCATGATCTCTATCAGCAGCCCAGTCAAATACCAACGTAACATAATTTTATGCATTAGCTCCCACAGGTTGGCACTTCTGGTATATTTAGAGGATATAGCTTGTTCCCACTGGTAGGGACTGAAGGTTTGAACTAACTCCTTTTCCAAAGCAATGAAAGGTTCAGATTTAAGGAAGTAGTTTTTATCCTGTAAAATCCTGTAAATAAGGGAAATACCGCCTTTGGATGGCTTGGAACTATGAAGGTGGTTAGCTATTTTTCTCCCCTCGTCTTTCAGGACAGCACCTGGAGAGAGCGCAGCTCCACCCACTTTTCCCAGGAAACACTGCAGTCAGTTTTTTCTTTAAAGACCGGACACTTCCACCATGGCCTCAGTTGTAGCGTTTCCTCCACCATGGTGGAAGCGCTGCAGGGAACCGGGGGTGTGCTGCGCTGTCTCCAGGTGGAGAGAGTTTGGGGCATACCGGTAATTGTGTCTTTTTGATGGCAGGCCAGCCCAGCTTCCTCCCTTCACGTGCGGAGGTTGCTCCGGCATCCTCCCCTCTTCATACCCGGCGAGGGTCAGGCTGCTGGGGGTCCCCGCTCCTTTAGACCGGCGGCTAGCTTGGGAGGAGCAGCGTCTCCTCTTCATCCCCATAGCTCAGCCTTCCGGGTTCCGGTGTCGAGCGCGTCACTACGGCCGGGGGCGGGACCTCTAGCGACGCGGTTTCCGGTTCCGGCCGCTGCAACGCAGGAGGGGAGGGCGTCTCTTCCGGCTGACGTCATTTCCGGCCCTCGCAGCGGCGAGCGGACCTGGAAAGTTTAAAAAGCAAGCACCAAACGCCATTGCAAATCCTGACAGTATGGAGGAGGAACAATCGTGGTGGCAGGAGCAGGAGCCACACAAGTCAGCCAGGCCCAGGTAAGCGGGGACAGTGTGTCTCTGTAACTTACTCTATGGGCATGTTTTAGTTCCCTCTTTGGTAAAAATTTTAAAGAGCCTGCAGCATTCTTCCTGTGTATTGAAACAGGAAGTAAATGTGTTTTAAGATTGTGAAGTAAATCTGTGGGGGGATTTACTGGCTGAGTGAAGGAGGGGGGTTAAAGTGTTAGCTCTTCCAGTCCTTTTCAGCATGCTGTTTATGGGTGTTTTTCTGTTTGTGTATTTCAGAAGGCAAAAGAAAAGACCAAACATTCGTCTTTTTCTGTTAAAAGAAAATGCCCATCTTGTAAAAATGTGCTTAAAGAGTCGTGGGCAAAAGTGTTATGCAAAGAATGTATTGCAGACTTAGTGAAGGAGGAAACCACTCCTATTGCACCTGTGGTTCAGCAGGATTTACTGAGCTCGTTTAGGAAGGATTTGGCGGATACTTTTGAGTCATTTAAATCCTACCTTGACAAACGTCCAGTCGCAGGCAGCTCAGTACCTCGTTCCCAGTCTTCTGTTTCCGCATATAGGGGTGACAGTGACTCGGAGGAGGAAAATCG
The DNA here is from genome assembly GCF_042186555.1 of Aquarana catesbeiana. Taxonomy (NCBI): domain Eukaryota; kingdom Metazoa; phylum Chordata; class Amphibia; order Anura; family Ranidae; genus Aquarana; species Aquarana catesbeiana. The sequence continues at coordinate 290,110,090 of NC_133328.1, forward strand.
TAGCGTGGCTACGGAATCGGAGGAAGAGAAGGAATCTTCTTCTTCTTCTCGATATAAATTGTCTCTAGAGGAGGTGTATGATCTGCTAAAAACTATCCACACTACTCTTAATATTACAGAGGACAAAGCCCAGCTGTCGTTACACGACAAGATGTTTCAAGGCATGGGTGAAGTGAAACACAGACTGTTTCCGGTGCACAAGTTTCTGTCAGAAATAATTAAAAGAGAATGGAAGGACCCAGAGAGGGCCCCCTTCTTTTCTAGATCCCTCAAATGCAGGTTTCCCTTTGAGGAAGACGGCACACAGGTCTGGAACAAAAAGCCTAGATTGGATGTGGCCTTCTCTCAAGTGTCGAGAAACTCTGACCTTGCGTTTGAGGACATGGGTATCCTCAAGGATCCCATGGACAAGAGGGCTGACTCCCTGCTAAAGAAAGCTTGGGATTCCACCCTAGCAAATCTAAAACCAGCGATGGCATCAATAGTGGTAGCCAGAAACCTGGAGCACTGGTTGGAACAGCTGAAGGTTCATATCGAGGCAGGTACACCTCGTAAGGATCTTTTGGAGACCTTACCAGTGCTTATGAAAGCTGTTGGATATTTAGCAGATGCTTCGGCGGAATCAGTTAGGATGTCGGCCAGAACCTCAGACTCAAAGGAGACAGGATATAAAAGACCTTGGAGGTCTCAGAGAGGCAGGGGCAAGTCAGGGGTACTCTTTCGCCCCCCTACCCCAAATACAAAGAGCCAGTGACGGTCCCCTGTCTGTGGGAGCAAGGTTACAGACCTTCTTCCCACAGTGGCAGAGGATAACAGACAGTCCATTTATCCTAAAAACTATAAGGGAGGGTTACGGACTGGAGTTTGCCCAATCCCCTCCGGTTCGGTTTTATATAACTCAGGCTCCCAGAGACCCAGAAAAGCTTACAGCGATGTCGGCAATTCTTCAGGAGTTAATTCAGCAGAAGGTGGTAGTAAATGTTCCCCCCAACGAGGTAGAACAGGGGTGTTATTCGCACATCTTTCTGGTGAAGAAACCTTCAGGCAAGTTCAGATTAATCCTGAACCTGAAGATTCTCAACAGCGGTCAGGTACAAGAAGTTCAAGATGGATACGATCTTTTCGGTAAAGGGTCTCCTGACCCTAGACTGCTTTATGGTATCCATAGACCTGAGAGATGCATATCTCCATGTGCCTATAGCCCCAGCATCACAAAAACACCTCAGATTTGCGATCAGGATAGAGGGGTCTGTCATACATCTGCAATTCAGAGCTCTCCCTTTCGGGCTGTCATCCTCTCCGAGGATATTCACAAAGATTCTGGCAGAGGCCTTAGCCCCTCTCAGAATAGAAGGAATCTTGATTGTCCCATATTTAGACGATCTGCTAATATTTGCCAAAACAAGGCACATATTAGAGAGAGATCTGCAAAGGACAAGGAGTCATCTGGAGAGCCTGGGGTGGTTAATAAACGAGGAAAAATCGAACATGATCCCGTCACAGGCAATAACCTTTCTAGGTTACACTATCGATTCCATAGAGGGAAAAACCTACCTCCCAGAGGAAAAGATAGTAAAGCTTCAGAACGCTGTAAAAAAGGCTCAGACAAACCTGCCAATTTCTATAAGGGCAGTGATGTCTGTTTTGGGGCTCCTTACTGCAGGAATACCTGCAGTACAGTGGGCACGTTTGCACGCAAGGGAACTTCAACAGACAATTTTGAAAAATTGGTCTTATGGAGAGTCCCTAGAAAAAAATGATAACAATATCCCCCCGAGTTCAGAGGAAGCTCTGGTGGTGGAGGAGTCACTCCAATCTGGACAAGGGCCTGCTCTGGTGTTTTCCCCAGGAGAGGAGATTAACAACAGATGCGAGTTCCTGGGGTTGGGGCGCCCACCTGGAAGGACAGATGGCTCAGGGGAATTGGACAAAAAGAGAGGCCAGGAGATCCTCCAATTGGAGGGAGCTAAGAGCTATTCTCCTAGGACTATGGGCTTTCAAGAAGATAGTCCGGGGTCACCATGTTCAGGTGCTATCAGACAATGCCACAGCAGTGGCATATGTTACAAGACAGGGGGGCACGAGAAGCAGGGTCTTGCTAGCCTTGTCAGTTCAGATGCTATCCTGGGCAGAAGGCAACGTAAAGTCCCTAACAGCGGTACACCTAAAAGGAGAGCTGAATCTAGTGGCCGACTTTCTAAGCAGAGAAAGGATACTAGAGGCAGAGTGGAGTCTGAACAAAGAGGTATTCCAGGAATTAACAGAGAAATGGGAAACTCCTCAGATAGACCTGTTCGCATTCCACAAGAATTCAAAGGTGAAGGCCTATTACTCACTAAACAGGCAAGATCAGGCGAAAGGATTGGATGCGCTGGCACAACCATGGAACTTCCACTTGTGCTACGCCTTTCCCCCCTTTCAAATGATCCCTTTGGTGTTGAAAAAACTACAACGAGAGACCACAAGTATGATCCTAGTGGCTCCCTTTTGGCCCAAGAGGCCCTGGTTTGCAACCATACAGAGGATGGCAGTGGAACCACATTGGGTTCTCCCACTTCGAAAGGATCTACTATCACAGGGACCCCTTCAACATCCAAATATCAACCAGCTCAGGCTGACAGGTTGGTTACTGAGGAGCAGCTGCTAAAAAGAAGGGGCTTCTCAGATAAGCTGGTGTCAACCCTGTTAAGTAGCCGAAAGAAGGTTACCAGGGGTATTTATTTTAAGACATGGAAACGGTTTAATTCCTGGTGCATGACTAAAAAATGTTCACCACAGGAATAGCCCTCAATATTAGAGTTTCTCAATGAGGGTATGGAGATGGGGCTGGCAGCCAGTACCCTGAAGGTTCAGGTAGCTGCCTTGTCGGTGTTTCTTGAGAGGAAATTATCTCAAGAACCATTTATAGTTAGATTCTTCAAAGCGTTGGCCAGGCTTAGGCCGGTACCTTTCAGATCTTTCCCTAAGTGGGATTTATCTCTGGTGCTACAGGGGTTGATCAGAACACCTTTTGAGCCCCCACAGGAAGCGACTTTAAAAGTATGGACGCTTAAGCTGGTTCTTTTGGTAGCAATTACCTCAGCCAGAAGAATAAGTAAGTTGCAAGCTCTATCTATAATAGAGCCCTTTTGTTTAATATTTCCAGACCGGGTAGTGCTGAAAACTGACCCGGGTTTCTTGTCAAAGGTCGCAACCTTTTTTCATAGGGCACAAGAGATAGTTTTACCTACTTTTTGTCCTACACCATCCAACTCTAAGGAGGAGGCTTTTCATACCCTGGATGTGAGAAGATGTTTACTCCATTATTTAGAGATTACGAGAGAGTTTAGGAAGACAAATTCTCTTTTTATTCTTTTTTCTGGATCACGCAAGGGTCATTGTGCTTCTAAAAGCAATATAGGCAGATGGTTAAGAATGGCGATCAGTGAAGCCTACAGGGCTGCAGGGGCTGATCCTCCCACAGGGGTAGTGGCCCATTCAACAAGGGCAGTAGCAACGTCCTGGGCGGAAAGAGCAGGGGCTTCTCCAGGTCGGATTTGTAAAGCGGCCACGTGGACAAGCTTCTCCTCCTTCACCTGCCACTACAGGCTGGACTTGCTATCAGCAGCGGATCAATCGTTTGGCAGGAAGGTCCTGCAGGCGGTGGTCCCACCCTAGAGTAAGTACTCTTTTATCATCTCCAGGTGCTGCCCTGAAAGACGAGGGGAGAAAAACCCTAGTTAGACTTACCGGTAACGGTATTTCTACGAGTCTTTCAGGACAGCACCGATGACCCGCCCTAATTGGTTTATAAAGATGTGGTGTTATTGCTATGTTCTGCTTATCTAATTTCAGCATGGCTGGAGGTACTCTATGAACAACTGAGGCCATGGTGGAAGTGTCCGGTCTTTAAAGAAAAAACTGACTGCAGTGTTTCCTGGGAAAAGTGGGTGGAGCTGCGCTCTCTCCAGGTGCTGTCCTGAAAGACTCGTAGAAATACTGTTACCGGTAAGTCTAACTAGGGTTTTTCTCAGAATTTGGCATACCCTCCCAGGGTTGTGGCGCAGAAGAGATACTATTTGTAGATAAGTATGACACTCTTTCCTCGGATGGTGGTATTCAGATTGAAGAGTCAAGAAGAATTTAATGTAATTTATATGGTACAAATCGTTCAGCCAGTGATTACCTCTATTATATAATTCAGACAGTGAAATATTGTAAATAGCTATTGGCATATAGCTAATGGGATAGGAAGATCAGTCATTTGGCCAGACCTCACCTCTGAGGTGTGCTTACACCAAGTTTTCATAGAAGCTAGGTGACAAATGGTGACAAATCAAGGTGAGCCTGGGATTTGATATGTTGAGCGAAGAGGAAGTTCGATTTTTTTTTTTTTTTTTTTTTTTTTTTTTTTACCTGGTATTCATTCCGATTCAATATTAGACCAAAATGGGGAAGGTGGTCTATCCTACATTTTAGTCATGGGTAAAATAGTGGCTAGGTAATAATCTCTCAGGTCCACATGGCCCAGGTCACCTGCCTTCCTGTGCTTAATGAGTTTATTTACAATAGCTTGCAAAGATTTAAAGAGAGAGTTTGGGACCACTATGGGTAAATCTGAACACGTAGAGTAACTGAGGCAAAACCATAATTTTAAAGGCTGCCAGCTGGCCAGACCACAAGAGCTCATAGTTGGAGATATGTGATAGCGAGTTATGTACCCTTAGTAGAAAAGGAGCATAGTTCACATTAAACAGGGATTTAGTTGAGCTAGTAAGAGTGGTACCCAGGTATGATATGCCTTCTTCCTTCCATACAAAAGGATAGTTTTGCTGCAATTTCCATTTCAGGAGAGGTTCTATACCCAAGTCTAATATGTATGATTTAGTTGTGTTGACCTCATAATATGAAAGAGTGTGGAATAGGTGTAGAACATTCTGGACTGCACACAGTAAGGTTGCCACATTTGTCAGCTTTAGAATAATGTCATTGGCAAATAGGCTTATAGAGTGGACAGGGCTTCCAATTTTGAAGTCAGTGATATCCAGGTGTGAACGAATGTACGAGGCCAGGGGCTTCATTAAGGGATTAAAGATTAATGGGGACAGGGAGCAGCCCTGGCTATTCCTGTTTGTAATAAAGAAGGGTTGGGATAAAAACCAAATTTTTTTTCAGAACCTCATTGAGGTAGGTCTAGTGAATGCTATCAAATGCCTTCTGCGCTAGGAACATAGAAGGCATGTTTGAGATCTTAGCATAATGAATATCATTATTAACCCTTCCTGTGGCATCTGAGGTTTGTTTACCTTTAGTGAAGCCGGATTGGCCCGGGTGAATCAAAGTGGACAATATAACCACATGTCTGAAGGCTATAAGTTTCACGTATAACTTTAGATCATTATTCAGTAAAGAAATAGGCCTAAATTTTTGAGGGGAATCGGGGTTTTTCCCTGGTTTTGGCAATGTGGTGATAAGGGCCTTTAACATTTCTTGGGAGGAAGAGGCTGCAGAAGAACAAAACTGGTTAGGTAAGGCGCCAGTGGGTGGAAGGGGCAGGCGTGACCGGACGTCAGTGTGGAGTGTGGAGTGTGGAGTGTGAGCGTGCGGTGGAGTCTCCTGAGGTTTCGCATTGCTGACGGAGTATTCGGCCAGCATTACAGGCTGCTTGTTGCCCTGTGGGACTGCCCTCTGTGTTTTGTGCTGCGGAGAACGGGAGTGGAGGAATCCCCCGGCGGAGGAACCGGCGTCCGTAGCCTGAAAGCAGTTCCGTATTGAGGCTGTGACGCTGGGGCTGCTGCCGCTACTGCGCCTGCGCAACCGGAGCCCAGGGAGCTGAAAATGAAAGTACTGGGAGGAAGCATTTGGGAGCGGTGGAGGGTGAAAGTCCTGGAGTGGGGGACATCCGGCAAGGTCCCAGCCAGGAGTCAGCTGCAAAAACCCTGCAGAAGTTGGCTGTTATCCAGACGGTATACCGCTGAAACCCAGGGACCAGGGAGGACAGGTGAGCGGGACTTTGAAACAGGGCACAGTCCCTGACAGTTTTGCTGTTCGCTGTTTGCTGCTTGTCGCTCCTGTTGCTAAGGGAAGGTGTGCAGGCGTCCCTGCACTACAAGATAAGGGGTCGGAGGTGGGCAGGTGTAACTGTGATACTATTCCCAAAGAACGGATTGAGTAAGGATGTACACCTGTGGCTGGTCCTAAATACTGCCTGATTGAACGTCAGTGACATTTGTCACAGTTACCTGTCATAGTGCCACTTGGACTGTCTTTGCTAGCGACATTTGCCATTTGTGACCCGCCACACATTGCGCCCCCCTCTATTTCTCTCTGGGTGTCTTATACACTTCAAATTAGCGATGTCAAGGAAAAGAGGGGAGGAACCAGGTAACATGGAGAATCTGGGGCCTCAGTCACTGCGATCTGCTAAAGAGAAGGGAAGTCAGGCGGCAGCAGCAGCGTTAAAGCTGGAGAAATTCGCACACACCCCTGAGCAGACTCCCACAAAAAATGGGCAAGCAATGCAAGGCAAGGCCTCTGGGGATAGAAAAAGTCAGGGACAGGCATCATCAGCTGCAGCAGGAGTGGGGCTTAAGAGTGTAAACAACAACAAAGGTACAGGGATGGTGGAAAAAGTTAATACACCACTGCCAACCAATGCTTCCGCTACAGACCCAGAACCCACCTTGCGGGAAGTACTTCAAGCAGTCAATGCGTGTAAAACATCACTGGAGGGCCTAAGTTGTCAAATCAAAGAGGTTAAAGAAGATCTGGTACTAATAAAGCAAGAGTTGCAAAAGGCAGTAGAGAGGATAACAGCCCTGGAGGAAAGAGTGAGCCAAGTGGAAGATGATGTACTTCCAATACAGCAAGACGTTAAAATCATGAAGGTTCAACTGGGCAGAATTACTGAAAAAATGGATGAAATGGAAAACCGTTTAAGAAGGGACAATGTAAGGGTAGTGGGGCTCCCAGAAGGGAGCGAGGGACATAATCCTAATGTTTTTTTGGAAGGTTGGCTCACAGAAGTGTTTGGAAGAGATGCATTTTCTCTACAGTTTGCAATTGAAAGGGCACACCGGGTTCCCTTCAGGGCTTTGCCCCCTGGAAGTCGGCCCAGGCCTTTATTAATGAAGTTCCTGAATCACTACGATAAGATAATACTACTGCGTAAAGCCAGAGAGATGGGGTCTATTTTTTACAAAGGAGCTAAAATTTATTTTTTTTCGGACTTCTCGCCGGAGCTGCAGAGACGCAGGGAGGGGTTTATAGTGATCAAACGCTCCTTACAAAAATTCGAAGTTAAGTATGCCCTACCAGCTAGGTTACGGGTAGAGGCAATTGGGGAGGTTCTTTTTTTTGATTCCCCGACAGGAGCAACAGACTGGTTTGAAGGGAATAAACAAAGACTGAAACTCAGGGAGAGGAACCAAGAGAGTTAAGATACCCGACATGTAGATTCGGGACGTTGGGAAGAACTAAGGACTTGTTGAAGGGTGAAAAAGGAATTTGAATGTTAAGTAGGAATGAGAGAAGGGGATAGTATTATACTTAAAATTTGGTACATTGGCACACCATTAGTAGTGGGTGGGGGGAACATGGCAGGAATGAGTATGGCACTAGGAGTGTATGAGGTGGTCACGATTAAAGCCCCTTGGGCGAACCTGGTAAGGTGGGGGGAGGGTGGGAGAGTGTTGGGGTGGTTGGCTTTGGGGGGGTGGGATTGCTGGGAGGAGGGGAGAACGGGGGTTAGTAAATCAAGACAGAGCGAAAGTAGTGCACATTTAGTATTTGGGTTGGCATGTAGGGAGACAGGGGAGTGGGATCTAGGATTGAACACAAGTGTGGTAAATGAAGAAGAAAGGAAAGGGAAGAGGGAAGATAGGGGGGGAACACCTGGAATAATCACTAGTATGAATAGTAACAATAGGGATAGTAGGGTAAGCCCTGAGGGCATTAAAGCACAGAGTGTAATTATGGTGTGTTTTTTTTTTTTTTTTTGTGTTTTGCACTTCACGAAACTGGTAGAAGGATCCTTTGTTGCCCTATGGGTATGGAGTCACAGAGGGTGTGGAGGTTTTTTGCACAATACATTGTACCAAGCCTAAGGCTGGGTTACTCTCTATTCCTCTCCTTTTTTATTTTTTTATTTTTTGGTTCTTTTTTACTGTTGGGTCTTTGGGAGCCACTTCCTGCTTCTTGCTCTTCCGATGCAGTCGAGGGTGTTTAAGATAGGCTCTTGGAATATACGGGGGTTGGGGAACCCAAACAAAAGATCTGCCATCTTTTCGCTTTTAGAATTGAGGGGGGTGGAGCTGGTCTGCCTGCAGGAAACCCACTTGATAAAGGACACGACAAAATATCTACAAAATAGGAGGTTTCAGGCCCAATATCACTCGGTTTACTCCTCGTATTCTAGAGGGGTGAGCATATTGATGAAAAGAGGCATGGTGTTTTCCTGTCGGCAGACCAGTATAGACGATATGGGCCGCTATGTTTTCCTATACTGCTCAATAGAAAATAGAATGTATGTTTTAGCTAACATTTATATACCCCCACCTTTTAAACTCGAAGTGTTGTATAAACTAATGGAATTCATGCTGGACAAAACTAACACTCCGGTAATAGTAGTAGGAGATTTTAATGAGGTGTTGAATAAAGCTTTGGATAGATTTCCACCGAAAGTTCAAACTCATAATCTAGCAGAAGGTCGTTTAGGCCAGTTTTTGGTAGAGGCGGGATTAACAGATGTATGGAGGGTTCGGAATCCTGGAGTGAGGCAATACTCCTGCTTCTCGGCCTCCCACTCCACTCTTTCTAGGATAGATTTGACCCTGGGGAATGCAGAAGCGTTGCCGATAATAAAGGACGTAGCATATTTTCCGAGAGGGGTCTCTGACCATTCCCTGATGGTAGTCTCAGTAAATACAGGGGGTAAGGAGGCTCGGGGATTCTGGAAACTGAGCCCATACTGGTTGGAGTTATTGGGGGAACCGGAGAGGATAATAACAAAGTTAGAAGATTTTGTAAGATCTAATGAAGGCTCAACCACAATGGGTATACAATGGGATACCCTGAAGGCATTCCTCAGGGGTATACTGATTCAGGGGGTGGCAGGGGTTAAGAAGAAGGCGAGAGAGTGGGAGGACGGGATAAGAAGGGACCTGGAGATGGCAGAAAAACAATTTCTGGAGGATCCAACATTAGAGAGGCAGAAATTCTGGGAGGATAAACAAGAGTCTTACAGAATAGCAGTTCTAAGGAGGGGAGAGAATAAGCAACTCTTTCAGAGACCACAAGTCTTCGGGGAAGGAGAAAGCGTGGGACGTATGTTGGCCCATTTAGCGAAAACCAACTCCTCCTCCTCGACAATTCCTGCAATTAGGGCCCCAAATGGTCAAATCTCTTCTCATAGCTCAGAGATTACGAATACTTTTGGGAAATACTACGAAAACCTGTATAAGTCACAAGGGAGGGTCGGAGAGGAGGACATGGATATATTTTTCAGGAATATGCCAGTTCCCACTGTTACAGTAGAGGACAAAGAGGGGCTAGACGTGCCAATAACATTGGCCGAACTAAGGCAAGCAGTGAACGGAATGGCAAACCAAAAAGCTCCGGGGCCTGACGGTCTCCCGATTGATATCTATAAGCAGTATGGGAGAATCTTATTACCAGAACTGCTCAGAACTCTGAATTGGGCACTAAAGGCAGGGAGGTTGCCTGACTCTATGACCGAAACTACTATTATCCTGCTTCACAAAGAAGGAGGGGACCCGCTAGAACCGTCGGCATACAGGCCAATATCTTTGCTGTGTACGGACGCTAAGATCCTGGCAAGGGTGTTGGCGACCAGACTCAGCAAAATCATTTCCAAACTAATACACCCGGACCAAACGAGATTCATCCCCCACAGGACCAGTAGCATGAATATAAGGAGGGCATACATGAATCTCCAGACCCCGACAGAGAATATGGGGTCAAGAGCCATTGTATCTTTAGATATAACAAAGGCCTTTGACAGCCTGGAGTGGAGTTATCTCTGGAGGGTTCTGGAAGAATTTGGCCTAGGTCCCGTTTTTATAAAATGGATAAAAATACTCTATAGAGGCCCGAATGCGAGGATTAAGGTTAATAACGAAAGCTCACAAAAAATTTGTTTAGAAAGAGGGACGAGGCAGGGGTGTCCTCTGCCCCCCCTGCTTTTCGCCCTTGCCATGGAGCCTTTAGCAATTCATATCAGGACCTGTACAGGGGTGAGGGGGTTTAGAAGAAGAACAGGAGAGGAGAAGATTGCCCTGTATGCCGATGATGTCCTGCTGTTTTCTTGGAGACATCGAGGGCTCCCTTGGGCAAGTAATGGTTACAATGGAGAGGTTTGGTAACCTGTCAGGATTAGTGGTGAACTGGAGGAAATCGGCACTCTTGCCAATAGATATTCCTAATAATTTGACGACACTGGGAATCCCCCAACTAAAAGTGGCTGCAACAATACGGTATCTGGGTATAAATATGACAAAGGATCCCAATCAGTACATAGAAGACAACCTAGCTCCATTATTGGTTAAATTTAAGCGCAAAATAGATATTTGGAACCGGCTGCCCTTAACAGTAGCAGGGAGAGGCAACTTAATTAAGATGATCTGGCTCCCTCAGTTACTGTATGTGTTACATAACGCACCGGTGTGGGTGAATAAAAAATGGTTTAAGAAAATTGACACACTATTTAGGGAGCTGGTATGGAGGAGGGGTAAGGCTAGGATTAGCCTCCAGAGTCTACAGCTGCCAGTCGAGGAGGGAGGAATTGCACTCCCGCATCCAAGATGTTATTTTCTGGCAGAATATACTCCTCTGTGGCATAATAGGAATCTGCAGGAAGTGGTGGCCATGGGGGAATTTAGAGAATGGGAAAGATGGGGCATAAATAGACTATCCCAGCTATATAAAGGGAATGTACTAAAATCCTTTGAGGAACTCCAAATTGAAAATGGAATCCCGAGACAAACTTTTTTTAGATACTTACAAATGAGATCCGCTCTAAACGCCCAGTTCAGGATACACCCATTAGTGTGGAGTGAAGCAGTATTGCTTCAAAAGGTGGCTAAATCTGGGAATATGAAGGGTTTTATATCCTGGAATATATGCGCAACTGTGTAGTAAAAGCACCATAAGGCCAGAACATCTTGGTTGCAGGGAAGGATGGGAGGCGGATGTTGGGAAATTAACAGATGATCAGTGGAGAAAAATATTGGAGGCCGGGCAGGTAGTCTCAGTATCCCCTGCACAGAGATTCTCACACCTAATGCTGATACATAGAGCATACTACACCCCAAAAAAACTATTTAGCTTTGGACTAAGATTAGATGCTAAATGCCCAAGATGTGGTGAGGAGGGGGATCTGATACATATGGTTTGGAGATGCCCCAAGCTAGTCAGATACTGGACGGGGGTAATTGAAACCATTAGCGGCAGGTGGGGGTTACCTTTGGAAATAGAGGTCAGATTATGTATTCTAGGATATAGAGTATGGAGAACAGAGGAGACAGTACTAAAAACAGCGGCCTTGAGGTGTCTGTATCAAGCCCGAAAGTTGATCATGCAGAGATGGCAAACCCCCGACGGTTGTGGAGTGGGCAAAAACAATAAATGAGATAGTTTGGAAGGAGAGAGCCCTATACATTAGAAGAGGGAACTTAAAAAAATTCAAAAAGATGTGGAACCCCTGGTTGATAAGTATAGGTTGTAAGGAATAATTGAAAGAATATGGGAGCCTAGATGGGGTGGGAGGGGGGGAGGGAGGGGGGTAGGGCTAGGAGGAAGGGTTGGGGTTAAAAGGACATTGTATAATTAATGGTCAATTTAGGGTAATTGGGGAGGTCGCAGGGGTGTTGGTATGGAAGCATTTTTTATATTGATGTGGGGTAACTTGTTTTTCCCCCCAGAGAGCCTTGTTTACATGAAGCCTGTGTTGTTTTTACTGTCTGTTGGAAGGTATGTAAATTTTAAGAAATGTTAATAAAGAATATTAAAAGGGAAAAAACTTAAGGCGCCAGTATGGTTTTAAATGTTTTAAAGTATTCTCCGCTATATCCATCGGGCCCTGGTGATTTATTATTGGGAAGGGATTATATTGTTTTGCAAACATATGTCAAGATAAAAGGCACATTTAATGCTTCCAACAGGGACAAGGTAGGTAAATGCATTTAATTTAAAAACATGACATATCTGCTAGTGAGGGTTGTGGCGTTTTGGCATCTTCACGCAAATTATATAAAGAGCCGTAAGAACAGCTGAAGGCATCAGCAATCTCCTGTAGTTTCAGCACTTTTCGCTTTGTAAAAGGGTGATCAACAAAAGGTATTTTAATTTTGTTTCTGTAGCCTTGAAGGCATCTGGCTAACAATTTATTTGCCTTATTACCACCCGCATATAAGACTTGTGAGTGTTCCACAGTACAAATAAATCAGTGACAGAACCTTCACTGAACTGAAAGAATTCCAAGAGGCACTTCCCCAAGGTAGCCCTAGAGTCTTTAGCATGCAAAAGAGAGCGGATGTTCTCCATAAAAATGTGGGTTGTGATGCACAAGAGTCTGCCATCTCGAGAGTAATGGAAGCATGCTCTGACCACGATATGTTATTTATAGAAGAGTCTTGAATTCTCTGCAAAAGCCATTTATCAGATAAGAATAAGTCAATTCTTGAGTAGATAGTATTGGCCACAGAAAAGAAAGCGAAGTCCATTTCAGTCATGTGAAGGCACCTCCATACATCCATAGAGATCATATTGACGGAGAAGGGATTGTAAAGAAAGTGGAGAGCAATTGGGTGAAGTTGTAGAGTCAATATGAGGGTCCAGGAGAGCATTGAAATCCCCACATATTAGTAAGGAGCCTTGCGTGATCTTTTCTACATTTCACAGCAGTCTATTTGAGAAACAAATCTGGTGCTTATTAGGTGCATAAAGTTTTACTAGAATGGAAGGAAAGACCGTGGCCAGCTTTTATCTAAAATAAACTCTGTGTCTGGTGTATTCCTTTTTTTGGCAAGTTGCCTTCCTGCCTGTTATCCCATGGAAGGAAAGGGGAAGAGGTGTCTAGGAACCCCCCTTTCCTCGTGGGATTACAGCAGGGGGCAATTTCAAGGCTCCCCTATCCTGTGTGTATGAATCACACAGGTGCCTTGTTAGGTCAAGTGCTCTGAGGTGAGGTCACATGGCCTATAGGGGTTAGGACATGTGCGTTAGGTCAGGGGTTTTACAAGCAGGGAGAATACTAGGCTAAGATTGGCTAGTTTGAGATAGGGTCACATGGCAGACTAGTGTGGGCCATGTGATTTCTACCTCAGAACATTCCAGAAACCCCCTGAGCCTGCCTATAAAAGGGGTTCCGTAAAGGGGAGCTCATTCGCCTCAGAAGGCATAGCCCTGGTGCACTAGCAGTTATCTACATTGAGCAAACGGCGCTGTCTGAGGCCAGAAGAATGAGCCTTCTGAGGCAGCTTATCAAGAGGGCAGGCAAAGAAGGCGGAGAAGACTAGATCTGCCGCTGTCTGGACCTACCGAGATCTCTGGGTCAAGAAGTTCCAAAAGAAGGGGACGTCGCTGCCACCGCCGTCGCCAGGGGAAGCTCACAGACCAGAGAGGGAGAATGGTTCATCTCGTCGCAGCAAGAGGAAGACGAAGAAGACCCTCGGCAAGCAGATCCGGAGAGCAGGGAGCAACTCAGCGTCATTGTCGGCGTAGCTGAAGGGCTGGCGAAGAGGAGGCACATCCCACGCAGAAGACACTCCCTGTCCCACCTCGCAGGTCAGCGGAGAGAAGAGCTGGGTGGTTGAAGCCTTGCAGCTGCCAGACCATGGAAGGAGGAGCCAGGGGCGGAGCCAGAGATGGAGCCGTGTCACAGCGGCCATCTTGCCGAAGACCAGAAGAGGACTTTCCTAGGCAACCAACAATGCCTGAAGATGCATTTACAGCAGAGTGGTCGCTGGTCCATCCAGATCCCTGCTTACTGCAGCACCCACAGCGCAAGAAGTACAGCAAATGGGTCACAGCATTCCTGTGGTCTGTGCCCAGCAACAGGCTGCAAACGTGCCTGTGGATATAGGAGATGGTGAATTATCTTCTGTGCAATTATTGACCAACCTGACTAGTTTAGTACCCAAGCGTGTTAATGATTTAGATAATAGACACAAAGTAAGTCAGTCAAGGTTTAATTCAAATGATAATCCTATTGCTTCTGTTTGGGCGCCACCTACTGTCCCTATAGTTAATTGCAACCAAACATTTTTGTTGAATTCTGATCATTAATCTTTTATTACATTTTCTAAGTAATAGAATACAAATTCATGCAAATATAGCATCAGTCATTCAATAACATTTGTGCCAAACAAATCATTTAGTTAAAAGCAACAGCAAAATAAAATAAAACAAAACAAGATACTTCCGTGTATCGAATCATATCTAAGGTATAATGGTATTAAGTCAACAATATAATATTAATTACAAGATATTAATCTTCGCTTACCCCAAACGGGTTCAAGCTGTAAGCGGAGATCAATTATTAAACATTTATAGTGAATAATTTAGTAACTTATTCTTGAACTTCAGGATAAATTTGAAGGTTATGTTATAATATCCAAAATTAATTAATTAAAGATTACAGGTTTGTAAATAATGAGAGGCTCTAGGGTGAGCAATTCAGGCTTGCCATTTTTTTTTTTTTTTTTTTTAATGTAGTGATATGATTTTTATAGGCCAACATCAATTCATATTGTGCTTGTATATTTTATCTAATAATAACAGTGGTTAAGTTTGGAGCTTCACAGGATTTCCATAGAGTGGAGATAGAGATTCTAGCAGCAATTAGTATGTGGGTTACCATTGTTCTAAACATACTTGGATAGGAATCTAAATTTAATCCTAGGAGGGCCATTGCAGGAGTAAGTTCAGTAAGATCTGGGTAGCAATAACTCACGGTGGAGCTGCTGATTTAAAGCGGGCTGTTTCCGTCACCTTTTTACCTGTAGTTTCACCAATACCAGATTTAGAGTCCACGTTGAACTTATCATCTAACAATGTAGGCACCAGTCACTTGAGTACTTGTCCAAAGCTTTAATGGGAGATAACTGGAAGAAGTAGCAGGAAAGAGGTAGAAGGAGAGTTGCAAGGAAGTTCAAATACCTTTTCTTGGTGTAGCACTAAGGAATTGAAATCTCAGGGATGAATATATCTTCGGTTCAGAATTAAATCTTTGCTTGCCCGGATAGGCCTCTCTCACTAACCTAGCAGCCGGTACGCAGCACGAACAGAAAGTCTCTGCCACAGACTTGAGAGAAACAAAACTGTACGATCCTCTGCCACAGGATGTAGTAGTTTTCGATGAACAGCAACACAGTACCAGAACCTTTAAGCCAACCCGTCAGTACTATGTGGTAGGTTAACTTAAGATGCGTCCTCCAATTGAGTCACCAGGCCCCTCTCCAGACCAGCACTCCACATGATCCTTCCATGATGGGTCCTCCCCTGGATTCTTCTCAATTATCCAGCTTCTTCCCGTAGGACAGACAGCACAGGACCATCTCCGCAGCAGTTGTAGTAGGCCCCAGAAGACTTCTGGGCCCACTCACATGCTGCAGCATCGCAGTGCTCCGGGCCGGAGGACCATGAGCTAGGACTCCTAGCACATACCTGTCGGCCAGGAGAGCCAGCAGGTGGAACGAAAAGACCCAGAAATATGGCGTCTGTCCCTTAAATACCCCCTCCCAGAATGCACCGCAGGGGACAACCTCTGCCGAGTTACTTCTGAGAAAGAAGAGCACTCAATACACCTCAGTCTGCTGCTTTCCAGCTCCGGTCTGTAGTGACACCGACATCTACAGGCGACGGAGTGGAACTGCACGCAACACAACCAAGGTTGGAACAGAAGCTAATTTAACTATAGATTCAATCTGAACTATGTACAGAACAGATGACCCAATAAATTTACATATAAGGGGTAGATTAAAAATCTACCAGCGCTACATCTGCTATAAATTTGGTACGGAAGTAATATAAGATTTTGGGTAGTGTTACCATTTTGAATGCCGCTATTTTACCTACCCATAAGAGTTGTGTTTTCTGAAAATTCTGTAAGTCTTTTTGGATTGTTTCTAATAACATTGGAAAATTAGCTCCATATAATTTGGAGGAAGTGTAGGCAAGATTGATTCCTAAATAGGATATGGATGATTCTTCCCAATTAAAATCATATTTTCCACACAAATTAACTACAGTATCAGAAAGATTCATAGGTAGTACATGACATTTATTACGATTAATCTTATAATAGGATACAATTCCACACAATTCTAAAAGTTTGTGTACGACCGGTAAAAAAGTATCAGGATTGGTTATTGAGATTATAACATCGTCTGCAAATAATCCTATTTTATGCTCGTATTGTCCTATTTTGATCCCTTGTATATCTGAGTTTGTTTGTATGGATTCCACTAAAGGTTCAAAAAATAAGGGGGGATAGGGGGCACCCTTGTCTCGTTTTCCATTAGTTAAATCAAAACTTTTTGATATTATACCTGAGGTGAAGACCTTTGCTGAGGGTTGTGTATAGAGTGCCATTATGGCTGAATGTATAAATCCATTAAATCCAAATTTCGTAAGTGAATTTGAGATAAATTCCCAATGCATCCTGTTGAATGCCTTTTCAGTATCAAGAGTGAGAAAAAGAGAAGGCATTTGACCATATTCTATCTGATTGATTAGGTTTATCATCCTTCTCGTGCCATCCGGAGCTTGTCTTCCCTTCACAAAACCTATCTGGTTGGAGTTTATGAGAGATGATGTCATGTTTATTAATCTATTGGCCAGGATTTTTGCATATATCTTCAGATCTGTGTTTAACAATGATATTGGTCTATAGTTTTTAGGGGATGAGGGGTCTTTGTCTGGTTTAGGAATAGTAATTATGACTGCTTCTAGCATTTTCTTGGGGAATTGTCTGGTGTTTGCGATTTGATTAAACAATGTATTTAGATGTGGAACTAAGATATCTGCACATGCATTATAATATTCTGCAGACATACCATTAATTTCTGGTGCTTTATTTTTAGCTAGGGATTTTATTACAGTAAGAATTTCTTCTCGTGATATAGGGTCATTGATTTGTTCAAGAGTGATAGTATCAATTTAAGGTACATTTACCGAGTCTAAAAAAACTTGTTATACTAGCTGGTGTAGGTTGCGGGGTATTTTTATCTTTTTTAAGATTATATAATGATTCCTAGTAATCCAAAAACGAATCTGCAATCTTCTGGGGGTTATAAGGTGTTTCTTGAGTAGTATGATGAATTAATTTCGTAATTTTATTCTTGTTTTGGCGTTCTCGTAATCGATATGCTAATAATTTGCTAGCTTTATTGTTTTGGGAATAGTAGTTTATTTGAATTCTTTTTAGATATTTTTCATGGTCTGCTATTAAGGCACATCTTAGTTCCATTCTAATGATGTTTAATTGCTGAGATTGACATCTATGGGATTTTTTTTTTTTTTGTGTACTTCCTCTAGGTCAGAAATATCTTGCAGTAGTTTGTTTAATGTAATTTGTGTTTTTTTTTTTTTTTTTTTCTCCCTGGATGCTACTTCAATCAATATTCCCCTTATAAATGCTTTTTGGGAACACCATATATTTGTTATGTGTACAGAATCCTCAATATTAAATTAAAAAAAAATCTTTTAGATTTTTCTTTGGGACGTACTAAACTGCATATTGGGATGATTGGATTATTGGCTGCAATACTAAGAACTCTCACTAGATGTCAGTGTACTATATACACATATATATGGTAATGACTCTGTTGTTTCTCAAAATATGTTATTCTTTCCTGCAGTGCTTGATACAATGTTGCAAGAAGCAGTTGCTAATGTTTAACTCTTCACTTGCTGATATATATGCAGCTGAACAACAGGATACAGAAGTAATGTAAAAATTACATTTGACCTGTTTTTGATGGGAATATGGGTAGAATTCTTATTTATCATGGGGAATATTGGAGGAAAATCATGTTATGCAACATATTAAACCCTTTTCTGATGAGAATATGCATATAATTATATTTCTATATGGGGATTATTGGTGGAATATTGTTTATAAATATAAATAGCAACATATTTTACCCATTTATGATATGAATATGCATGTAATTATTTTTCTACATGGGGATTATTGGTGGAATATTGTTTATAAATATACTTAGCAACATATTAAACCTATTTCTGACTGATTCATTTTTATGAAGGTGAGTCGATCAACCGAGTCTGTGGACAGGTGCACTCTGATCGGTTATAAAGCCTCCAGCAGCACTGAATGAGTGTTCAGATAGAACGCTTGATGCAGGACAGGCCAGTAGCTCAATTGCATACTGTGCAAGCTCTGGCCAGTGATCCATCCTCAAGACCCAGTAACCCAGTGGATTTTCGTTTGGAAAGGTCTCCAAGTCTGATCTTGCCCAAGGTATTCCTGCACCATGTAAATCAGACGCTAGCGATGGTTGCTGGAACCAATCAGACCTTGGGGCTGTGGATTAAAAAATTGTCTGAAAGCCTCAGCAACACGTTGTCCAGGAGGACCAGGAAATTGTAGCCTCCCAGGCTCTGGAAACGCATTGCACAAACCTTTCTGCAAGGCCTCCCGAAGATGTTTCATCCTCTGCTCCCTCTGCGAAGGCTGTTTAAGTGTATAAGCTGTATAACCTTATCCTTTTAATGTGGATCAAGAAGGGTTGCCAGCCAGTATTGATCCCTCTCCTTGATACCACGAATACGAGGGTCCTTTCACAGGCTTTGCAAGACCAGGGAGGCCATGCAGCGTAGGTTTGCTGAGGCGTTCGGTCCGGAGTCCTCTGGGTCACTAAGGATGACATGATCCGCAGCCACATCCTCCAAGCCACCTACAAGTCCATGGGTTTCTGGGGACTGAAAACGATCCCTTGAAGACTGCTGCTGATGCTGAGTGCCAGGCTCCACCTCCATGCTGACACAATCCTCCTCCTCCTCTTCCTGTGTCATAGGCAGGCCTGCAGGAATAATGTCTGGATAAAGGGGTCGTTGGGAGTTAAGGAAGTCCTCCTCTTCCTCCCTCTGTTCTGCCTCAAGTTCCCTGTCCATTATTCCACACAGCGTGTGCTCCAACAGGTAGACAAGAGGGACAGTATCACTGATGCATGCACTGTCACCATCCTCGTGGCCTCCTCAAATGGTGACAGGACAGTGCATGCATCCTTGATCATTAGCCACTGGCGTGGCGAAAAAAAGCCAAGCTCCCCTGACCCTGTCCTGGTGCCATACTCCCACTGGTAGTCACTGATGGCTCTCTGCTGTGTGTGCAGCCAACGCTGAGTTCCACCTGGTGGGCATGTCGCAGATGAAGCGGTTCTTGGGCAGGTTGCATTCCTTTTTGAAGAACAGCCAGCCGAGCACTAGCATTATATGACCGGCAGAAATGCCCACAGACTTTCCTGGCCTGCTTCAAGAGATCCTGTAAGCCCGGGTACCTACACAAGAACCGCTGCACCACCAAATTAAGGACGTGAGCCAAACAGGGAACATGGGTCAAGTGTTCTTGTCGGAGTAGAGGTTGGTGCCATTATTGCAAACCACCGTTCCTGCCTGAAGCTGTCATGGCATCAACCACCTCTGAACCTGCCCCTGCAGAGCTGCCAGAATCTCTGCCCCAGTGTGGCTCCTGTCCTAAGCAGACCAACTCAAGCACCGTGTGGCATCTTTTTGCCTGAGTGCTTGCATAGCCCCTAGAACGCCTACTTAGCACCACTGGATCCGAGGTCAAATCTGCACAGGAAGAGGTGATAGAGGAAGAAGAGGAGGAGGGGGTGGAGGAGAGAGGTGTGGCAGAATCACCACTACCAGCATTTTGGAGGCATGGTGGCGGAACAAGCTCCAACATTAATGCACCCTGTCCTGCATCCTTCCCAGCTGCCAGCAGGGTTACCCAGTGCACCATGAAAGAAAGGTAACATCCATGTCCATGCCTGCTGGACCATGAGTCAGCGGTAACATGCATCTTACCGCTGAGTGCCCTGTCCAACGAGGCCAAGACATTGCCTTCCACATGCCAGTAGAGAGCCAGAATGGCCTTCCGAGAAAAAAAATGGCATTTGGGAACCTGCCACTGAGGTACCGCACATTCCACAAATTCTCGAAAGGGGGCAGAGTCTACCAGCTGAAAAGGCAGTAGTTAGAGTGCTAGCAATTTAGCCAAACTAGCATTCAGCCTCTGAGCATGTGGATGGCTGGGACCGAATTTCTTTTGATGGTTTAGCAACTGGGGTAGGGAAATTTGCCTGCTGCACTCAAAATTAGGTTTACCGCTAGCAGATTGCCCACAAGTGCTTGGGACACCTAATACTACACCTTCATTCCTCTCGGTGCAGGTCTCTGAGAGGACTGAAGGTGTAGTGGGGTTGGAGATCCCAGCTGATGAGGAGCAAGGAGAGGTCCACCTTGTTTTTGGTGTGGGTCTTTTAAGTACTGTTGACAACGGACTGCATGGGAACTCGACATATGTCTGGTCAAGCATGTGGTGCCCAAGCGGCTGCTGTTTTGGCCATGCTTGATAAGCTTCAGACATATGTTGCAAACAGCAATGGTGCGATCTGCTGCAAGGTCTCAAAAAAGGCCCACACCAAACAACTTTTGAAAAAGCGCGTGTAGTCAGCAGCGCCCTGCACATGCGGAGCTATGCGGTGTGATGCAGTTGGTTGGCTGTCCTTAAGCTGGCCCCTGGAGGGCATCCTGCCTCTTTGGAGATGTGCCTCCTCCTCCTCTCTTCTATCAGGCACACATGTAGAGTCAGTGACCTCATCATCCCCTCCCTCCTTACCACTGGAGCAAACCTGGCAGTATGCTGCTGCTGGATGAACATGACTGACAGTTTATTGTCCTTCTTGGGCACCCCCTCTCTCTGGGCTCACGTTACTGCCTTCATAATCAACCTGGGTACCATCATCAGAGCCTTCAAAACGCTGTGCATCCTCCTGCAGTATGTACCCGACACCGTGGTCAAACAGTTCGGGGGATTCCTCAAGACAAAATGGTGGGGCTAGGTAAGGAGTGACTGATGTAATTGAGCCGATGGAATAGGCCGCTTTGGCAGCTGCATTGGCAGCCAAACTTGTCTTAGCCTGGGTGACAGAGGATGAGGAGGATGAGGACGGCTTTGTGATCCACTCTAAGACTCTGCTTTGTTGTAGCTCAACACGGCCAGCTGTCGAAAAAAGGACAAGCGTGCCCCACGGACACGTGCTGAGGATGCACCATGTCCATGACCAGAACTGTTGGCTGTAGACACATAGCCTGCTTTCCCCCTTCTAGTGGCCTGTGCGCGTCTGCCTTTCCTTGGTGGCCTTCCAGACATGGAATAAAATTGGATTAGCAAAACACCGCCTGAAGTTTAACAGAAAAATGTCACCAGGAATGGCCTGCAGTCAGGTATAGGCTTGGCTAGACTGGAATGCAGTAGATATATATATGTAGGAGACACTATATATATTTTATGCACTGCAGATCACTGAATCATTTGCCTGCCTGAAAGTGTATTTGAATACGTACACCAAGAACGGTCTTCAGTGAGATCTAGCTAAACTGGATACAGTATATGTGTATGTATGTATGTATGTGTGTGTATGTGTATATGTATATATATGTATATATATATATATATATATATATATATATATATATATATATATATATATATATATATATATATATATATATATATATATATATATATATATATATATATATATATATATATATATATATATATATATATATATATATATATAATGTGTGTGTGTGTGTGTATATATATATATATATATATATTTTTTAAATACACTGCAGCTAACTGAATCAACTGCCTTTATGAAGTATATTAGAAACAGTACACCAGGAACGGTCTGCAGTGAGATCTAGCTAAACTGGATACAGTGTATGTGTGTGTATGTGTGTGTGTGTGTGTGTGTGTATGTATATATATATATATATATATATATATATATATATATATATATATATATATATATATATATAAAGATGTGGACCGATGCTTGATGCAAAAAAGTGTCATTTACTGAAGATATTTCAATTAGTACATGCAAGCCACTGTACAGTTCCGAGCGCACATCGCTCTTCGTCAGGCTATTCTGGCTGTGTGTGAAAAGCCAAAACACAGATTTCCTCTTATCCACACCCAGTCTGCCTCACACATGTGTATCAACTTAATTACTAAAAGACAAATAAACAACCACCTATAAAAATAATTAACCCTTGTTGTTACAACAAAACAAGTGAAAAAATCTCCTAACCTTCAATATACATTCTATTATATACATTAGTCATACTAATATACACATTTCTCTCTCATCTTCCATCACTATGATATTAAGTGGCAAGTGAGCTCTTTTAAATATACATCTCATACAATATATTAGTAATGACATTCTTAATCGTATCTCAGATCTCATCGAAGATTCCAGTTAGTATTCTTTTGTTTCACATTCCCAACAGGAATTCCTTCCAAACGATCTACGGGAGTATAATACATATAAAACATGACTATGATCCTCCTATGTCAAATGTCATATCCTATACAAATAAGTATAAATCATAGTCCTTGTTCATACCATCGGGATGCAAGGACTGTAGCTCACTTGCCACTTAATATCATAGTGATGGAAGATGAGAGAGAAATGTGTATATTAGTATGACTAATGTATATAATAGAATGTATATTGAAGGTTAGGAGATTTTTTCACTTGTTTTGTTGTAACAACAAGGGTTAATTATTTTTATAGGTGGTTGTTTATTTGTCTTTTAGTAATTAAGTTGATACACATGTGTGAGGCAGACTGGGTGTGGATAAGAGGAAATCTGTGTTTTGGCTTTTCACACACAGCCAGAATAGCCTGATGAAGAGCGATGTGCGCTCGGAACTGTACAGTGGCTTGCATGTACTAATTGAAATATCTTCAGTAAATGACACTTTTTTGCATCAAGCATCGGTCCACATCTTTTTTTCTATCCATTTTATGGTGGAAGGTTGGGAGTCCACCCTGACGGTGCCTTGATCGGACAGGATCTAAGAAAAGAGGGTAACCCACCTGAAGTTTAATAAATAAATAAATATAAATATATATATATATATATATATATATATATATATATATATATATATATATATATATATATATATATATATATATATATATATATATATATATATATATATATATATATATATATATATATACAGTAAAACCTTGGTTTGCGAGCATAATTTGTTCCAGAAACATGCTTGTAATCCGAAGCACTTGTATATCAAAGCATTTTTTTACAGGGTATAAAAGTGAAGAGAGGCACCTCTAAGTGTAGCAATAAGTTGCTAAATGTTGTACCATCATTAAATGTAACCATATTGCTACACGTAGAGGCTCCTCTCTTCTTTTTTTATACTCAGCTGTGACAGGACGCTACTCATATATCAAGACATCACTTGTATATCAAGGCAAAATTTGATAAAACATTTTGCTTGTCTTGCAAAACGCTCTCAAACCAAGGTTTTACTGTGTGTATATATATATATATTAAATACACTGCAGCTAACTGAATCAACTGCCTGCCTGAAGTATATTAGAAACAGTACAGCAGCAACGGTCTGCAGTGGGATCTAGCTAACTGAATAAACTGCCTACTCAAAGTAAATGAAATGAAACTCTCTCTCTCTCCACCAGCAACACACTACACAAGGCCGATGTGTAGGCAGCCTTATATAGTGTGGGGCATGGACTTAACCCCCTGAGCCATAATTGGTCAAAGGCACCCTGCCTTTGGCCAATTATGGCTCTTTGCTGATGACGCTGTGATTGGCCAAAGCATGCGGGTCATAGTGCATGTTTGGCCAATCATCAGCGAGCAATGCACTGCGATGACTCCCCGAACGCCCCATAATGTTCGATATTTGGCAAACGATCGAACAGCCGTTGTTCGGGTCAAACTCGAACTCGAAGCTCATCCCTATTTCTAGGCATGTTTAACCATGGCATTTCACCCATGAAGAAAAATAATTATGTGGCTATTCATCTCATAAATAGGTTAAATATGTTAAATGTTATTGTAAATGATATTCCAGTCATATTCAACCTAAAAAACAATAACTTTACCCATATTCCTATGAGAAACAGGTCAAATGTATTACATAGGATGTTTAGCTAAGATATTTCACCCATAATCCCCATGTAGAAAAAATATATATGCATATTCTCATCAGAAATGGGTTTAATATGTTGCTATGTATATTTATATACAATATTCCACCAATAATCCCCATGTAGAAATATAATTATATGCATATTCTCATCAGAAATGGGTTTAATATGTTGCTATGTATATTTATAAACAATGTTCCACCAATAATCCCCATGTAGAAAAATAATTACATGCATATTAATATCATAAATGGGTTAAATATGTTGCTATGTATATTTATAAACAATATTCCACCAATAATCCCCATGTAGAAAAATAATAATTATATGCATTTTCATATCAGAAATAGGTTTAATATGTTGCTATGTATATTTATAAACACTATTCCACCAATAATCCCCATGTAGAAAAAGAATTATATACATATTTATATCAGAAATAGGTTTAATATATTCCTATGTATGTCTAACTACAATATTCCACCCATAATCCCCATGTAGAAAAAGTATATGCATATTATTATTAGTAATGGGTTAAATATGTTCATTGTCGGGTGTTAGCATGATATTCCTCCAATAATCCCCTTGAGAAATAATAATTCTACCCATATTCCCATCAAAAACAGGTCAAATGTAATTTTTACATTACTTCTGTATCCTGTTGTACAGCTGCATACATATCAGCAAGTGAAGAGTTAAACATTAGCAACTGCTTCTTGCAACATTGTATCAAGCACTGCAGGAAAGAATAACATATTTTGAGAAACAACAGAGTCATTACCATATATATATATGTGTATATATTACACTGACATCTAGTGAG
Organism: Aquarana catesbeiana; assembly: GCF_042186555.1. Lineage (NCBI taxonomy): Eukaryota > Metazoa > Chordata > Amphibia > Anura > Ranidae > Aquarana > Aquarana catesbeiana. The sequence continues at coordinate 290,135,167 of NC_133328.1, forward strand.
AGTTCTTAGTATTGCAGCCAATAATCCAATCATCCCATCATCCCAATATGCAGTTTAGTACGTCCCTTTTTCTTTATCACAGATTGTCCTTTTGAGATAGAATGAAAGTATTATTTCTCCATAAAGTATTGTTGTTATTCGTTGATCCTGTTTGTATTTCTATCGTGATAGGAGCATGGTCGGACCATGTTATACTATGCATTTTAGCATTTTCTATCTTTTGTAACAGAAATCTATCTGTGATAAAGTAATCAATCCTGGAATAGGATTTATGCATGTTTGGGCAAAACATATAGTCTCGTTCAGTGGCATGAATACATCTCCATGATTCATAGAGATCTTCATCATGAAGTAAATTATTTAGACCAGGCCTAGTAGAGTTTTCTTTTTTTGAGGTATTCATAATGGGATCGATAGGAGCATTAAAATCTCCACAGATAATAAATTGGCCTTTCTGTATTTTTTGTGCTGTTATAATGGTTTTCCTTATGAATCTTTGAGGGTGTTTAATTAGGTGCATAGATGTTAACAATAGTATTGGTTGTATTGTCAATATTTGCCACTAGTATGATGTATCTACCCTGATCATCTATTTTAAAATCTAGTAGTTGAAAAGCGACAGTATCTTTAATAGCTATGGCCACACCTTTTTTTTCTTTTTTTGTTGTTGTTGGAAACAAAAATATGTGGAAACCTACGATGAAAAAAATGTGGTGTTTTGTCCATTGAAAAAATGTGATTCCTGTATGCATATTATATCACAGTTGAATTTAATCGCATCCTTCCATAGAGCTCTTCTCTTACATGGACTGTTAAGACCGTTAGTATTTATTGACATAAATTTAATGTCCATAGTGTTGGTGGTAATCGCTGCTAAACAAGGTTAATTTAACATTAATCGAAAAAAAAACTTTACCTCTTTAATGCAGTAGTAGTTAATACCTTTTTTAAACAGTAGATAGTGGATTTGAGCCTTATAAAGCACAAAAAAGTAAGTAACATACAAATAAACAACATAAACAAATTAAGATAAGAAACTAGGAGTTAGTATGCAACTCCTGTGTACAATGTTAATAGGATATCCTACGATAGGGGGAGAAGCAGATATACCCAGACTCAGAACTTCTTGTAATTAGAGACCCTGGGTTAAAGTAGGTGAATAAATCTAAACCTAATACCCATATATTCAGCAGAATAGTTTTTATAGGTCATTTAAAGGGGTCCTTGGAGAGTGAGGATGATGGTCTTCCTTGTTTGGTTTGCCATTGTCGAAGTACAGTGACGGGTAGGGATTTGTCTGGACCTTTGTCTTCTTCAATTGGAAGTAATCCCCATTGACGCAGAATCTTCAGACCTTCTTCCATGGTATGGATATTGTATGAAGTACCTTCACGATTAGTATTTTAGCACGAAATCCCCATCTATACTGTATCTTATGGTTCCGGAGTACTTTGGTTATCGAGTTCAGATTTTTGCGTGCTAATATCGTTGCTTGGGAAAGATCTGAATAGAGTATTATTCCTGCAAATATGAGGGCTTAGGAAGTCTGTGTGCTCGGTCAATTGCCAATTTATGTTGAGGGACAGTAGGTAATAATGCTGTAATCATTTCTTTTTTAGAATTGCTTCAAGTATGGAGGTTTTACATTTTCTGGGATGCCTCTGGAACTTAACATTGTTCCTTCTAGCTCGATCTTCCAAATCTGTCACTTTCAGTTTAAGATTTTTTAATTCTTCTTCCACATCAAAATGGGCTTCAACCAGATCATTGTGTGCATCAGTGAATTCACACAATTTGTTTTCAACATAGTCTACTCTATCACCAATTTCCACTGAAATTAATGAAATTAAACATGTCTTGTTGCAGGGCTCCCCTTAAAGACATTACAATTTCTTTAATGGTCGAGTCTGAGACAGGCTGCCCTGTGGTAGGAATGGCATTCAATTTAGCATCATAAGGATTTTCACACAAAGTAATATCAGGACCATGTAAATTTCCAGTCAGATTTACCTCAGGTTTGTCCAGTTTTCTTTTCTGTTTAGGTGGGTAATTAGTGTTATCATGAGATTCTTCATTGTCACTAGAATGTATTTCCATTTGCACTTTTACATTCTCCTCAGCTTGTACTTCTATAGTGCTTGCGCCTTGCTGTGAGGAGATTCCAGCACCATCTTCCGTTCTCTGAGTCCCGGACGAATGCCGGTATTCACTCAATTTGCGGGGTGGGTCTCTTTTCTTCTTTTTTTTCCCCGTCATGTCTGTCAGGTTCCCTTTACTTTCAGGGTTATTTTGTGTGTCCAGGGCTGCTTTAAATGGCTTCTAGCCGCTTCAGGGGCTTCCGTTGTCACAGAGCCAGTTTACTATGCGGCCATCTTCCCTCACAGCCGGCCATCTTTGTTGAATTCTGATACAGTTTGTCATTTAAATACTAGTATAGACAATGCTAGGTTACAGAATTTACCAGAAACCTGTCTTAAGGAGTCTTTACCTTGTGAGGTATCTCCGCTGGGTTATCACCTTACTCTCAGCATTAAAGAAAAGATTTGAAGAGGCGAGTTTATTGATAATTTTAACTCTTACCTTCTTTCAAGGAATTTTTGTCTAAGGCTGAGAAAAGAGATGATAGAGCAGAGGATGACAGGAAACGACCAGTAGCTAGATCTTTTAATAATTGGTTACAGGCGTTTTGCATTTTTAGTAGTGTGTTATGTGAAAAAATGCCCAGCAAAAAGCTTGGGTCTTTTTCAGCACCTTTTGGAGGGACAGCATGGTTTTATATGACAAATCTTTTCGTCAAAAACTCGCTGTTCATCCTATTCTGAAATGGGGAACTAAGGACGTCAGCCTATGGCTGAACCTTTTTCTTCCCCAAAGAGTTTCCTTCATAAACAGTCAGCTAACATGGTACCCCCATCAACAACAAGCTATAGAAAAGGTATATGCTGTAATTTCAACGAAGGACACTGCAAATGGCCGAATTCCTGCAAATTTCGGCTGCCTTCCTTTTTAACCCTTAATCCCACTTTCTATGGCTACATCACCATCCAGCTATTACAGCCACAGACTATACCCCTAAGGATTACTCCATCTGGAGCACCAGATAAACACTGACTATACTGCAAATTTCAGCACTGACATGGACATTCACTGTACTGTTCATTTAAGCACAAGAGACTCCATTTTGTTCTCACTGTTGAAATGTGTTCTTTAACCTTCACCTAACACACAGTCACATCTCCTACTAAACGCTCTCTACTCCCCCCTCCCTTCTCTAGGATTTATTTTTGCAATTGTTCTATTCACTAGCTTTTAATAATACATTTCTATTTGTTAGCTTTTAATGACATATTTCTATTTGTTAGTTTTTAATAACATCTCACACCACCCCTTTCTTATCTATGTATAAAATAACATGTAATAATAAATTTTGACACTGAACAGACATTTTAAACACCGTGATTGAGTCCTGTGAATCTGTTCCTGCAGCTGCAGTATTAACTTTTGTTTTAGAGTCCCAATCAGAAATAATTCCAGAACAGGCACAAATGTGCCTTTTGTGCAGGAAGCCACCCGGTTAGCAAATGTTTTAAAAAAAATGTCTTCATCCAACATTCAACATAACAGAGAGGCATTTCACAAAGGCAGTCACCCCAGTGAAGCTGCAAAAAATTCTTCCGTGACTTCTAGTTTATTAAGACAGGCAAAAGGCCACCATGCTAATTAGTGGTTTTAGGAATGCGTTTAGTTTGCCAAAATTTATGGGACAAGGTTTTACATTGTAAATTTACAATCTGTGGATGATATGAGAGAAGTGGTTAGGGAAAAAAAATGTAAGGCATTAATAGAAGGACGGTTCGAGGGCCCTTTTTCTGTACTGCCTTTTGTTAATTTCAGAATTTCTCCTTTGGGTATTGTTCCCAAGTAAGAGCCAAATTCGTTTAGATTAATTCATCATCTTTCATATCCAGCAGGTGAGTCTCTGAACGATCAAATTTCAGAAATAATGTCTACGGTTACTTACACATCTTTTGAAGATGCTCTTAGTAAACTTAGGCTTTTGGGCCCAGGAGCTACGATTTTATACAAAGCGCTTTTTTTACTTCATAAATGTAAGTGTCTACTTTTTAATACATTTCTATTTGCTTACGGAATTATGCTATGTGGCCCTTCATTTATTCCCTATGGGCCATCTTCCTCTGATGTGTAACCACCTGTATGGAGAAAATCCTTTCATGATAGCCATCTCCGGTTTAAAATCACCGTTTTCACATGTTAGAGTCACACATGACATCAGGGAAGATCTTTTAGTTTGGGTACAATTTCTTGAGAACTTTAATGGTAAAGCAGTGTGGCAACCTGATTTTGTGCTTGACTCTGATTTTAACCTCTTTATGGATGCTGCAGGCTCCATTGGTTTTGCAGCCATTTGGCAAAATCACTGGTGCGCAGGAAGTTGGATTTCTCATTGGCAGGTATGAGGTCACTTAAAAAACATAGTCTTATTAGAGCTCTTTCCTATAGTGGTTGTCCTTGAGGTCTTGGGTTCTGAGTTTAAGAACAGGAGAATTTTGGTCAGTACAGATAATAAAGGGGTAGTAAACGCTATTAACTGCTTGTCATCCAAGTCTCCACCTGTCATTATTTTTCTTCGCTACTTAATCTTTAAATGTTTAGGCTTGAACATTTGGATCAAGGCTAAACATGTGGCAGGGAAAAGTAATGATTTGGTGGATTCATTATCTCAATTGCAGATGGACCGGTTTTTCGGCTTATTACCAACAGCGGATGCAGTGGGAGTGGGTGCCCATCCCATCTTTGGGACTTGATCTAACTCTAATTGAGGATAATATCATAAATTCGGTGGCATCGGCTACCATGGCAGGATATCGGTCAGCCTGGTTTCTCTGGTTAACTTTTCTAGACTCATTAAGCGAAAAACATTGTGCTTTTTCTGAAAAATTAATTATTTTATTATTGAATCATCTGTTTCTGCAAATTTATTCGTGGCCTCGCGTAAATAAAGTTATGTCTGGAATCTTTCTTTTTCAAATTACAGAATTTGCCGCCTTGTTCAAGTTTTTTCTCGGTTAAGCAAGCCCTGAATGGCTATAAGAAAGGTAATTTTAGTGTGGATAGGCGGAGGCCTATTACTCCGGATATTTTGGTAATGCTGTGTGACTCCACAGCACGAGTGTGTTTTTCTAATTTTGAAGCAGTTAGGTTTAAGGAAGTCTTTGTAATTAATTTTTTTTGTGGCACTCAGGGTTTCGGAGTTAGTCTCACATAGTAAAACTAGTAAGTTTGGTCTGCAATTTACAGACGTAAGTATTTCGGATGAGGTTGTGAAAATTTTTATTAGACATTCTAAAACAGATCAGTTGGGTAAAGGAAGGTGGGTTAGTCTGCATGCCTTTAGTGGCTCCCACATATGTCCCATTAAATTACTAGCAAGCTATTTGTTTATACATATAGACAGTTCGCCACTTACCAGGTTTCAATTTATTGGCTTTTTAAAAAAAAACATTCTTTCTATATTGAATCTACAAGGACATTTTACATCCCATTCATTTTGAATTGGGACAGCCACTGAGGCATCTAGTATTGGGCTAGACTCAAACATAATAAAGTCTGTAGGGAGATGGCAGTCTAACAGTTATAAGTTATATGTCAGACCTAATTCTATCGTTTGAATCATTTCAGGTAATACCCAAGTTATTTGGATCCTTGGCTACTCCTTCGTTTTTTGGGCACAGTGCAGAGCAGCCGTATTCAGAGTATACTCTGAAAATTTAGGTTTGAATCCAGCCTGTTTTAAAGTTTTTTTTTTGGAGTGGAAGGAGAGGTATGGTGAGGGCAGATTTGTTTTTTGAATTGGGTCGTTTAAATCAGTCCCCCCCCCCCCCCTCCTGATATTTTGATTATTCATTTGGGGGGGAAATGACATAGGGCAAGAGAAAACGCTGTATTTAATATTTAGTATTCAAAATGATGTTATTAGTTTTAAGGCATCTTTTCCACAGGTTTTAGCGTTTTTTTCCGAAATAGTTCCAAGGCTATGGTGGTTGGAATCACCTTCGCTAAGGCCACTAGAGAAAATTAGAAGAAGGGTGAACAGGGCAACGGAGAAATTTCTGAATTCTATTGGAGAAATTTCTTTCAGGCACAAGGACCTGCAGGGTGGTTGTTCTGGATTATACAGAGATGATGGAATACACCTAAATGACATAGGGTTAGACATTTTTAATATGGATCTACAGAGTTGTATTGAGCAGGCCGCAGTACGGGGTTGTTGTGACAGGTGGGTTTAGTCCCACCTGTCGTCTGGGAAGTGAAAAGTTTTTAAATTATTTAAGTTACAGCTTGAGCCATGATGGCTAAGCTGGTTTTGAGTGTATACATATATATTTACAATGTTATTCTTTATTTGAAGTATATTATTATTTTAACCACTTGACCACTGGGCACTTAAACCCCCTTAATAACCAGACCAATTTTCAGCTTTTGGTGCTCTCACATTTTGAATGACAATTACTCAGTCATGCAACACTGTATCTATATGAATTTTTTGTCCTTTTTTTCACACAAATAGAGCTTTCTTTTGGTGGTATTTAATCACCGCTGGGTTCTTTATTTTTTGCGCTATAAAAGAAAAAAGACCGAAAAATCTGTAAAAAAAATAAATTTTTCTTCGTTTCTGTTATAAAATTTTGAAAATTAGTAATTTTTCTTCATATATTTTGGCCAAAATTTATACCGCTACATATCTTTGGTAAAAATAACCCAAATTAGTGTATATTATTTGGTCTTTGTGAAAGTTATAGCGTCCACAAGCTATGGTACCAATATCTGAAAATTGATCACACCTGAAGTACTGACGGCCTATCTCATTTCTTGAGACCCTAACATGCCAGAAAAGTACAAATACCCCCCAAATGACCCCTTTTTGGAAAGAAGACATTTCAAGGTATTTAGAAAGATGCATGATGAGTTTTTGAAGTTGTCATTTTTTCCCACAATTCTTTGCAAAATCAAGTTTTTTTTTTTTCTTTTTTTTTTTTCACAAAATTGTCATATTAGCAGGTTATTTCTCACACACAGCATATGCATACCACAAATTACACCCCAAAACACATTCTGCTATTACTCCCGAGTATGACGATACCACATGTGTGAGACTTTTACACAGCGTGGCCACATACAGAGGCCCAACATTCAGGGGAGCACCTTCAGGCGTTCTGGAACACCCAGGCCAATTCTGACATTTCTCTCCTACATGTAAAAATCATCATTTATTTGCTAGAAAATTACATAGAACCCCAAAACATTATATATGTTTTTTTAGCAAAGACCCTAGAGAATACAATAGCAGTCATTGCAACTTTTTATCTCGCACGATATTTGCGCAGCAATTTTTGGAACGCTTTTTTTTTTGGAAAAAAAACTGTTTTTTGCTTTAAAAAAAAACAAAACAGTAAGGTTAGCCCAATGTTTTTGCATAATATGAAAGATGAAGTTACGCCGAGTTAATAGATACCTAACATGTCACCTTTCAAAATTGCACACGCTTGTGGAATGGCGCCAAACTTCACCACTTAGAAATCCCCATAGGCGACGCTTTAAAATTTTTTACTGGTTACAAATTTTGAGTTACAGAGGAGGTCTAGGGCCAAAATTATTGCTCTCGCTCTACCGATCGCAGCGATACCTCACATGTGTGGTTTGAACACCGTTTTCATATGTGGGCGGGACTTACGTATGCGTTCGCTTCTGCATGCGAGCACACGGACAGGGGCGCTTTAAAAAATTTTTATTTTTTTTTATTGTTCATTTTACTTTATTTATTTTAGTTTGACACTTTTTTCCAAAAAAAAAAATTTTTTGATCACTTTTATTCCTATTACAAGGAATGTAAACATCCCTTGTAATAGGAATATGGCATGACAGGTCCTCTTTACAGTGAGATATGGGGTCAATAAGACCCCACATCTCACCTCTAGGCTGTTCCTGAAATAAAAAAAAAAAAAAAAAAAAAAAAAAAAAGATCCTGGCTTCGATCATAGCTGTGAGTCGGTAGAAGCACCGGAGGGCGGCGGGAGGGGGGGGCGTCCCCTCTCGCCTCCCGTAAGAACGATCAAGCAGTGTAACAGCCGCTACGATCATTCTTATGGTGTAGGGAATCGCCGGCTGAAAAAGCTGATATCTGAATGATGCCTGTAGCTGCACCCATCATTCAGATATCCCCGCACAAATTCAAGGACGTCGTATGACGGAAGGCGGGAAGTGGTTAAAACGCTTTTTTTTTTTTTTTTAACACAAAGTTGTCCATTTATACAATATTTCTAACACATAGCATGTATATACCAAAAATGACCCCCCAAAATAGATTCTCCTACTATTCCTGAGTACGGCGATACCACATGTGTGAGACTTCCACAGCCTGGCCACATACAGAGGCTGGGTACGGCTGAGCATGGCTGGGTATTACAGAGTATCGCCGAGTATGACTGGGTATGGCAGAGTATGGCTGGGTATCACCGAGTATTGCAGAGTATGGCTGGGTATCACCGAGTATTGCAGAGTATGGCTGGGTATTGCAGAGTATGGCTGGGTATCACAGAGTATTGCAGAGTATGGCTGGGTATCACCGAGTATTGCAGAGTATGGCTGGGTATCACCGAGTATTGCAGAGTATGGCTGGGTATCACCGAGTATTGCAGAGTATGGCTGGGTATTGCAGAGTATGGCTGGGTATTGCAGAGTATGGCTGGGTATGGCAGAGTATGGCTGGGTATGGCAGAGTATGGCTGGGTATGGCAGAGTATGGCTGGGTATGGCAGAGTATGGCTGGGTATGGCAGAGTATGGCTGGGTATGGCAGAGTATGGCTGGGTATGGCAGAGTATTGCGAGGTATTGCAGGGTATGGCAGAGTATTGCGGGGTATGGCAGAGTATTGCGGGGTATTGCAGGGTATGGCAGAGTATTGCGGGGTATTGCAGGGTATGGCAGAGTATTGCGGGGTATTGCAGGGTATGGCAGAGTATGGCAGAGTATTGCAGGGTATGGCAGAGTATTGCGGGGTATGGCAGAGTATTGCAAGGTATTGCAGGGTATGGCAGAGTATTGCGGGGTATGGCAGAGTATTGCGGGGTATTGCAGGGTATGGCAGAGTATTGCGGGGTATTGCAGGGTATGGCAGAGTATTGCGGGGTATTGCAGAGGGAATTGCAGAGTATTGCAGAGCATTGCAGGGCATGCAGAGTAGTAGGGATGGCTGAGCATGGATGGATGGATGGCTGGATGTCTCTGTGCAGCGCTGTGGGCACTACAGATGCAGCCCACAACGCTGCAGCCATCCATCCATCCGCCTCTTCGGTCACTGTGTACCGATCGGTACACAGGAGGGGAGGAGAGGGGGAGGAGAGGAACCAGCATCATCAGATGACGCCGGTTTGTTTACATGTGATCGCTCCGTCATTTGACGGAGCGATCACATGGTAAACGGCCGCGATCAGCGGCCATTTACCGGGATCTGTGATGCGCCGGGTCCTGTGGACCCGGCGATCACGGATGCTCTCGAGTGCGCGCCCTAGGGGGCGCGCGAGAGCAGAATTCTGGGAGGACGTCCCTGGACGTCCTCCCAGAGTTAAACAACCGCCCTGTAGCCGTCATTTGGCTATGGGCCGGTTGTTAAGTGGTTAAACCAACAATAAAGACCGTGGCCAGCTTTTATCCAAAACAAACTGTGTCTGGTGTATTCCTTTTTTTTGGTAAGTTGCCTTCCTGCCTGTTATCCCATGGAAGGAAAGGGGAAGAGGTGTCTAGGAACCCCCCTTTCCTCATGGGATTATGGCAGGGGGCAGTTTCAAGGCTCCCCTCTATTGTGTGTATGAGTCACACAGGTGCCTTGTTGGGTAAATTGCTCTGAGGTGAGATCACATGGCCTATAGGGGTTAGGTCAGGATTTTTTCAAGCAGGGAGAATACTAGGCTAGGATTAGCTAGTTTGAGATAGGGTCACATGGCAGACTAGTGTGGGCCATGTGATTTCTACCTCAGAACATTCCAGAAACCCCCTGAGTCTGCCTATAAAAGGGGGTTCCGTGAAGGGGAGCTCATTCGCCTCAGAAGGCATAGCCGTGGTGCTCCCCACCCTCCCACCCAAATTTTGTTGCCAATATTGTGTGGTGGTGTCACCTTGAAGTGAAGTAAAGTAATAAAGTGAACTCGAGTTTTTTATGACTGGGTCTAAGTAAGTGTTAAAAGTGAAGTTGAGTTATGAAGTGAAAAGTTTAAATTATTTAAGTTACAGCTTGAGCCATGGTGGCTAAGCTGGTTTTGAGTGTATAAATATATATTTACAATGTTATTCTTTATTTGAAGTATATTATTTTAAACCAATAATAAAGGCCGTGGCCAGCTTTTATCCAAAACAAACTCTGTGTCTGGTGTATTCCTTTTTTTGGTAAGTTGCCTTCCTGTCTGTTATCCCATGTAGAGCTGCACAATTAATCGTTAAACTGTGATCTCGATTCAACCCTCCTGACGATCTCTATTGCAGGGTTTGCAAGATTCTTTCATATAACAAGTGGAGAGACTTATCTGCTCACTCAGCTGTCAAAAGAAAACATCCAGGCAGTCTGCTAAGTTTTTAACATGAAACATTGTAACTAACTCTTCCTTCTTAGGTCAAAGGGATAAACTTCTGTGTGAAAAAAAAATCCAGGCAGTCTGCCAAGTTTTTAAACAACGTGTAAATGCAGGAAGTTTAACCACTCAAAGTCTAAATCTTTTTCTGACACTTGTTTCTTAAGTTAAAATCAATATTATTTGCTAGAAAATTACTTGGAACCCCCAAACATTATATATATTTTATCAGAGACCCTAGGGAATAAAATGTCAATTGCTGCAATATTTTATGTCACACTGTATTTGCCCAGTGGTCTTTCAAACGCAATTTTTTTAGGAAAAAATACACTTCAATGAATAAAAAAAAGTAAAGTTAGCCCAATTTTTTTTTTTTTTTGTTTTAATGTGAAAGATGATGTTACGCCGCGAGAATTGTGAGAGAATCGTGATTCCCATTTTAGCCAGAATCGTGCAACTCTACTAGAATGTATTCTGTTGAGTTTAAGTCACAAATCAGGATTACAATCCTGCCTCCTGGATCAATTATTTGTTCAATCAGCTGGAAAGCAACAGTATCCCAGATCACGACCAAACCTCCAGTCTTTTTTTGCTGGAATGGAGGCAGAGAAGATGTGAGAATAGAAAGCGTGCATACATTTAGGAGGGGCTGATTGGTGGAAGTGCGTCTCCTGAATGCATAATATGTCAGAGTGGTATTTTAGAGCTTCAGTCCAAAGGGATGAATGTTTGTCTGGATGATTGAGTCCTTTAGCATTTATTGATAGTAGGTTAATAGACATATTGAGATGACATACAGATGCTGGGATCAGTGGCAAAGGTACTCACATATTGAATGTAGACTAGTTGGGTGATAGCAGATGTAGAGCGATGTCACAAGGTGATGTCTATCATGGCGGAACACAATGGATGTAGATTTGTTGTCCAAGTCCGGAATGTAGTGGTTTACTCATAAATTAAAAAAAAACAGAAAAAAAGTTGTAAACAGAGATACAAGCAACAGTCATTGAACTAAAAGGCGGATCTTTGATCCGTGTGCAGTAGAACACTGCAAAGGGCAAATGGGGGGGGGGGGGGGGGAGGGTGTAAAGTCCACTAGCGAGAAGGTTTCTCTAAAGCACACTGGGTGGTTAACGTTGAAGCAGGGCAATACAGCAGATTGAATGCTCAGGTAGGGGGTGATGATGTTGAAGACACCTGTTGCCATTCTGGAGATAGTCTGGCTGTTGTGTGATTCCTTCTAGTGGATGACGCAGGGTTGTCCAGAATTTCCTTCTTTCAATAGTTTTTATTGGGAAATCAGCAAGAATAAATTCACAAAGATACAGGTAGAACCATCTCTTAACATCAAACAAAGTAATATTTCAAAGGACACATTACATATTTAAGCTGAGAAGGAGCAGTGTAACCTAAGCAAATGATTGCAGATGATCCAAACACTTGAAGGAGGAAAGGACTCCCCAACACCCCTCACAGGATCTTGCTGTGTCGGATAGAGGGGGGTCCACTCCCCACAAACAGAGTATAGTAATGAGTACAAGAATATGCAAAAAGCAAGAGGAACAAAAAAAATAAAAATAAATCAGAGATAAATGAAGAGAAAACACCCTTGCGAAGATTGAAAAACCTTGCAGGGCTGCTTTGTCTAGGCAGTTGGGGGAACTGTTAGTAGCGAAAAAGGATATACATGTGGATGTCCTCTGAGCAGGAGGTATTATATAAAAGAAGACCAAGAGATATTCCAACTGCTTATGGAGAGATGTAGAAACCTTTCTTTTGAAATCTGGGACGAGATATAAATAGTGTCCCAAAGGGGAATGCCTGTAGTTGTACCTGTATGGTAACAGTGAGAAGAAGCCGGAGAGAAAGGAAAGGAAGAAAGAAGAAAGGACAGGAGAGGAAAAAAAAAGGAAGAAGCACAAACTTAATAGTAGACAGTGTGGAACTCGCTCATCTACACAAATTCGAGTCAGCAAGGGGTGGCAGATGTCTGAGATAGATATCTGGTCCAGGACTCCCAGATGGCCTCATGTTTGTCGACAGTATCCTTGAGGATGCTAACTGTTTTCTCCTGGGTCAAGATCCATGATGTCTTCCTTATGACCAAGAGAAAGGAAACCATGGGTTGCTTCCAAGCCTGAGCAATCGTTAGCTTGGTCCCAAGGAGAGTAAACATGATTAGGTGTTGGACTAGTTTAGGGGTCTTGGGGATAGATAAGTTTAAGAGGGCATGTTGAGGAGTCTGTTGGACCAGTAAGCCCGTATTTTTCCTAATGGTGTGGAATATTTTATTCCATAAGCACCGAATCTTTGGGCAATACCACCAAACGTGTAGCACCAACCCAACGTGTCCGCAGTCATGAAAGCACAAAGGGGAGGCGTTCGGATAGATTTTGGCAATTTTTAGGGGGACCATATACCACCTCATTAGGGCTTTCAAATTTGCTTCAACTAGTGCTATATCTAGAATGCCCTTAGATGCCTCAGTCGATGCTCTATGCCATTCCTCAATGCTCCAATTATGTTGCAAGTCATTTTCCCATTCTCTCATATAGAGCGTTTTGGTCTCAGCCCTAGCAAGTGATCGGTATATCACTGATATTCCCCCCCTCTGCTCCAGTCCAGGATTTCCAATGACCGCAGGAGTTGTAATCCTTTCTCTAGAGTATGGATGAGATCAGTGTCGACATTCTTGAAGATGAGAAGCTTAGTTGGGTTTCCCCATTTGTACTCAGAGACTCTTGTGGATAACTAGGGAAAGGAAATAGGAGAGCTAGAAAGTGACCTGGGGTGTGCCGTGGTCACAAGGTCAGTATGCCCCAGATTCCCTAAGAGGGGGCGGCAATATTTGATGAAGAGCACTGAGGTAAGAGGAGCCCCCTGAAATGGCAAAAGTGGACTATCCCTGGATACCTCTGCCAACTGGGCCATGAGCATATCCAAGACTGAAACCAGGCACCAACCCGTTCCGATCTTGAAGTGCCTAATATCAGTACCAGCTCCTGTTTGCTGCATTTTACACGCATCCAGGTGTAATAGGTAGTGGTTGGGGTACCTGACTAACTGGCTGATGGAAAGCATACGGGACTTAGCTCCAGTACGAGTAAATTCACCTGGTTTCAGAAACCCATAAAAGGCCAAATATATTGCTGCCTTGAGCACAAGAGGCAGCTGCCCAAAAGGAGACCTAGACAACATATCTGACATGCCCCGGAAAACGTGCCCAGTGACTGGAAGCCTGTTAGAAGGTCTAGGGGGATTGCATTTCTGAATACCCTTAAGGATGGCTTTAATGGAATGTGCTGCAAACACTGAAGGCCTACCAGATGTCGTAGGGAAATGAAATGCTGGATACTTGCCAAGTATCCCTTGATAGTATTGAGACCGTTTCAGTCCGGAATGACAGTAAGCCACAAAAGCCAAAAGGTATTGACTACCGAAGCAATCCAGCCTAGGGTACAGCGTTTGAAAAAACTGAAATGTTTTCCAGGCTGTGCTGTAAACCTTTCTGGTGTTGGCGGACAGTGACCTGTTCATCAATCCTAAAGCACCCACCCAGTGAGCATCTAATTCATTCTCAGAAGAGAGAAATGCAGGGATGGAGTGGCCCAGCTGTCTGCATCTGGAACCTGCTGAAAAAATTATGGAAAATTAAACCGGGAAAGAGCATCTGCTGCTGTATTCTGTACACCACTGACAAACCTGCAATGAATGTGAAAACTAAACTGAAGAGATAACCAAATGAGCCTGCGTATGAAAGACATGATGCGCAGAGAACCCGACCTAACTTTGTTAATGATCTCGGGAATTGCCTGATTGTCCGTGCAGAACGCCACGGTGTTGCCTGTCCGCAAGTGACCCACACCTGAGCTGCATCCACTATGGGGTAGACCTTGAATAAGGCAGACATCTGTGAACCTGGGAATTGCCCAACAGTCGCCCGGCCATGATCCAGCCAGCCAACGTGTGCCAAAAATAGTCGCATAGCCTCTAGTAGCTACAGCATCAGTAACAACCTGGAAAGAAGACACTGAAAGGGCAGGAATGAACATCAAAATGCTGTTCCAGTGCTGGAGGAACTCATCCCACACAGGTCAGACAAAGCCGCTGCATCTAACTTGACCCTGGAATCGGAGTCAGGGGCTGAGGGTAACAATGCCAGCAACCGGGAAATGAAAGACCTGACCTGATCCTCATGGCAAAGTTTAACATGCCCAGCAGTGACTGCAAGTATTTCCTTGAACCGGCTTGTGAAACTGTAAAACCATGGATCCGATCTCTGATCCTGGCCAATTTATCTGCCGGCAGACTTGCCTGCATGGACCGAGAATCTAACATGATCCCCAAAAAAGTCAGAGTAGTAGCAGGGCCTTCCATTCTCTTACTTGTCAAGTGCAGAAAACATGGCCACAAGCTTCTTTAGATCAGTAGGTGCATGGTTCGAGCTCTCAATCAGGAGGTAGTCATCCAAATAGTGGATAACTTCCTGACAGAGTTCCCTATGCATGAGAATCCAACTGAGTGCTTCAGCAAAAACATCAAAAAGCCAAGGGCTGCTTTTGGACCCAAAAGTGAGCTCGGTGGTAAAATAATAAATCCCCCAGCACTTAATGCCATGCCACTGCCAGAGAGAAGGCAAAATAGGAAGAAGCTTGAACGCATCCGAAATGTCTGCTTTGGATAACCAAGCATTCCTACCTAAACTGATGATATAATGGATCGCCTGGTCCACCGAAGCATATTTGAGCGAAAACTCCTCTGATGGGATTAAAGAATTCAAACTAGGCACATGCGAACAATGAGGGGCAGACAAATCATAAATCAAACAAAGTTTATTGAAAAATTTCCCTTTTAACCAAGCCAAGGGGTTGACCCTCCAATTATGAAAAGGTGGAATGGAAAAAGGCCCTATGACAAAGCCTTTGTCCAGTTCGGACTGGAGCAGAATATCCACTGCTTCCAGATAAGCTACTGACGACAACAGATTTCTACACTCAAAAGTGCCCTGAGGTAACGTAATGAAACCTGTGTGAAACCCCTGAGTGAACCCTTCCACCAAAAACTGACATAACATGGGGGAAGGATGGGAAGCCAGACAGGCCTGTAAGAAAGGACATTGATGCGGCTTAGTCAAGAGGGCTTCACCTGCTTCAGCGAACAGGCAGATTTGGAGCGCGCCTTATAGCAGCTGGCACAAACATGCAGGAGGCGGCACTGGCTGTAATTGCATGAGCCATGATTAAAATTATTACAAATTTGTGACTTGCCTAGAAACTGAATCGGGCGGCCAAGTTTGACAAAAGAAGTTGAATGAGCTGGGATTGGTAATAAGCTTGAGGGCACCCTGGAGGTACCTGGAACAGTAAGGGGTCTCATGAGAGGGCACTAGTAGGTAGTATGTGTGGAGGAATGGCACGTGGCACACACAGGAGACCTTAACCCGGCAAAAAAGCTCAGTATCCACGTTGCTCTAGTCAGTCATCACCTGATGCTGAGCAAAAATAGCTGCAGCCTTAGCAGAGAAAGAATGATGGTAATCATAAAAGGCTGATCCCCCATATTCATGCCCCAACTCCACCACAGCATAAAGGTAGAGATCAAGCTCCTCCCTCCTCTGAGGACTAACCGAGCAAATGACATCCCTAAAAATGCTAAACGCTAAAACAAAGTCAGGAATGGAGAGCTTGCGGTTAAGCCTATGGTCCCTGTTTTGACTACCACCGAGACCTCACCACAAGCATATGACTTATTGTCAGCAATGTAATGAGCCGCTATCAATAGGGAAGCTAAATTGACACCCTTACCATCCAAAATGTCCTTTTTGATATTAGCCGGGATAAAATGAGCAGGACTAACTGACAGTGAGCTAGCGGTTTTACCTGCGGCTAACGGAACGATCAAGGGTGAAACGGAGACTGCTGACATACTGGGGACGACGGGTTCCCCCGGGGGCGGGCATGGAGGGCTTTCTAAGACCTCAACCCTGGCTAGACGTGTGCATTCGTTTTCGTCCGAATGCATTTTCGTCCGAATTTCAGGTCTTTCGTTTGCAGAATCCGAAAAACGAAAGATCTGACATAAACAAATGCTTTTATTTTTGTTTTCATTGTGACAACAGTTCGAAATATTGGTACGTGGATGTAATAGCAGTCATAGTACACGGGCACCATACTACCCGACTAGTTTCACGAGATCCAGCTCGCTCTTCAGGGGTGGATGTGTGTAACATTGTACCTAAAATAAAAAAGTATATAGTTGGCAAAACGGCACAGTATTGGTTATAAAGGCACAGGGTAGGAGGGGTTATGGGTCCCCATACTCACCACTGAGCTTGACCATGGCTACAGGTGTGCGGCTCCAAGATAGCGGCAGCAAGTGCCTTACCAGGGAGCTGAGGGGGCAAAGTCAGATGGGACCCCACCAGGGGCCAAACGGCGAGCAGGCATGGCATAGGTGTAGTGATGTAACCCTAGAGACCTCGTTGGTTCATAAAGAGTGTAGGCTGTAAACATACGTATGTTTGTCAGGCATCTAATATAGTAAAGTAGAATCAATGAGTATTAGCATAAAGATATAAATGCATGAAATAAGAGGCCTGGACCCAAAGATGGTAGGGAACATGGAGTTGGTAAGAAACATAGGATAAGAGAGGAATATTAACAGGTGAAAAGATAGAAAAGAAAAAAAAGTGAAAGAGGTGGACTGTGATTGTGTAATAGTAGGGTAGTGATATTCACCACACTCAGGTATTTACCATTTTCACCTTTTGATACTGGTTACATTTAGGCATGCTTGCATACCTTATACATAGCTTTATTTATTTTATTTATTCATTTTTATTTATTATTTATTTTTTGAGCACTTATTATTTATTTTTGATTTTTGATATCACACATCTCACTACACTATCACAATCCACCCCTCTTTCCTCTCCGTCTTTTTCATCTTGTCACTTGTTAGTATCACTCTGCTATCCTATGTTTTCCACCATCTCCATGTCCCTACCATCCTTGGCCCAGGCCTTTTACTTATATATACATATCTGTATGCCAATACTCATTGATTTTACTTTACTACTTTAGATGCCTGACAAACATACTCATGTTTATAGCCTATACTCTTTATGGACTAACGAGGTTTCTAGGGATACATCACTACCCTACTATTACACAATCACAATCCACCTCTTTCACTTCTTTTTTCTTTTCTATCTTTTCACCTGTTAATATCCCTCTGTTATCCTATGTTTCTTACCATCTCCATGTTCCCTACCATCTTTGGGTCCAGGCCTCTTATTTCATGCATATATATCTTTATGCTAATACTCATTCTACTTTACTACGTTAGATGCCTGACAAACATACTTATGTTTACAGCCTACACTCTTTATGAACCAATGAGGTCTCTAGGGTTACATCACTACACCTATGCCATGCCTGCTCGCCGTTTGGCCCCTGGTGGGGTCCCATCTAACTTTGCCCCCTCAGCTCCCTGGTGAGGCACCTGCTGCCGCCATCTTGGAGCCGCACACCTGTAGCCATGGTCAAGCTCAGTGTTGAGTATGGGGACCCATAACCCCTCCTACTCTGCGCCTTTATAACCAATACTGTGCCATTTTGCCAACTATATACTTTTTTATCTTAGGTACAATGTTACACACATCCACCCCTGAAGAGCGAGCTGGATCTCGCGAAACTAGTCGGGTAGTATGATGCCGTGTACTATGACTGCTATTACATCCATGTACCAATATTTCTTGTTTATATATATATATCTTTTTTTTGGCAACTGTTGGTGTTATCTATGCATGTAAACAATTTTACTTGAATAAACCATATACTGTATTTACTACTGTTATGTTTTCTGGCGAAAACGGTACCCACTTCATTTAAAGTCCCAGGGCGAATCCTTCATTTTACTATATGTTATAGGGATGGAAGTGTTACTGGGGACACCAGACCTTTCTCTTTTTTCTATAAACTTAGAGTGGAGTGGATTTGCATGAGGGATGACCCGACCGAACAAAGGGTGACTTGCTCAGGAATGGAACCTGATGCACTAGGGAACAAAAGTCTGAAAAGTTCCGCTTTGCGTGCTGACACGGGTTAAGAGATACCCCTGTGCTGTAGTTCAGCCATCAATCTGGGAATACTCCAGGACCTCAGGGAGGGTGTACTGCCGTGTTCGGAACCCCTAGCCAGAGAAGGAGGGATGGATGCAAAATAATCAATATCTGCTGCCTGAGACATGACCTAATTGACATAAGGTGACAGAAGATTAGCTAATTAAACGTCCGGACTGAAAACATGTCAGTCTGTGACATTGAAATGACGAACGAGTAATTAACCCTTGAAATGATAACCATATGGTGCAAGTGGTTTAGCTAGTGATATTTGTGTAACTAACGGACTGAAAAAGTGTCAGCAAGTGAAATGGAAAGAAGCCGAGTCACCTGAGGCGTAGCAGGTAATTAAAAACTTACTCAGGCCCCGAAAACCTGAAAACGTGTCAGGTAAGATATCAGAGTAGTGAAATGTCAAACGTATGAAGTATGTAAAATGGATGAGCAAACTTGCCATCGCACAAGTCAATTAAAAATGATCATCTCAATCCGTTCACACCTATAAACGTGATAGGTAACAAGGTGACGGTGAAAACTCTGTGAAACCTAATTTAGCCATGTAGTGATGAACTGTAGCTAAGGTAAACAAAACAATATCTACCTGAAACACGCTGGAACTTGGAGAAAAAAATGAAACCCCTGGGTCATGAGAGACACGCAGCGAGACCTTGTGGTTATGTAGAAATGAAACTAAGGAACAGAAAGGAACATGAATAAACCAAGGCTACCCACTGACCAAATGCTAGAAAATGAACAATGCAGGTTTAAGAAATGAAACACAACATGACTGAGAAAAAAACTGACTTATGCCGTAGTGGACACCGTGAGGCCTCCCAGGGGAAGCGGTCCAAATATTGTGCATTGTGTGTGAGACTAACTCAGCTGACCATGGGGTGCCTAGGTGCCACCTGATAGGAACCCTTAATAACCCCCCCAGCAATGCAGTGAAACGCACACTGGCTGATAGCAGACCCAAAGGGTGGAGAGAGGTGCTGTCTCCTGACTGCTGTAACCAAGGATGAGGCCCAAGCAGCTGAAACCACTACTGACCACAACCATGCCAAACCTACCCATCCCAAATGGCCCTGGACCCTTATGAGACACCCAACACAGCTCACAAGGCACCCACCCCTACAACCCATGATCACCACTGCAGCGCCCTGCCCCATTGTCCCACACTCCCAATCTGCCCAGGTGTTTATTTATTTATTTTTTTTGTGTGTGCATTTCCTAGTGAAATTACGGCATGTGGAACCTAGTCGCTGGACCGTGGCCACCACATGTGAGTGACATCATACTAGCGTTTCAAAAGAATGTGCGGGCACTTACTGTGTTTACTGATAATTGAAAAATAGAAATGGCTGATCACACATACACACTTCAACCAGCTACTAAGGGTAAAGAAAATATGCGAGAAATGCGATGTCACTAAGACGGAAAACACGTATATCTAAAACCACGTTGCGTTATAGAAAATAGGTTGAGGAAAAGTGACTGTTCATGACAATCGCCGACAAGGCTCAGTATTTTAACAAGTTTAATTTTGATCCTAGAATTTATCCCCTTGAATAGGATAGTATGCTGTACAATGCACTCTGGGCTTACTGTCTCAAGGAAGAAATAAAGCAGCAGTTCATATCTTTAGTTTATAATTGCAGTGGTAACGGCATAATGTATTCTCCTTGCTAGGCATCACTGGGGAGGGATTTTGTACTTACCACCCAGGAAATTGAATGGCATGTCAAGGCATTTGCATCCTCATGTATTTTTAATGACAGGCTCTGATGAATCAGGCAGATTCAAAACATATGTACAGGGTTTGTAAGCAATACTTGAAGTGATGTCACCACATATTAGTCAGTAGTGCAGCATTGACATGTGCATGTCCTATGCATTACATAAGCCCGACATAGGTATATCTACTTTAGTACAACAGAATTGATCTCTGGAAATGAAAATTGTCTTCCACAAAAAGTGATTTCAAATGTTTGTAATTATTTTAAAGACTTGTTAATACCACACGCATTGAACTGGGCAGCATGTGGGTTCACAAGAGCAGGTGAGATGCAGTTTATGAGGAGCAAGATGACAGCTGAAATGCAGATTATGAGGAGCAAGATGACAGGTGAAATGCAATTTATGAGAAGCAAGATGACAGGTGAAATGCTGGGTATGAGGCTCCTAACCACTGTAACCAAATGCCGGGTAGTATGCGCAAAGTACAGCATACAGGGTTTCCCTTTAGTACATTCTACCATAAGTATAATAACAGAGCGGCGCCCATGCCCCCCCTTCCCCCTCTACTGATACCTGAGCCTACCTAGCGAAGACAGGGAGATTTAGAAAGCCCCCAGCAGCCGCACGCCTCCTCGATGGGAAACACCAGAAATGATGTCGACGGTCGTGCCGGAAATGAAGCAATTGAGCATCCAACACAAACAGGAACCGTCACCGAAGTAACTGGACACACCCCTAACAACGAAGAAGACACGCCCCATGATAATCTGGAAAAGAAGGCTGACAGAAGGGAGGAGCAGGGGCCTTATAAAGGTGAGGCTCCTCCCACAAATACAGGCGGGCCTGCGCCCCACTTTCCTACTTGTAGTTCATCTTGTGGTTTCTCAGGGTTTTGGTGATTGTGTTCAGCTTCTTCCAAAATTGCATGGTAAATTCGCAAAATATTGCAGTTGCTCATATGGAGATGGAAGGGTTCCCAGGTTGCGGGAGGTGATTAAGAGCTGCTCTTTCACATGGTAAAAATTAATGCATATGAGCACATCTCTGGGCACATGCTCGGGTATAAAGGATGGTTTAGGAATACGTGTGTTCTGTCAATTATTGGGTCAGAATCAGTGAGCTCAGGGTTCAAGGTTGTAAAAAGATCACTAGCATATTGGCAAAGCTCCTGTTGCTGCACAGATTCTGTAATCCCCCGATCTACAAATTATTTCTTCTGGAATTGTCCTCCAAATCTGCTAGCTTGGCTTTAAAGCGGGTATGCTCATCTGTGTTATCATCATGAGCATCCAATGAATCATTTAGAGTATGAACAAACTCATCCATTTTGTTCTCAATGTGATCAACCCTGGTTCCAATAGCATGTATTTCTCCAGTAAAGTGTTTAGTGAGCTGCATAATATCAACATGGAGAGTTCCTCTGAGTGATACTAGCATGCATTTCAGTGCAGTCTCCGAGACTGGCTGATTAATGGCTTGGAATAACAAGAGGGAATCTGGGAGTTCTCTTTTAAGATTGAGAGAGTCTGAGACAGGAGAGAACCCACCCACTGTGTCTCCATGGTCATCCAGCCTGATCCTTATTTTGGCAGGGCTTGCCTGGAGTATTGTAGAAGCTGCTGGAGACAGGGAAGTAGGGAACCTCTGTACACAGAGCTGCCGGAAAGAGCCGCCGTTGGTGTCTATCGGCCACCTCGTGTGGAGGTATATGATCCAGCGTCATCTTGCCTGGGCTTCCGAGTGGCCCGATGAAAGAAAGCAGTGAGCTTCTTGGGCCGGGAGTCATCCTTCGTTTTGCGGGTCATGTCGCCTTTTGTGATCAGGATGCGATCCGCCGTGACGGGGGATAAACAAAGCCTGAAGTAATTGCTGGGTGCGCCTAACCTCCGCTGCGAGATGGAGCTCCGGGACTAGATGTCCATCTTCCTCACATGCTAGCTACGCCCCCACCCCAGATATTATTTAATAATTAAAGAAATTTGGCAATATAATTTACAGTAGTACACCAGACAAAATAGAAAAGTAAAAGCTAACATTCAGGGTGTTTATTTTTCATTTAACCATGCCTTGTGTAGACATCCAAAAGGCCTGAGACTGCTGCTGGGCACCGCCTTCTTAAGTAACTTAAGTACCACTTTGTAGTATTCCCCCTTTTTTTTATAATCTTATCTTATACATTATTAATTTTCCTTCACAAATATTATACAAATAACAACATTGAATCATACATATCACAAAAAGTAAACACTCAGATAATAGGGGATACTCCCCTTGATATATTCCCCAGGGAAAAGAAAAAAAAAAGGGCAGGGGGAGGGGTCTGGGTGGGAGGGGTGCAGCCAGGAAGGGGGAGAGAGAGGGAGGCAATCCTCTTTATGGATATTATGTGCTTGTGCTCCATTGCTTGTGCTCCATGTGTTTTCTTAATATTTCAGTGAGTAACCCTGAGAAAAAAAAGGGGGTTTATTGTTTATAGATATAAAAGGGGGGGCAATTTCCATCCCTCCCCATATCTGGTTTCTGTGTTTGTTCGTGCCTAAATGTTCAAAAATATTGTGGGTGTTTACAGTGATTCTAACTAAATATTATATTAATCTTAACATGTTTTAGAATGTGAATTTTTGTGAGATGTTTCTCCTTCTCTCCCCCACCCTCTCCATTTCTGGTGCAATTTGCTTCCAAACTACCCATATTCTTAAACTTCCCCTGTTGGTTTCTGGTCTCATGCACCCACCTTTCCGTTTCCATTATAACCTCCACTTCCCTTTTCCATTCCTCAAGGGTGGAGCTTGGTACCTGTTTCCAATGTCTGGGTATCAGCATCTTAGCTGCATTTAGTAAGTGTGGTGTAACTTTTTTTATAAGATTTTATAGATTCCTTAGTCCCATGAAACAAGAGATGCAAAGATGTTAATTCTATAGGCTTGTCAGACAATTTCCTGATTCATGGGACTATTTCTTCCCAGAATATTCTTATCTTTGGGCAGGACCACCAGATATGGAGGAAGGTGCCCTTATCTTTACACCCCCTCCAGCAACATCCGTCCGATGTTGAATATATCTGTGCTAATTGGGGTCTGATACCATCTAGCTAAAAACTTGTATGACATCTCTTGGATGGATAAACTTATAGAAGTTGTATGCGTTACCTCTATTAGTTTCTTTATTTGTAGTGAAGTAAATGTGCAGTTTAATTCTTTCTCCCACTCTTAAATAAAATAGGGGGGGGGGGGTTGTGGTGTTCTGTCCACTCAGAATCAATTTGTACATTTTCTATAGTAGGTGGTTGGGCTTTGACATCTTCACACACATCCTCTCGAATGTGGTTAGGGAGTTTGCAGTCCTTAATTGGTTCTTAGTTTCTTAAGAAAATTCCAAATTTGGTAGTATCTCCATCCTGACATAACCATGTCTCCTTGGGACGCTACCAATTCCGGCTGTGGCATTAAGGATCCTGATGGTGTATATCTTAAGCACTTTTGTATTTCCTTCTGATTTCCATAAGCCCAGGGTTCCCTTTTCCTCTCCGGGGGGAACCATAGGTACCCTCCTAATGGGGCCAGTGGGAATGTTCGTGGCACATATTTGCCATTTGTATTCATTCTATTCCACACTGCCAACGTATTGCGGGTTAGTGGGGATGTCCATTTGGACAATCCCCTGGCTTTGGCTGGTATCCATGGTGCTGCCTCTAGGCTCCTGCCTGCCATATTTTCTTCTATAGATACCCAGGCTTTACTTGAGTTGTCATGGGACCAGTTTAGAATGCGCTCCAACGACATTGCTCTGTAATACAGTGCAATGTCTGGTAACCCTACTCCCCCCTCCCTTTTACCTCTGCGTAGAATGTCATAGGAAATTCTAGAGTTTCCATCTTTCCATATAAAGGCTATAAATGCTCTACGTATCTTTTTAAAAAAAACTTGAGGTAATTCCATCGGTACAGTATACAGCACATATATTAGTCTTGGTATCACATTCATTTTAAGAGCATTAATTCTACCAAACCATGTCAATATATGGCTTTTCCATCTTCGCAAGTCCTCTATTATCTCCTCGACCAAAGAGCCATAGTTACGTTCGTACATGAGTGACTCTGCAGTGATATGTACTCCTAAATAATATATCGATTCTCTATTCCAAATAAATGGATATGTTTTTTGCAGGGATGTGGCTAATAATGGTGGCATGTGACTAGGCAATATTACAGATTTCTCTATATTTATTTTGAAGTTAGATAGGTTTCCATATCTCTTTACTTCCTGCATTAATGCGGGTATAGATTCTTGTGGTTTTGAGAGATAAAATAATAGATTATCTGCATATGCTGATACTTTGTGTTCTCTAGGGCCAATACCCACTCCCATTATTCCTTTATTTTCTCTTACTCTGCACAAAAAATGGCTCCTGGGTCAGGGCAAACAATATTGGAGATAGGGGGTAACCCTGCCTTGTTCCATTGCGTATGTCAAAACATTCCCATTAATCTTAACCTTTGCTCTTGGTCTGGCATATAGTGCTGATACCCAGCCCATCATCCGCTCCCCAAAACCTATTCCCCTCAAAACTTTCATCATAAAATTCCGATTCACTCTATCAAATGCCTTTTCGGTGTCCATTGATAGCAATATTCTTAGGATTTTATTAGGTCCATTCTGCATCCAATGGAGTATATGAAGGGTCCGGATGGTATTGTCTTTGGTTTCCCAACCCACCAAAAAGCCCGTTTGATCATAATGGATTAGTTTTATAACCTTGTCCTGTAATCTGGTCGCTAAAATTTTCGCCAGTAGCTTAGTATCCGAGTTGAGGAGGGAGGGTCTATAGTTTGCGCAATATTGTGGATCCTTCCCAGGTTTTCGGTATAACTGGCACATATGCTAATAATGCTTCAGGAGGTAAGGGGTTAGTGGCTGTGATTTTATTGAAATAATTACATAGTGATATAGCCAATATATCAATACATTTCCTATAATACGCGTTAGGCCATCCGGTCCCGGATTTTTCCTCGCCGGTAAATCTCCTATAGCTTCGTTTATTTCCTCTATAGTGATTGGTCCCTCTAATTTTGCTGTTATTTCAGGGGGAAACGAGGGTAATGTAGACTCCTTGATATATTCTCTCATTTCTTCTACTTGTCCCCTTGTTCTATTCTTAATGAGTTTGATTATATATCATATAAGCCCGTGTAAAAGCGCTGAAATTCCCTTGCTCTGGATTTAGTGTCAATTACCTGCTTGTTATTCACTCGTATGTTATGAACATGGGAAAGTTCTTGTTGTTTTTTAAGTTGTCTTGCCAGTAATCTGCAGCATTTGTTCCCATGCTCATAAAATCGGTGCGCAAAAAATCTATATTTGTCCTTGACCCTTTTGTCCAGGCATATGGAAAGCTTCCCCCTCAATGTTTCCAGCTGCCTGGCCTCTCCTGGGTCAAGATTACTTTTATGTTTAATTTCCCACTTGTGTATTTCCTCCAGCAAATCCTCTATTTCCTTTCTTTATCTTTTTTTTTACTCGGGATCCGTGTACTATTAGTTCCCCTCTAATGACTGCCTTATGGGCCTCCCATATTATTTGTTCTGATACCTCCCCTGATGTATTGATTTTAAAATACTCTGTCATTTTATGCCGTATATCCTCCGCTATCTGATTGTCATCCAACAGCCACTCGTTTAGTCACCAAGTCCGCTCTCTATGGGTTGCAGAGACCGGCAGGAACGTCAGCACTACTGGTGCATGATCAGATATAGTTATTGGTTTAATTGCTGCATCTCTTACATATTCCAGGTAGTACTGATCCACCAGGAATAAGTCCAACCTGGAATACACTTTATGGGTTTTTGAATAATAGCTGTATTCCCTCATCTCCACATTTAATGCCCGCCAGCTATCGACCAGATGAAGTGATCGCAGAATTTTTTTCACGTGTCTGAGGGCTCTAAATGATAATGCGTTTTTCCTTGCTGTGGTGTCTAATTTAGGGTCCATAATAATGTTAAAATCTTCCCCTAAAATCACAAACCCCTCCCTAAATTTGTCCAGCACTTTCAAAGTTTGCACTAGAAAGTCTGCTGTACGAATATTTGGAGCATATATGGAGGCAAATGTGTAACAACTTCCATGTAATGTACCCTTAATAAAAAAGGAACCTTCCCTCTGGGTCTACCTGCACGTCCGTAGGGAGCAGGGGGCTTGATTTCCCAAAGGCCATGGTTACCCCCCTCACCTTTACTACTGGAGATGGTGCATGGAACCATTGTTTATACAGAGATAGCGGTAACTTGGGAATGGATCCTGACGTGAAACGCGTCTCCTGCATAAAAATAATATCTGTCGCGTGGTGACTCAATTCCTGCCACAACTGGCCCCTTTTTGGGGTGAGCATAGCCCCCTCACATTATATGTTATCATTTTTAATGGACTAGCCATCTCCTATTGAGTAAATATACATCATTCTTAACTCTTTTAACCTATTGCCTCTTGTCTCATTGTCCTCCTCTCTTAGTGAACCTACAAAAAAGAACCCACTAACAGAGTAAAAACTAGACCAACTACAACATAACACTCTACAAAGTAGAATGTACCAATTACCAGGCAGGCAAGCCCACGTGGGTACCACTTGATCACCCTGGGCCCTCCCACCCATCTGCACCATGCAGATTATCCAGTCCCTTGTCAGGACCTTCTTAA
Organism: Aquarana catesbeiana; assembly: GCF_042186555.1. NCBI lineage: Eukaryota > Metazoa > Chordata > Amphibia > Anura > Ranidae > Aquarana > Aquarana catesbeiana. Next base: position 290,162,362 of record NC_133328.1, read on the forward strand.
TTTTTTTACACACAAAAAAAAAACTTTTCTATTCTAATATTCTAATGCCCTGGGCTTTTATATTTAATGTATTTTGTCCCATATGGCTACGCCTTCTGTTGGTGGAATTTATTTATATATTTTTTTTCTATTTTGACACAGGGAGAGCGAAGACAAAAAAAAAAAGAGGGGGGTATTCCCTTCACTCTCCTCCCCACGTCAATACTACAATCGTCCAACCCATTTTCCTCTATTTAGGTTGTTTGTTGATTTTTCGTTGGTTCCTTTAGATCAGGGCTAAAAGCATTGCATTGGAAAGTTTGTATTAGTTATTCTCCAATCTGGGAAATTCATTTGTGGGAGATCTAATATTTTTCCAGGAACATTTTTAAGTCATCTTTGGTTCGTAATACCGCTGTTTTCCCATATAATTAGGCCGTTAGACGGAAGGGAAACCCCCAGCGGTATCTAATATCTGCCATTCGCAGAACTTCCAGCAGTGGACGTACCATTCTGCATTGCATTAGTGTGCGGCGTGATATGTCAGAAAAAAGGAAACTTCCCAGAGCAATAACATTTTCTATCAAGTTCAAAAGCAAATTACAAGTGAACAAAAAACATGCAATAAAAGTAAAAACACACCATGTAAGCATTTAAAATACTTGTTTTTTGTACTTTTACCTGCAATTAAAAATGTTTGTTTGTTTTAACCCCACTACCTCCTCTCCAACAGCATTTACCTAGCTTTCTTTTGCTCCTCTACTTCTGCCTTAAGAGCTGGAACCTGAAGGAAATACCCAAGACTTCTGGTTATGGAAAAGCATGTGACTTGGCTATGTGTCAGCACTGGGCCAATTAGCACTATCACACAGGGATCCAATGGACAGCAAGCTCTAAATTGCCGTGGAGACCGTGCCTTACATGTTTCGCGTGCCTGCGCCTTATCAAAGGCGGAGCAGCGGCAACAGCAGGAATATAAGCACTCAATGGGGGGTGGGGAGGAAACAAGCTCCAGTGTGATGTTAAACCCTCAATCAACCCTGAACAAAGTCTGCAGAACTTTCATCATGTGCATAATGCATTGTATGGCAATGTCAATCATCTGATAATAAAAATTACACACAGGAGATTGAATCAATAACAATGGTGGAAATAATAAAAAATAATTAATATAACAATAAAGAAATAATAAAATTGGGTGAAAATTTAGAAAAAACAATTGAAAATTGAGAAAAATTAATGAAAAATAGATAAATAAAAAAAAATATATATATAGTGTATATACTTAATTGTGGATGAAAATAAAAGTATTGGTGAAGAATATGAGGTGAAGAATAATATGTATTATGGACAAAAAACTCTAGACACAATCATGTGACAACTACTCCAGATAAAGCCGTCACCTAACTTTGTACTGTTGGAGTAACTCTAAATTGTGAACAACCAGATGTATAAAGAAAAGAAGATACATGTGTGGATATGTACACCTGAACAAGATCGTTCACATGTACATATGCGCACATATAACCTCATGTGTGATATTATAAGGCTAAAAATATATAGTCAAAGGACTAAAAAAGCTGGCAATGTACTGTCAGATAATGCTAAGTACATTGAGTTCTTGGTTGAGGCCCTCAGGTGAGAGGGAGCCCAGCAAATAAATCCAAAAGGTCTCCCTCCGACACAGGAGAGAAACCCTCTCATTGTCAGTAAGTGTACCCTTAGGAATGGCCTCAATCACAAAAACCTCCAGCCATCCAAAATCTTTATTATGCATCTGGAGGAAGTGGTGTGGGACACTGTGTTTGACACAACCCTTTTTAATCAGCCTGCGGTGCTCACCCACCCTCGTGCTCAGGGTACGTATCGTACGACCCACGTACAAGAGACTGCATGGGCACTGCAGAACGTAGATGAAAAATTCAGTTGAACATGTAATAAACAGTTTGATCTGAAACAAATTGCCTTTATTGGTAACAATCTTCAAACATCCATGAGAGATGAATTGGCAAGTCAAACAACCTCTTTTTTGACATTGAAAAATACCTGTCCTAGAGCAAGACATTGAACATACTACCTTTAAACGTCCATTTATATTCAACCCCACTCAGTAGAAAGGTCCACATATTGAGACATTTTATCAAGCTGTTTAAAAAGATTTTATACAGTTGTGTGACGTTCCGGCCAAGAAGAGTTCTTGCAATTTGAGTATAGCCGAATGTCAAGCCCTTAAAGTTTTAACAACTAATAAAGATATCACAGCGAGACAGGCAGACAAAGGAGGCAGCCTGATTGTTCAAGACAAATCAGACTACCTCCTGAGAGGCGTATCAGCTATTAGCCAATACTGATACCTATCTAAAACTTTCTTCAGACCCTCTCCCCCAGTATCAACAGGAACTTACTACTTTGGTTGAAGTAGCCTACAGTGAGGGTGTGTTGAACAACAAAGAGAAGCATTTTTTGCTTCAGAAAGTGTGCAGCACCCCTTATTTTTACCACCTCCCCAAGGTGCACAAATCCTTGGTGGATCCTTCGGGTAGGACGATTGTTGCCAGTACAAACCGCTTTACCGGTGGTCTGTCAGTTTATATAGACCATTTACTACAGCCCATGGTCTGCCAATTGGCATTATATATTAAAGATTCTAGTCACATCATCAACATTTTACAAGGCTATTCCTGGCAGGATGGGTATCTGTGGGCCTCTTTGGATGTCGCTTCATTGTATACATCCATACCCCATGAGGTTGGTATCACTGCCGTACAAAACTTTTTTAGCAAGAATAGTGGGATGAATTCCAGACAATCTGATTTCTTGCTTCATAGTATAGATTTTTGTTTATGGCACAATTTCACCTTTTAGTTCTATATTCATTGTAAATGTCGAACAATGGGGGCCAACTTTGCCCCAGTGCACGCTATTGTCACTATAGGGTAATGGCAGGAGATGAAGATCTGGGCCAACAATCCTTTCTTTGAGCACATTGTCTTTTATGGTCGCTACATTGACGATGTCTTGCTCATTTGGAGTGGTGGCCCTGACCTGTTTTCCTCCTTTGTTGCCTATTGAAACGACAACATACTGGGATTATCCTTTACACATGTGCTAGATTCGAGAGTTAGTGTTCCTTGATCTGGTTCTACAGTATCTCATGATCAATAGAATATCATTACCAGTAATCACAATAAACCTACATGTGGCTATTCATAAATTCATTTTAATAGTTGCCACCACCCAACATGGAAGAAAAACATTCCTAATGGTCAATTCCACAGATTAAGAAGAAATTGTATGAAAATGGAAGACTATACCTCACAGGGCGAGTATATGCAGAGAAAGTTTGAGGAAAAGGGGTATACGTACCCTGTGAACGAGGGTGGGTGAGCACCGCAGGCTGATTAAAAAGGGTTGTGTCAAACACAGTGACCCATGCCACTTCCTCCAGGTGCATAATAAAGATTTTGCATGCCTGGAGGTTTTTGCGATTGAGGCCATTCCTAAGCGTACACTTACTGACAATGAGAGGTTTTTTTTCTCCTGTGTCGGAGGGAGACCTTTTGAATTTATTTGCTGGGATCCCTCTCTCTTGAGGGCCTCATTGAAGAACTCAATGTCCTTAGCATTATCTGACAGTACATTACCAGCTTTGTTAGTCTTTTAGTCCTTTGGCTATACTTTTAGCCTTATAATATCACACATGAGGTTATATGAGCGCATATGTACACGTGAACGATCTTGTTGGGCGTACGTATCCACACATGTATCTTCTTTTCTTTATACATCTGGTTGTTCACAATTTAGAGTTACTCCAACAGTACACAGTCAGGTGGCGGCTTCATCTGGAGTAGCTGTCCCATAATTGTGTCTAGAGTTTTTTGTCCATAATACATATAATTCTTCACCTTTTTTATTTATGTATATATTTTATATATTTTTTATTTTCTATTTTTCATTAATTTTTCTCAATTTTCAATTTTTTCTAAATGTTCACTCAAATTTTATTATTTCTTTATTGTTATATTAATTCTTTTTTTATTATTTCCACCATTGTTATTGATTCAATTTCCTGTGTGTAATTTTTATTATCAGATGATTGACATTGACATACAACGCATTATGTACAGTGGGGATGGAAAGTATTCAGACCCACCTTAAATTTTTCACTCTTTGTTATATTGCAGCCATTTGCTAAAATCATTTAAATTCATTTTTTTCCACATTAATGTACACACAGCACCCCATATTGATAGAAAAACACAGAATTGTTGACATTTTTGCAGATTTATTAAAAAAGAAAAACTAAAATATCACATGGTCCTAAGTATTCAGACCCTTTGCTGTGACACTCATATATTTAACTCAGGTGCTGTCCATTTCTTCTGATCATCCTTGAGATGGTTCTACACCTTCATTTGAGTCCAGCTGTGTTTGATACTGATTGGACTTGATTAGGAAAGCCACACACCTGTCTATATAAGACCTTACAGCTCACAGTGCATGTCAGAGCAAATGAGAATCATGAGGTCAAAGGAACTGCCTGAAGAGCTCAGAGACAGAATTGTGGCAAGGCACAGATCTGGCCAAGGTTCCAAAAAAATTTCTGCTGCACTTAAGGTTCCTAAAGGTTCCTAAAAGCACAGTGGCCTCCATAATCCTTAAATGGAAGACGTTTGGGATGACCAGAACCCTTCCTAGAGCTGGCCGTCCGACCAAACTGAGCTATCGGGGGAGAAGAGCCTTGGTGAGAGAGGTAAAGAAGAACCCAAAGATCACTGTGGCTGAGCTCCAGAGATGCAGTCGGAGATGGGAGAAAGTTGTAGAAAGTCAACCATCACTGCAGCCCTCCACCAGTTGGGGCTTTATGGCAGAGTTGCCCAACGGAAGCCTCTCCTCGGTGCAAGACACATGAAAGCCCGCATGGAGCTTGCTAAAAAACACCTGACGGACTCCAAGATGTGAGAAATAAGATTCTCTGATCTGATGAGACCAAGATAGATCTTTTTGGCCTTAATTCTAAGCGGTATGTGTGGAGAAAACCAGGCACTGCTCATCACCTGTCCAATACAGTCCCAACAGTGAAGCATGGTGGTGGCAGCATCATGCTGTGGTGGTGTTTTTCAGCTACAGGGACAGGATGACTGGTTGCAATCGAGGGAAAGATGAGTGCGGCCAAGTACAGGGAGATCCTGGACGAAAACCTTCTCGAGAGTGCTCAGGACCTCAGACTGGGCCAAAGGTTTACCTTCCAACAAGACAATGACCCTAAGCACACAGCTAAAATAACGAAGGAGTGGCTTCACAACAACTCCGTGACTGTTCTTGAATGGCCCAGCCAGAGCCCTTACTTAAACCCAATTGAGCATCTCTGGAGAGACCTAAAAATGGCTGTCCACCAAAGTTTACCATCCAACCTGACAGAACTGGAGAGGATCTGCAGGGAGGAATGGTAGAGGATCCCCAAATCCAGGTGTGAAAAACTTGTTGCATCTTTCCCAAAAAGACTCATGGCTGTATTAGATCAAAAGGGTGCTTCTACTAATTACTGAGCAAAGGGGCTGAATACTTAGGACCATGTGATATTTCAGTTTTTCTTTTTTAATAAATCTGCAAAAATGTCAACAATTCTGTGTTTTTCTGTCAATATGGAGTGCTGTGTGTACATTAATGAGGAAAAAAAAATGAACTTAAATGATTTTAGCAAATGGCTGCAATATAACAAAGAGTGAAAATTTTAAGGGGGTCTGAATACTTTCTGTCCCCATTGTATATGATGAATGTTCTGCAGACTTTGTTCAGGGTTGAGTGAAGGATTAACATCACACTGAAGCTTGTTTCCTCCTCACCCCCTGTTGAGTGCTTATATTCCTGCTGTTGCCGCTGCTCCCGTGACTTTGATAAGGCGCAGGTGCGCGAAACATGTAAGCCACAGTCGCCACGGCAACCCAGAGCTTGCGGTCCAACCTGACACATTGACATCCTGGTCACCACTTCTTCTTCTCCTGGTGCGACGTCCACGTCATCTTGGGCGCCCGGCCCCGGCCAGCTTGGTCTGCTTCTCTGGCTCCATTCCCCAGTGGTGGACACTACACCTCCTGCGGCACAGCGGGTTTGACACCCGCGATCAGTCACCGTGCTTACAGCTGTGACTTTGAATTCCCCACCCAGGTGGTTCATCCCAGAGATCCGTTCTGTCTGATCACTGGCTGATAGTTGGAGTTTATCGGTTGATGTTAACCCCTCTTCACCTGGATGTCAGTGGTACCGTGCCTATTTTTTTCACATTATATCTACAATGACTATTTGTTTTTATGATTGCCTTTGCAAATCCCTACACATTTCTTATCATTGACAGTTGTTTTTAAATTAATTTTTTACTTGGCTAAAGGTTTGTAAGTTTTTGTGTTGGACCCATAGAGCGCTGCTCCTTTGTTTTCAGTGTTTTGTTATCCACCTTTTCGGTGGCTGCACTGGGCTTTGGCTCAATCTATATTTTCCAGGCTACGTACATCTACATAGATGGCTGACAGTTCATAGCGCTCAAGGAACTTATGTTGTGTCTACTTTTTCTTCAAAGCTACCAAACAGGAGAGGAGGAAACACCTTAAACCCACAATGAGTCAGGATCACATAAGCGCAATTAGGGTGGAGGGCACTATACACCCTATTGTAAGAAATGACCGGACAATATAGACAATATTACTTTTGATCATGCACAATATCTAGGTGCCCCCTCTACTAATGGTGTGGGTAATTTATCACAAATCAAATACATGGGTCCTACAGCTATACAAGCATTACACATTTTAAATACACAGACTTCAACACATAATGCTCTGTTGTGTCTAATGCACCTAATACTATGACCAACCCTCTTTCTGGTCCAAACATACCAATAATGATAGCACATTATCACAAGTTAACACACAGATTCTTTCACAGACACCTACATTAACACCCACGACCCAGTTACAAATGCTCACTAAGCAGAGCACACTTGACTTACACATTAATCAGCCGCTCACTCCCACTCAGAATTTTCCAATTTCCACACCACACCTGCCCCTAACGTAGGACTGGATATTCTAAACCTTACTCCCTACCAACTCTCGGAACATGAAATCCATGTTCTGAGATATGGACTTAGCAGGATTTGGATAAATATGAAGCTATCAAGGACATCTACATGTTTTTGAGAAATTTGACATTCAAATTTCTTTTTGATCAGGATCGGTTGCGATCCAAACAGGAACGCAAAATCTCTGACACTATTAAGCACTTTAAAATGGAGGACTTTCAAGCCCTCCATGATTTAACCACTTCCGGACTGCTGCACGATTATGTACGTCCTTACTTTGAAAGGGGATATCATTGTTATGGCAGCAGCTAGCTGCCATAACCCCGGTATCCTCTTCTTCAGCCAGCAGTCCGGTTTCCGATAAGAGTGGTCTCTGCAGAGCTAGATCACTTTTATCGACAGCAGGAGAGGGGCCCCCCTTCCACCACGCTCTGGTGCCCTCCCCCGTTTACCGGAGCCATCGGCAGCAGCGGAGGCGATCAGATCTTCACCCTTGCTGGGCATGGAGATGAGTGAGGGGAAGATGGTCCCCACCTGTCTCCATAACAATGCAAGGTGGAAGCGACGTCATAACGTCACTTCCTCCCATAGCTCTTAAAGGGCCCATTTATTTAATTATTTTTTTAAATGACAATTTTTTTTTAAAATTCCATTTAAGTGTATATATGAAATCTTAGGTCTTAGATGTTTACATTCCTTGCAATAGGAATAAAAGTGACACAATTTTTTTTTTTTTTGAAAAACCATGTAAAAATAAAAGCTAAAATAAATAAGAAAAAACATTTTTTAAACGAGCCCTGTCCCGCTGAGCTCACGTGCAGAAGCAAACGCATACGTGAGTAGCGCCTGCATATGAAAACGGTGATCAAACCACATATGTGAGGTATCGCCATGATTGGTAGAGTGAGAGCAATAATTCTAGCACTAGACCTCCTCTGTAACTTAAAACATGCAACCTGTAGAATTTTTTAAACGTTGCCTATGGAGATTTTTAAGGGTAAAAGTTTGTCGCCATTCCACAAGCGGGCGCAATTTTGAAGCGTGACATGTTGGGTATCAATTTACTCGGCGTAACATTATCTTTCACACTATAAAAAAAAATTGGGCTAACTGTTGTCTTATTTTTTAATTCAAAAAAGTGTATTTTTTCCAAAAAAAAGTGCGCTTGTAAGACCGCTGCGCAAATACGGTGTGACAGAAAGTATTACAATGACCGCAATTTTTTTCTCTAGGGTGTTAGAAAAAAAAATGTATAATGTTTGGGGTTGTAAGTAATTTTATGGCAAAAAAAAAAAAGTTTTTAACTTGTAAACAACACATCTCCAAAAGAAGTTCGGTCCTTAAGTGGTTAATGTTGCTCCTGGATAAAAGTGACGGCACTGAGGCTTCACTGTGTCTTGTTTATTGCCCTGGTCATCATTCTTAAATGCCCAAGAGGAGGAGAATGGGACAAATATATTCTCCAAAAGGAGACATTATGGATTGAGCACCTGGCTGCTACAGTACATATGCTCCAGGGATAAATGAAACCCAATCATATAAGCCCTTTCTATAAAATCTAATGGTGAGGCGCTATATATATTCACAACTTATAGCTAACGGATAGAAAGTAATGAACTCCTGACCCTTTGGAGTCCAATTGTTTCATTTTTCCTCCTTCTACAAAATATTCACTAAGCTATGCCTTTGTTCCTTTCTATGTTTGACTCAGCCTGCCAGTTGCTGTGGAAATATACTACATGATAACGCCTAGATTGAGTTTGTTATGGTGCTGTATAATGTTTGATTTCATGTGGCTATTTCTATTGCTGTTTTGTACCATGGTTGGTCTCAATGAAGTGATATACAATGACCTAAATGATTATCGTTTAGGCTGTGTCTGTTTGAATGCTGGATTATTCGTTGTCTCAATTTATGTATAGTTATTACTGTTATTTTCTGCATGTCAATTCATCTGTTTCCTCCGTTCTGGTGACCTGCCTGGTTGGCCATGGTTAGAGTGGTGGTTGTCATTTCCTGGCTGTGCGGCCACTCAGCGCCATATGTGCGGTCGCACTTTATGCGGCCTGACTGTGGTGCTTGAGGGGCTCATTCTGGCCAGAATTAGTCCCTCTCTGCCTTCATTGTGGTGTCCGGTCCCCCCTGTGTAAGCGGGGGGGACGGGCGTATGCGCAATAGCGTGCGGCCGGTCCGGGCAACGTCACTTCCGGTATTGGGAGTGATGCACATCCGGTCGGGATATATATACACACACGTCTATATTGATTTCCAGACAGAGACAGTTTCACTTGAGAGGCACGGATGGCAGGTTACTGTTATATTCACCAGCTCTAGGTAGGTTATGCACTGATCACATTCTGCCTGTGTCCTTTGGAAAAAAAGCTTTGTCTTTTCTAAACGAGGTTTTGTTACCCTATCTTGGTAGTGTTTATTAGCCCATTGATGGATACCTTCTTTCAGTTTCTTTCAGCCTTAAGGCTGTTGGAGCTTTATAGGCTTCATACACCGAAAGTGGACTTTATATAGGGATAGCCATTTTGGGCTTCCCCTTCACAAGTGTATGTTACTAGTGCCTATTTCTTTAAAGTTCCCTAGTTCAGCTGATGAGCCTATGGTGACCACCCCTGTCCTAAATAATTGATAAGGATACCTCAGTAAACATATCTTTTGAACTTTATATATATTAGATGTCCTCCCTGGCTGCTTTTTGCAGCTAGGGTGTGCTCTTTATGCTTTGATCTCCCATATGCGCACACATATATACCTTTGTATATTTCCTTTTAGAGCTATATATTGCTTAAGGCATGAGAAGCCGTTGATTGGTGGATGATTCTGCCAGGCCTGCCTGCATATATTGTTTCTTATATTGTGCACATAAGTGATCTTTACTTACCTTTTTAACTGTTGGCTGTTACCTGCCTCAATAGATCATATGTGTATAGTTATATACGCCCCTGCAGCTAGGTCTTGCTCACCTACGGCCATATGCTTTCCGGGTTGGTTGCCTTCAGGTGGAGATGCACAATTTTGACATGCCAATTACTGTTTATATTACCATTAAATAATTGTTATATTTTAATTCTGATGTTTAGATACATTGTTTGGCTGTCTCTGTTTTTCATTAATTTTTTGTTTTCATGTATATACTGCAAGCTCCTGAAGAAGCGCTTAAAGGTGCACAACATGTAGAATTTTCTTCACTACGCCTCTAGCACCAACCAGATTTTTCTCCACTAACATCACCTCTTTTGAAGTCGTTTGATCGATTTTTCTTACTGTGGTAATCGTCTGTTGTGTTGGGTGGTGTGAGCGTTGTTTAGACCAAACACCATGTTTTGTTTTTAACATGTCATGCCAATAATGTTATTTTTAATCATAAAAATAAAAATTTCTATTTTGTATTTCAATGCCAGTAGCCGAACAGAGCAATGTAACAATGAAAGGAAGGTTGTGCTGCAAGGAAGGGGTAATTAAAGTGAACCTATTGCTTTGCCCTACATGATGCATTGTTGCTGGCACACCAGTAGTAGAGATGAGCTTCGTGTTTGAATCGAACGCATGTTCGACTCGAACATTGCCTGTTCGGTCATTCACCGTATTCCGAACGATATGGGCCATTCACGCCAAATTCGAGTGACGCGTCACGGCCCATAATTCACTGCGGCATCGCAGTGCATTGCTGGCTGATGATTGGCCAAGCATGCACTATGACCCGCATGCTTGGCCAATCACAGCACCGTCTGTACAGAGAGCCGTAATTGGCCAAAGCCATTGTGGCTTTGGCCAATTATGGCTCAGGGGGTTTAGTACACGCCCCACACTATATGAGGCCGCCTGCACAGCAGCCCTGTGTAGTGTGTTCCGGCGTTGAGAGAGAGATAGACAGACAGAGAGACAGTGTCATTTGATTTAAGTTAGATAGAGTAGGCAGGCGAGTCAGTTAGCTGCACTTACAGTGTATTGTGTGTGTATATGTATGTATATATATATATATATATATATATATATATATATATATATATATATATATATATATATATATATACATCCTAGGTGTTGTGTGTGTGTATGTATGTATGTGTGTGTATGTGTGTGTATATATATATATATATATATATATATATATATATATATATATATATATATATATATATATATACACATTGTATTCAGTTTAGCTAGATCCGTTCCTGTTATTCTCCTGTTATTCTACTACTGACAGGCAGGCAGGTGTTTTTACAGTATTTACAGCTACCTGAAGAAAATTGCTGGTGTTCTTCTGATCCTATTAGTCATATTAGCTACAGTATTTACAGTTAGTGTAGTGTGTCCTCTGCACAGTGTGCACCTAAAGCTACCTGAAGAAAATTAGTGGTGTTCTTCTGATCCTATTAGTTCAGTACCGCAGGCAGCTGCAGTATTTTACAAGTTAGTTTAGTGCGTCCTCTGCACAGTGTGCACCTAAAGCTACCTGAAGAAAATTAGGGGTGTTCTTCTGATCCTATTAGTTCAGTACCGCAGGCAGCTGCAGTATTTTACAAGTTAGTTTAGTACGTCCTCTGCACAGTGTGCACCTAAAGCTACCTGAAGAAAATTAGGGGTGTTCTTCTGATCCTATTAGTTCAGTACTGCAGGCAGCTACAGCATTTACAGTTAGTGTAGTGCGTCCTCTGCACAGTGTACACCTAAAGCTACCTGGAGACAATTGCTTTTGTTCTGCTCCTATTAATACCAAAGGCAGGCAGCTACAGTATTTAGTTAGTGCACTGTGTCCTCTGCACAGTGTGCACCTAAAGCTACCTGAAGAAAATTAGTGGTGTACTTCTGATCCTATTAATACCACAGGCAGGCAGCTACAGTATTTACAGTTAGTGTAGTGCGTCCTCTGCACAGTGTGCACCTAAAGCTACCTGGAGACAATTGATATATTATATATATATATATACATACATACATACATACATGCATACACACATCCCAGCTTTGTGCAGCTACATCTCACTGCAGACCAGTATGTCTGGAAGGCCAACAAGGAGAGCAGGCAGTCACAAGCCAATAAAAGAGGGCAAGCAGGCTCTGTGTCTAGAGGCAACAATTCTGGTCGTGGAGACAGTGCATCCTCATCAGCATGTGGCCATGGGACACGCTTGTCCTTTTTTCGGCAGCTGGCCGTGTTGAGCCGCAACATGCGGAAGACTTGGTAGAGTGCATGACCAAGCTGTCCTCATCCTCCTCATCCTTTCTCACCCAGGCTCAGGGTACTTTGTCTGGCAAAGCAGCTGCCAACGGGCCTCTTCCCTCGGCTCAATGCCATTAGTCACTCCTTCCCTAGCCCCAACATGTCCTCCTGAGGAGTCCCCCGAACTGTTTGACCACAGTGTTGGGTACATGCTCCAGGAGGATGGTACCCAGCTAGAGGAAGGCAGTAAAATGAGCCCAGAGAGAGGGGTGCCCAAGAAGAACAGTAATCTGGCAGTCATGTTCCCCCAGCTGCAGCATACTGCCAGCTTTGCTCCAGTGATAAGGAGGGAGGGGATGATGAGGTCACTGACTCCACGTGGGTGCCTGATGAGAGAGGAGGAGGAGGCACATCATCAACGAGGCAGGATGCCCTCCAGGGGCCAGCTTAAGGGCAGCACACCGACTGCATCACACCGCAGAGCTCTGCATGTGCAGGGCGCTGCTGTCTCTGCGCGTTATTCCTAAAGTTCTTTGGTGTGGGCCTTTTTTTGAGACGAGTGCATCAGATCCCACCGCTGCTATTTGCAACATATGTCTCAAGCATATCTCTCGTGGCTAAAACATCTCTCGCTTGGGCACCACATGCTTGACCAGACATATGTTGACCTGCCATGCAGTTCGTTGGCAAGCGTACCTAAAAGACCCAAAGAACAAAGAGGACCTCTCCTTGCTCCTCATCAGTTGGGATCTCCAACCCCAATATACCTTCAGTCCTCTCTGAGACCTGCACTGAGAGGATGAAGGTGTAGAATTAGGTGTGTCACAGTCAAGTACTTGGGGGCAATCTGCTATCGGTACACCGATGTCAGATTGTACCAGGCAAATTTCCCTGCCCCAGCTGCTGCACCTCCGAAAGAAGTTCGCTCCCAGCCATCCACATGCCCAGCAGTTGAATGCTAGCTTGGCTAAATTGCTAGCACTTCAACTGCTGCCTTTTCAGTTGGTAGACTCTGCCCCCTTCCGTGAGTTTGTGGAATGTGCGGTACCTCAGTGGCAGGTTCCCAAACGCCACTTTTCTCATGGAAAGCGATTCCGGCTCTCTATCGACATGTGGAAGGCAATGTCTTGGCCTCGCCGGACAAGGCAGTCAGCGGTAAGGTGCATATTACCGCTGACTCATGGTCCAGCAGGCATGGACAGTGACATTACCTATCTTTCACCACGCACTGGGTGACTCTTCTGGCAGCTGGGAAGGTTGCAGGACAGGGTGCAGTAGTGTTGGAGGTTGTTCTGCCACTATGCCTCCAAAATACTACTAGTGGTGATTCTGCCACACCTCTCTCCTCCACCCCCTCCTCTTCTTCTTCCTCCATGGCCTCTTCCTGTGCTGATTTGACTTCGGAACCAGCGGTGCTCCGTAGGCGTTCAAGGGGCTACGCAAGCATGCAGGCCAAAAGATGCCATGCTGTGCTTGAGCTGGTGTGCTTGGGGGACAGGAGCTACACTGGGGCAGATATTCTGTTAGCTCTGCAGGGGCAGGTTCAGAGGTGGTTGACGCCATGCCAGCTTAAGGCAGGTATGGTGGTTTGCGACAATGGCACCAACCTCCTCTCCGCCCTCCGACAGGGACAATTGACCCATGTGCCCTGTTTGGCTCACGTCCTTAACTTGGTGGTGCAGTGGTTCTTGGGCAGGTACCCGGGCTTACAGGATGTTCTGAGGCAGGCCCGGAAAGTCTGTGTGCATTTCCGCAGGTCATATAATGCCAGTGCTCGGCTGGCTGACCTCCAAAAGGAATTTAACCTGCCCAAGAATCGCCTAATCTGTGACATGCCCACCAGGTGGAACTCAACGTTGGGCATGCTGCAGCGGCTGCACATGCAGCAGAGGGCCATCAATGATTACTTGTGCGACTATGGCACCAGGACAGGGTCAGGGGAGCTTGTTTTTTTTTCCCACACCAGTGGTCCATGATCAGGGATGCATGCACTGTCCTGTCACCATTTGAGGAGGCCACGAGGATGGTGAGCAGTGACAGTGCATGCATCAGTGACACTGTCCCCCTTGTCCACCTGTTGGAGCACACGCTGCGTGGAATAATGGACAGGGCACTTGAGGCAGAACAGAGGCAGGAAGAGGAGGACTTCCTTAGCTCTCAAGGCCCCCTTTATCCAGACAGTGTTCCTGTGTGCCCACCGATCACACAGGAAGAGGACGAGGAGAAGGAGGAGGAGGAGGAGGAAGAGGAGGATTGTGTCAGCATGGAGGTGGAGCCTGGCACTCAGCATCAGCAGCAGTCTTTAAGGGATCATTTACAGTCCCAAGAAACCCATGGACTTGTACGTAGCTGGGAGGAGGTGGCTGCGATTCATGTCGTCCTTAGTGACCCAGAGGACTCCGGACCGAATGCCTCAGCAAACCTACGCTGCATGGCCTCCCTGATCCTGCAAAGCCTGCGGAAGGATCCTCGTATTTGTGGTATCAAGGAGAGGTATCAATACTGGCTGGCAACCCTCCTTGATCCACATTACAAGGGTAAGGTTGCAGACCTTATCTTGCCATTGCAGAGGGAGCAGAGGATGAAATATCTTTGGGAGGCCTTGCAGAAAGGTCTGTGCAATGCATTCCCAGAGACTGGGAGGTTACAAACTCCTGTTCCTGGACAACGTGTTGCTGAGGCTTCTGTCAGTCAAAGAAGGAGCGGTGGAGAAGGTGGCCGTCTGACCGATGCGTTCAGACAATTTTTTAGTCCACAGACCCAAGGTATGATCAGTTCCAGCAACCATCACCAACATCTGTTTTACATGGTGCAGGAATACCTAGGGGCAAGATCTGACTTGGACACCTTTCCCACTGAAAAATTCTCTGGGTTACTGGGTCTCAAGGATGGATCACTGGCCAGAGCTTGCACATTATGCAATTGAGCTACTGGCCTGTCCTGCATCCAGCATTCTTTCGGAACGCACATTCAGTGCTGCTGGAAGTTTTGTAACCGATCACAGGGTGCGCCTGTCCACAGACTCGGTCGATCGACTGACCTTCATAAAAATGAATCAGTCTTGGATCACCACCAGCTATCAAGCACCTGATGCTGATGTAACTGAATAATTTTTTTTGAAATGTCAAATCCCTTCAAGACTGCCTATGCTGATGCTGAGTGACTATCCTGTAATGCTGAGTGACTATCCTCTTCCTCCTCAATGATCATGCTGATAGCTTGTAAGAATATTTTTGGTTCTGGGCGCTGCCACCAGTGGCTAAGGCCCAATTTTTCAGCCCCTGTTTAACAGGGGCGTGTAATTACAATTTTTTATGCAATATTTTGCAGGAGGGCTCATTCCTGCTCTCCAACTACAGTATCTGTGAGGGGTTGCAGTGTTGTGGCACCAGTGCCTAAGGCCCAATTTTTCTGCCCCTGTTCAACAGGTGCATGTAATTTCAATTCTTTATCTAATATTTCACAGCAGGGCCCGTTTCTGCGCCCACCAAGAGTAACTGTGAGGAATTAGTGTTGTGGCACCAGCACCACCAAAGGCCCATTTTTTTCTGACCCTGTTCAACAGGGGCGTGTAATTACAATTATTGATCTAATATTTCACAGCAGAGCCTGTTCCTGCACCCACCAAGAGTAACTGTGAGGGCTTACAGTGTTGTGGCAACACCAACACCTAAGGCCCCAATTTCTGCAGAGTATATAGGGCAGGCCCCTAGTTTCAAACATCCAACTTACAAATGACTCCTACTTGCAAACGGAAGGAGACAACAGGAAGTGAGATGAAATCTACCGCTAGGAAGGTAAATTCTCTCCTGTAAGAGTTAATATGGGAAAAACGTGTCTCCTTTCCACTGATGCTTTATCACCAATTCCTGTTTCACTAAAAACCCCAAATTGTCAAAAAATATTTGTCATTGGGACAGAAAGTGAGGTAAAATCGTCTGAAGAGGTGCACAGACAGCAAAACAAATGTCACAGGGGTGATAACTCTTCCCCATGTTTTCCAAAAAGCTTAAAAATAGATTTTTTTGTCTGGAGCTACACTTTAAAAATGTACCAGTTCAAAATTACAAACAGATTCTACTTAACAACAAACCTACAGTCCCTGTCTTGTTTGCACCACCTGTATACTGCTGTTCAGAGGGCCTGGGGTCCCTTGCCTTTCCTTTTTTTAATTTGGGTGCGGGTTTCCCGTTAATATCCTTTCAAGACCCAAAGGGCCTGGTAATGGACTGGGGGGGGTACCCATGCCGTTTGTCTCACTGATTTTCATCCATATTGCCGGGACCGGACATTACATTAAAGCCGTAAGCAGTTTTAAATGACTTTTATTACTTTAAAAATGTCATTTTGTGCAGGGACTGTTCTAAGCACGGGAAACATGCGCCACTTTACAGGTGTAAAGTTGAACCTTGAAATAAAGGACATGAACGCCAGCTGCATTGTCTCATACATGGTTTACTTCAGAATGGATCGCACTTCTTTGGAATAATGCGATGAAGTTTACAAGGCAGTAGGAGTTTTATAGAGAATGGTTATACAGTAATCTTATGGTGGGCACAAGCCCAAAGTTACACATCACAAGTACGCATTTCATTAAGTATTTCAACACAGGTATGGCTAACGGTTTGGCTAGAAAGACTAACTTTTAGGAGTCATCATAACCCAAAATATTTCAAACTGACAAGTTGTTTTGACAGAAAGGGAGAAATAATTGTAGGAATAATTACTTGGAAAGAAGTTAAGTTGGCTTTTAGACAGGGACTTTCTATGTCAACATCTTTCCCTATCTCATATTCCGAGAATTGTGTCAGATCATTGGCAGAACATTTTAATGTCAACTGGTCAGCCACATGTGTTGCAATACCAAAAGAATTCAGAAACGATAATGGAAAACAAATTAAATGAGTATTATCAAGAATTCAGAAAATATATATATATATATATATATATATATATATATATATATATATATATATATATGTATATATATATATATATATATAAACACTGAAGAAGAACTCTGGATATACAAGAAGATATGGTTCCTATATTTCCTATATCTTCACAGCCCCTCCTGTGTTTAGAATTCTTTCGGTATCCCTTTTAAGCTTCTTCTGTGTCTTTAGGTTCTCCAGTAGGGATGAGCTTCGTGTTCGAGTCGAACCCATGTTCGACTCGAACATCGGCTGTTCGATCGTTCGCCGAATTGCGAACGTTATGGGCCGTTCGCGCTAAATTCGTGTGGCGCGTCACGGCCCATAATTCACTGCGGCATCGCAGTGCATTGCTGGCTGATGATTGGCCAAGCATGCACTATGACCCGCATGCTTGGCCAATCACAGCGCCGTCAGTAGAGAGAGCTGTAATTGGCCAAAGCCAGGGTGGCTTTGGCCAATTATGGCTCAGGGGATTTAGTACACACCCCACACTATATAAGGCCGCCTGCACGGCGGCCCTGTGTAGTGTGTGTTCCGGTGTGCTGAGAGATAGAGAGAGAGAGAGACAGTGTCATTTGATTTGAGTTAGATAGATTAGGCAGAACAGTCAGTCAGTTAGCTGCACTTACAGTGTATTGTGTATATATATGCATCCCAGGTGTTGCATATATATATATACACTGTATTCAGTTTAGCTAGATCCGTTCCTGTTATCTTCTATCTAGACTATTTACATTTAATGCAGTGCGTCCTGCTCACAGTGTTCAGCTAGATCCGTTCCTGCTATTTACATTTAGTGCAGTGCGTCCTGCTCACAGTGTTCAGCTAGATCCGTTCCTGTTATCTTCTAGACTATTTACATTTAGTGCAGTGCGTCCTGCTCACAGTGTTCAGCTAGATCCGTTCCTGCAATTTACATTTAGTGCAGTGCGTCCTGCTCACAGTGTTCAGCTAGATCCGTTCCTGCTATTTACATTTAGTGCAGTGCGTCCTGCTCAGTGTTCAGCTAGATCCGTTCCTGCTATTTACATTTAGTGCAGTGCGTCCTGCTCACAGTGTTCAGCTAGATCCGTTCCTGCTATTTACATTTAGTGCAGTGCGTCCTGCTCACAGTGTTCAGCTAGATCCGTTCCTGCTATTTACATTTAGTGCAGTGCGTCCTGCTCACAGTGTTCAGCTAGATCCGTTCCTGTTATCTTCTAGACTATTTACATTTAGTGCAGTGCGTCCTGCTCACAGTGTTCAGCTAGATCCGTTCCTGCAATTTACATTTAGTGCAGTGCGTCCTGCTCACAGTGTTCAGCTAGATCCGTTCCTGCTATTTACATTTAGTGCAGTGCGTCCTGCTCAGTGTTCAGCTAGATCCGTTCCTGCTATTTACATTTAGTGCAGTGCGTCCTGCTCACAGTGTTCAGCTAGATCCGTTCCTGCTATTTACATTTAGTGCAGTGCGTCCTGCTCACAGTGTTCAGCTAGATCCGTTCCTGTTATCTTCTAGACTATTTACATTTAGTGCAGTGCGTCCTGCTCACAGTGTTCAGCTAGATCCGTTCCTGCAATTTACATTTAGTGCAGTGCGTCCTGCTCACAGTGTTCAGCTAGATCCGTTCCTGCTATTTACATTTAGTGCAGTGCGTCCTGCTCACAGTGTTCAGCTAGATCCGTTCCTGCTATTTACATTTAGTGCAGTGCGTCCTGCTCACAGTGTTCAGCTAGATCCGTTCCTGCTATTTACATTTAGTGCAGTGCGTCCTGCTCACAGTGTTCAGCTAGATCCGTTCCTGCTATTTACATTTAGTGCAGTGCGTCCTGCTCAGTGTTCAGCTAGATCCGTTCCTGTTAAATTCCTACTGACCGGCAGGCTTGTCTGGTTACAGTATATAAAGCTACCTGAAGAAAATTACAGGTGTTCTATTTGATCCTATTAGTACCACGGTCAGGCAGCTAGACTATTTACATTTAGTACAGTGCGTCCTGCTCAGTGTTCAGCTAGATCCGTTCCTGTTATCTTCCTACTGACAGGCAGGCTTGTCTGGTTACAGTATATAAAGCTACCTGAAGAAAATTACAGGTGTTCTATTTGATCCTATTAGTACCACGGTCAGGCAGCTAGACTATTTACATTTAGTACAGTGCGTCCTGCTCACAGTGTACAGCTAGATCCGTTCCTGTTATCTTCCTACTGACAGGCAGGCTTGTCTGGTTACAGTATATAAAGCTACCTGAAGAAAATTACAGGTGTTCTATTTGATCCTATTAGTACCACGGTCAGGCAGCTAGACTATTTACATTTAGTACAGTGCGTCCTGCTCACAGTGTTCAGCTAGATCCGTTCCTGTTATCTTCCTACTGACAGGCAGGCTTGTCTGGTTACAGTATATAAAGCTACTTGAAGAAAATTACAGGTGTTCTATCCCAGCTTAGTGCAGCTACAGGCCATTAGTATGTCTGGAAGGCCAAGAAGGAGAGGCAGACAGTCACAAGCCAATAAGAGAGGGCAAGCAGGCTCTGTGTCTAGTGCTGGTCGTGGAGACGGTGCATCCTCATCAGCACGTGGCCATGGGACACGCTTGGCCTTTTTTTCGGCAGCTGGCCATGTTGAGCCGCAACATGCGAAAGACTTGGTCGAGTGGATGACCAAGCCGTCCTCATCCTCCTCATCCTCTCTCACCCATGCCCAGGGTGCTTTGTCTGGCAAAGCAGCGGCCTCTTCCCTCAGCTCAATGTCATCAGTGACTCCTTCCCTAGCTCCACCATGTCCTCATGAGGATTCCCTCGAACTGTTTGACCACAGTGTTGGGTACATGCTCCAGGAGGATGCCCAGCGTTTGGAAGGCTCTGATGACGATACTGAGCTCGATGAAGGCAGTAACATGAGCGTGGACAGAGGGGGTGCCCAAGAAGGACAGCAATCTGGCAGTCATGCTCCCCCTGCTGCAGCATACTGCCAGGTTTGCTCCAGTGATGAGGAGGGAGGGGATGATGAGGTCACTGACTCAACGTGGGTGCCTGATAGGAGAGAGGAGGAGGAGGAGGAGGAGGAGGAGGAGGAGGAGGAGGAGGCGGCAGCACATCACCAACGAGGCAGGATGCCCTCCAGGGGCCAGCCTAAGGGCAGCACATTGACTGCATCACACCCCAAAGCTCCACATGTGCAGGGCGCTGCAGTCTCTGCGCGTTATTCAAAAAGTTCTTTGGTGTGGGCCTTTTTTGAGACGAGTGCATCAGATCGCACCGCTGCTATTTGCAACATATGTCTCAAGCGTATCTCGCGTGGCCAAAATATCTCCCGCTTGGGTACCACATGCTTGACCAGACATATGTTGACCTGCCATGCAGTTCGTTGGCAAGCGTATCTAAAAGACCCACACCAAAGAACAAAGAGGATCTCTCCTTGCTCCTCATCAGCTGAGATTTCCAACCCCACTAGACCTTCAGTCCTCTCTGAGACCTGCAGTGAGAGGAATGAAGGTGTAGAATTAGGTGTGTCACAGCCAAGTACTTGTGGGCAATCTGCTTTTGGTACACCGACGTCAGATTGTACCAGGCAAATTTCCCTGCCCCAGCTGCTGCACCGCCGAAAGAAGTTTGCTCCCAGCCATCCACATGCCCAGTGGTTGAATGCTAGCTTGGCAAAATTGCTAGCACTTCAACTGCTGCCTTTTCAGTTGGTAGACTCCGCCCCCTTCCGTGAGTTTGTGGAATGTGCGGTTCCTCAGTGGCAGGTACCCAAACGCCACTTTTTCTCACGGAAGGCGATTCCGGCTCTCTACCGGCATGTGGAAGGCAATGTCCATGCCTCGCTGGACAGGGCGGTCAGCGGTAAGGTGCATATTACCGCTGACTCATGGTCCAGCAGGCATGGACAGGGACGTTACCTAAGTTTCACGGCGCATTGGGTGACTCTGCTGGCAGCTGGGAAGGATGCAGGACAAGGTGCAGTAGTGTTGGAGGTTGTTCCGCCACCACGCCTCCAAAATGCTGATTGTGACACACCTCTCTCCTCCACCCCCTCCTCTTCTTCTTCCTCCATGGCCTCTTCCTCGGAACCAGCGGTGCTCCGTAGGCGTTCAAGGGGCTACGCAAGTACGCAGGCCAAAAGATGCCATGCGGTGCTTGAGCTGGTGTGCTTGGGGGACAGGAGCCACACTGGGGCAGAGGTTCTGTCAGCTCTGCAGGGGCAGGTTCAGAGGTGGTTGACGCCACGCCAACTTAAGGCAGGAATGGTGGTTTGCGACAATGGCACCAACCTCCTCTCTGCCCTCCGACAGGGACAAATGACCCATGTGCCCTGTTTGGCTCACGTCCTTAACTTGGTGGTGCAGCGGTTCTTGGGCAGGTACCCGGGCTTACAGGATGTCCTGAGGCAGGCCAGGAAAGTCTGTGTGCATTTCCGCCGGTCATATAATGCCAGTGCTCGGCTGACGGACCTCCAAAAGGAGTTTAACCTGCCCAAGAACCGCCTAATCTGTGACATGCCCACCAGGTGGAACTCAACGTTGGCCATGCTGCAGCGGCTGCACACGCAGCAGAGGGCCATCAATGAGTACCTGTGCGACTATGGCACCAGGACAGGGTCAGGGGAGCTTGGTTTTTTTTCCCCACGCCAGTGGGCCATGATCAGGGATGCATGCACTGTCCTGTCACCATTCGAGGAGGCCACGAGGATGGTGAGCAGTGACAGTGCATGCATCAGTGACACTGTCCCCCTTGTCCACCTGTTGGAGCACACACTGCGTGGAATAATGGACAGGGCACTTGAGGCAGAACAGAGGCAGGAAGAGGAGGACTTCCTTAGCTCTCAAGGCCCCCTTTATCCAGACAGTGTTCCTGCGTGCCCGCCGATCACACAGGAAGAGGACGAGGAGGAAGAGGAGGAGGAGGAAGATTGTGTCAGTATGGAGGTGGAGCCTGGCACTCAGCATCAGCAGCAGTCTTTAAGGGATCAGTCCCAAGAAACACATGGACTTGTACGTGGCTGGGAGGAGGTGGCTGCGGACCATGTCGTTCTTAGTGACCCAGAGGACTCCGGACCGAATGCCTCAGCAAACCTACGCTGCATGGCCTCCCTGATCCTGCAAAGCCTGCGTAAGGATCCTCGTATTCGTGGTATCAAGGAGAAGGACCAATACTGGCTGGCAACCCTCCTTGATCCACGTTACAAGGGTAAGGTTGCGGACCTTATCTTGCCATCGCAGAGGGAGCAGAGGATGAAACATCTTCGGGAGGCCTTGCAGAAAGGTCTGTGCAACGCGTTCCCAGAGACTGGGAGGTTACAAACTCCTGTTTCTGGACAACGTGTTGCTGAGGCTTCGGTCAGTCAAAGAAGGAGCGGTGGAGAAGGTGGCCGTCTGACCGATGCGTTCAGACAATTTTTTGGTCCGCAGCCCCAAGGTATGATCGGTTCCAGCAACCATCGCCAGCGTCTGTTTTACATGGTGCAGGAATACCTAGGGGCAAGATCAGACTTGGACACCTTTCCCACCGAAAATCCTCTGGGTTACTGGGTCTTGAGGATGGATCACTGGCCAGAGCTTGCACAGTATGCAATTGAGCTACTGGCCTGTCCTGCATCCAGCGTTCTTTCGGAACGCACATTCAGTGCTGCTGGAGGCGTGGTAACCGATCACAGGGTGCGTCTGTCCACCGACTCGGTCGATCGGCTGACCTTCATAAAAATGAATGAGTCTTGGATCACCACCAGCTACCAAGCACCTGATGCTGATGTAACCGAATAATTTTTTTTGAAATCTCAGATCCCTTCAAAGACTGCCTATGCTGATGCTGAGTGACTATCCCTGAGTAATTATCCTCTTCCTCCTCAATCATCACGCTGATAGCTTGTAAGAACATTTTTGGTTCTGGGCGCCACCACCAGTGCCTAAGGCACAATTTTTCAGCCCCTGTTTAACAGGGGCGTGTAATTACAATTTTTGATGTAATACTTTGCAGCAGGGCTCGTTCCTGCATTCCAACTAGAGTGTCTGTGAGGGGTTGCAGTGTTGTGGCACCAGCACCAGTGCCTAAGGCCCAATTTTTCTGCCCCTGTCTAACAGGGGCGTGTAATTACAATTTTTGATGCAATACTTTGCAGCAGGGCTCGTTCCTGCGTTCCAACTAGAGTGTCTGTGAGGGGTTGCAGTGTTGTGGCACCAGCACCAGTGCCTAAGGCCCAATTTTTCTGCCCCTGTCTAACAGGGGCGTGTAATTACAATTTTTGATGCAATACTTTGCAGCAGGGCTCGTTCCTGCGTTCCAACTAGAGTGTCTGTGAGGGGTTGCAGTGTTGTGGCACCAGCACCAGTGCCTAAGGCCCAATTTTTCTGCCCCTGTCTAACAGGGGCGTGTAATTACAATTTTTGAAGCAATAATTTGCAGCAGGGCTCGTTCCTGCGTTCCAACTAGAGTGTCTGTGAGGGGTTGCAGTGTTGTGGCACCAGCACCAGTGCCTAAGGCCTAATTTTTCAGCTCCTGTTCAACAGGGGCATGTAATTACAATTCTTGATCTAATATTTCACAGCAGGGCCCTGTGAGGGCTTACAGTGTTGTGGCCACAGCAACACCTAAGGCCCAAATTTCTGCTGAGTATATAGGGCAGGACCCTACTTTCAAACATCTAACTTACAAACGACTCCTACTTGCAAACGGAAGGAGACAACAGGAAGTGAGATGAAATCTACCCCTAGGAAGGGAAATTCTCTCCTGTAAGAGTTAATATGGGAAAACAATTTCTCCTTTCCACTGATGCTTTCCAATCCTTGTTCCACAAAAAAACACAAATTTTCAAAAAACATTTTTCATTGGGACAAAAAAGTGAGGTGAAATCTTCTGAAGAGGAGGAAAGACAGCAAAACAAATGTCACAGGGGTGATAACCCTTCCCTATGTTTTCCAAAAAGCTTAGAAAAGATTTTTTGGCTGGAGCTAAACACGTTAAAAATGTTCAAAATTACAAACAGATTCTACTTAACAACAAACCTACAGTCCCTGTCTTGTTTGCACCGCCTGTATACTGCTGTTCAGAGTATATAGGGCCTGGTGGCCCCACACCTTTCCTTATTTTAATTTGGGTGCGGGGTTCCCCTTAATATCCATACAAGACCCAAAGGGCCTGGTAATGGACTGGGGGGTACCCATGCCGTTTGTCTCACTGATTTTCATCCATATTGCCATGACCCGACATGACATTAAACCCGCAAGCAGTTTTAAATGAGATTT